>NC_135883.1:82619912-82999912 GCF_964194155.1 Cetorhinus maximus | reverse complement strand
GCTTCCCTTGCATTGTGCGTTTCCTCATGGTCTCCCCACTCATTCTGCCATCTTGGCTCTGTTCTCCTTCAGCTGCGACCCGAGCAGGAGGCCGAGAGAGAGCGTGTGCACTGAAAACAAAGGAGCAGCCCCTCACCTTCACATTACTCGCTGCTCATCCAATCAGAGACTGATTCTCTCCTGAATTTGCTGCTGATAGGCTCGCCAGTGAGCTGATCAGCCGCAAACATGGGAGAGAATCAGTCTTTGATTGGACAAGTTGATCCTTGTAGATCTTTCATTCAACTTACCTGTAGCTTGAACAGTGAGTTGTGGGCCATTTACAGAGGCTTCAGGGGCCAGTTTGTGACCTGTGGGTTGGGGGTGGGACAAGCCTGGCATAGATTGTAAATAGCTTAGATCCTTGCGACAGTTACACCCTGTGATCCTGAAAATGACCTATTTATTACTAACCTGTTTTTTGACCTTTAACCAATCCTAAATCCATGCTAATATATTACTCCCAATCCCATTAGTCCTAGGGCTGGATTTTATGCCCTCCCACTGGCAGGTTTGAAGCTGGTGGGGCATGTAAATCCAGGGGAAGCCTTCCGGCCACCCGTCCTCAGCCTGGCTGAAATTTTATGTGGGGTGGGGAGGCATCAGGCCTACCCTTGGGCCTATTGAGGCTCTTAAGTGGCCAGTTAATGGCCACTTAATGGCCTCATCCCATCTCAACTGATATTTTAGTCACAGTGGCGGGGAGGCCCTCGAATGCGGGAAGCCAGGCAGCTTTCTCTATGTGGGCCGGTGTCAGACTAAGGGTGATGGGGGGGGTGTGGGGTACCTCCTTTGTGGCACCCTGGGAGGCAACTCCCCCAAGGGCTCATCTGCTCTTTAACCTTCCGTCCTGGTCCTCTTTGATGACCCTGGGTTTACCTGGGCTCATCAGTATGGTGGGTCTGCCTGTAGAGCCAACTGTTGCCACCTGGCACTGATGGGACTACAGAGCTGTTGGCCATCTGATTGGCCAGCAGCTCTCTAAGATAGGACTTCTTCCTTAGATAGGGTGGAAGTCTCACCTTAAAGCAATTAACGCTGCTCCCAACGTTAAACGTTAAAATGTTGCGGGGCAGCTGTTGTGCAAGGTTCCCCACTGACTTTTTAGCTGGTGGATGGGGAGGGCCCATGGCACCTCCTAAAATCCAGCCCCTAATATGGTCAAACAACATCTTGTTTGCCTTCTAAAAATCCAAATATACTACATCCATTGGTTACCCCTTTATTTACCTTGCAAGTCACTCCCTCAAAAAGCCCAAATAAATTTGTCAAACATGATTTCCTTCTTATAAAAACATGTTGACTCTACTTGATCATATTGTGATCTTTCAAGTACCCTGTTGCCATTTCCCTAACAACATATTCTAGCATTTCCTCCACTGCTGACGTCAGGGCTAACTGCCCTACAGCACCTTTTTTTCTCCCTTCTTTCTTGAATAGCAGGGATACTTTCACTGCCTTCCAATCCACGGAATCCAGGGAACTCGGGAAGATCAAAACCAATAAGGCCGCTTTTTCTTCAGGCACTCCTTTTAAAATCCCAGGATGAAGGCCATCAGGTCAAGGGGATTTGTCAGCTGTTGTGTTGGCAAATTGTATGTTGGCCTTTATTGCAAGAGGCTTTGACTACAGGAGTAAAGATATCTTGCAGCAATTGTATAGAGCCTTGGTGAGACCACACCTGGAATATTGTGTACAGTTTTCGTCTCCTTGCTTAAAGAAGGATACACATGCCAAAGAGGGAGTGCAGTAAAGGTTTACCTGAATGATTCCTGGAATAGGGGGATTGCCTTATTAGGAGAGACTGAAGAGACTGGGCATATATCCTTTAGAGTTTAGATGAATGAGAGGCAATCATGTTGAAGTGCACAAAATTCTTACAGGGCTCAACAAGGTAGATGCAGAAAGGATGGTTCCTGTGGCTAGGGGGGTCTAGAACCAGGGGACACAGTCTCAGAATAAGAGGGAGGCCATTTAGGGCTGAGACGAGGAGGAATTCCTTCACTCAGAAGATGGTAAATCTTTGGAATTATCTGCCCCAGAGGGCTGTGAAGGGTCAGTCTTTGAGTATATTCAAGACAGAGATCGATAGATTTCTAGATAGTAAAGACATCAAGGGATATGGTGATAGTATGGGTGTGACATTGAGATAAAAGATCAGTCAGGACCTAATTGAATGTTGGAGCAGGCTCGAAGGGCCCAATGGCCCACTCTGTTCCTATTTCCTGTGTTCCTATGTTAGTTCCATTAATTCCTCCAGCATTTAGTCTTACTAATATTAATTATTTTAAGTTCTTTACTCACATTAGACCCTTGATTCTCCAGTACCTTCACGAGCTCACTCCTCGATCAGCAGCCTGCCAGTATAAGGACTGTATAAGGACATGCTGGAAGCAGCACCAAGTCTACATTAAAAAGTGGCATCAACTTAGTGATGTTCTGACACAGGAATATCTGCACATTGTACAGAAAGATAATGGGGTCCCACAACCAACAGATCAGAGTGAAGCTCTGCAGCCCTATCAAATTCAATTAACAGGAGGAAGAGGGCTCCATGAACACCTCATCATCAGCCAAGGTGGAGCCCTGTACATGAGCACAGGAGCAAGGCTGAAATGGTTGCCAGCACCTTCAGCCAAAAGTGCCAAGTTGATTATTATACCTGGGTTCTCCCGATGGCTTCACCATCATAGATGGAAGTCTCCAGCCAATTTGATTTACAAGCTCCATGTGACATTGGGCGGAATCACACCAGATTTGCACTAAATGCGGTAGCAGGCGGGAAAAACGATATTTTATCCACCGGCTGCAATGACGGCTTCTCACACCTTATCATCCCAATCCCACCACATTCATTATGCACTCCTGGGAAACACGCCGTTTCCATGGCGGGTGGGTTCCCCTTCACCCGCTGCACCATCACTTTGCTGCTTCATCATGCTGGGCGCCACATTTAAAGTGCAGCCGCGTGAACACATCCCAGTGCTTCCAGCCCAGGGCTGCTGCACAGGAGACAGGATGGCCCCGAAAGGCAAAAAGACTGCAGCCCCCCTGCTTCAGTGACATGTCCCTTGAGCACCTTTTGAACACTGTGGAGGCCGGCTGTGATGTCCTCTACCCCCACTCTGACCACAGGAAGGGCAGCGGCATCTCCAATCCAGCATGGGAGGTAGTGGCAGTGGTGGTCAGTGCCAATGCCCTGCAAAAGAGGACAGCCACCCAGTGCCATTACAGGATGAATGGTGTTATCTGTTCTGCCAGGGTAACTCACTCTTCTCATCACTCTCAACTCTCACACTCACAAACCCATCACACATCCACAGGGAGTTCACACCTCGAGGGACAACACCACTAACTCACACACACACCCTCACATCTCCATCAGGCTCATATCCAATGGAGCTCACATCCTCATCCTGTCCAAGGCTCCACTCACCACACAAACATTCCATGCAGTGCCATGTGTCCTGCTCACACTCTCTCCATCTGTTTCCCTGCAGGAGAGGCCTGCTCACATCAGCAGGGAGAGGTCCCAGACTTGGGGGTGTACTGGCCCACATTAGGCCCCTCACTCACTTTGAGGAGTGTGCCATCGCACTGACTGGTGAGGACATGGACCGTGCCTGCGGTGACAGTGAGGTCAGCGATGAACACACATGTGAGGATCCTGCACCACATCGTCCCTCTCCCAATGCAACTGTGAGTGCTCTGTCTCCTGTTCTTGACTCTGCTGCCATGCACTAATTATCTCTACTTTGGTTCACAGGGAGCTCTGCCAAGTGACTGACACCCTCAGCCAGTCAGTCCCTCAGCTCCATTCAGGTCCTCACCTTCAGCCTAGAGGAGACCTCCTTCACTGAAGAGCTGAAATAAGCAGCCTGGAATTCCTGTCACAGCGCTTACCCACACACTCCACCAGCGCAGAGACACATACCTCAGTGGGACCTAGATCTAGAACAATCTGGTGGTTACCACACAGACGTGTGTCCGCAGCAGCAGGAGGCAGGTTCAGCCAAGCTCCCCGGCACTCAGAGGGCTGCTGGGGGAGAGGCATCTGTGAGCTCCGAGTCAGATGATGAGCCTCTGGATTTGGTCTTCCAACTCATCCTGGAGAGTCAGCAGAAGGTGTGGGAACATCATACAGAGCTGTTGGAAACCCTCAACAGAGTGGCTCGGGACTCAGAGGAGTGCGTCTGCCTGCTCTCTGATGAAGTAGTGCCCACATGTGCACACATGTAGATCTCCATGGGAAGGATGGTAGATGTTATGGAGACCCTGGTCCTGCAGAACACGGAGAAGCGAACAGACCTGCACTCCATCGCAGGAACCATGGGTGAGTCCCTGCAGTAGCAACATGAGAGGGAAAGAGGGCACCTCGACGTTCCTCCAGATGCCCCTTTCCCTAAAGGAGTCAGGTCGGGGCCCCAGGGCACCCGAAGGGAAGAGGAGCAGCATCTGGACACCCCTGGGACATCCATTCAGGAATCTCAGAGGCTGTCCTCTCCCTCCGAGTCTCCTTTGCCTGTGAACTCACCTCGATGTCCTGAGCATTTTTAATGTTGTCTGCTGGGGTTCACTTTCAGTTGTCCATCTGAGCTGACCTGCATCTCCGCCCAGTCACTGATCACACTCCCATGCAGCACCTGATCTTGCCCACCACGACTCTCATTTTACTTTCGATTTGGACAGCATGGTCCTGATTTGGTTTTTCGTGCACTCCACTGTCTTTTCCCCTCACCCAGTCACCCATTTCCTTTCCTCCATCACAGTTGACTCCCTGGCATCACCTTCCACCTCCCTCTATGATCTCCCTGCCACAATCCTTTTCCTTCGGGGATGTCCAGGTGAACGTGCACATTCCCTTCCTTCCCAAAAATCCTACCCCATCCATGTTCACCCCACTGACCTCCTCCTTCCCACCCCCAGGCTCCGTGTTTGTCTCCAAGTCCCCAGCAACCACCCTCGCCGTCCCTTCTACCACTACAGTCGGACCCTCACCCTCCCACCCTACCTCCTCACTCTGCCCTCAGTCATTCTCATCATTCCCTCGTACTACACCCACCCTCAGTTCACTCCCCAGAAGGCAGCCATGGACTCATCAGAGCCCTCCCTTGCGCGTTCACCTGGACATCCCCACCCTCCGGACCCTCTTCCCTCTTTGGAACCACTTCCACCCCCATGGATTTTCCCCCCACTTGTTCTCCCCCTCCCCTCTTCAGGACTCCACCCCAGCTTAGTCCTTCCCCCTCCCTGACTCCTTCAGACACCGTTACTTCTTCCTCTATCCTCAGTCCTACCCCCTTTCCCACTCCTTTCTCCACCCTTACTCCTTCCTCCACCCTTACTTCTTCCTCCAGCCTTACTCCCTACCCTCTCTGCACTCCTTCTTCCCCCCCAGACTCCCTCCCCTCTCCACACTCCTTCCTCCCCCTCAACTCCCTCCCTCTCTGCACTCTTTCCCCCTCCAAACTCCTTCCCTTACACCTTCCACCCCCCTTACACCTACCTCCCCAGTTGACATCTTCTCTACTGTCACCCTCTCCTCCCCCCATACTCCATCCCCCCTCCCAACAACTCCCCATTTCATTTACCACCCCCCTCCCAACCACACCCCCAACGCCCCCCACCAAATACCTCTTCCTCTTCCAGTCGATCCTAGACCTTCCTCTCCCACCCCCTGGTACATCTTCCTCTCCCAAACACAGCTGGACCTTCCTCTCCACCATCTCGACCATCAACCGTTGTGAGCAGACCCTCAACGGTGACTTTCAAACTTCTGTGAGCTGCTTCGCAGCAGAGCCATGTCCATGAGAATCCACCCAGCATGCCATGAACATTCCTCCAGGATCCTGTTGCTGTCGGTGGGTGGGGGGGGGGGGGGGCGCGGTGTTACAATAAAGTTCCTGATGTCCGATGGCGGGGAACGCAGCTGAGTGGACGATCACAAACTGGTTTCACGACGTTATGAAACCGATTTCTGGCCTTTTCACCATATTGTCCGCTCACGCCACCAAGCACGCCTGACGCCAGTGGGCATGGGAAATCCCACCCATCATAAAACAGCAGACAAAACAACAAAGACTATAGGCCTTAACAACATCCCAGCTGCAGTGTTAGAAACAAAGCTATCTGCTCCTAGGCAACCTAAGAAACTGATATCTATTAAACAATGTGGAATATTACCTATCCATAAACCTAACAGAGCCAATTATCGTCATAATGGCTTCCATTCAATCATCAAAAAGTGTAGGAATCATCAACTTAGTAACACCCAAGTAACACCCCTACTAAGGACATGGAGAAGCATTAAATACAAATAGCAGAAAAAGATAAATGAGTTATTTATAGTTGTTGTTGCCTGACATCAACCGGACAGTAACAATGGTGATGCACCTGGCTCTATTTCAAAGGCAGCCTACTACTACTGGGTGTCCAAAGTGCTCCCCTGTTTTAGCAGAATATAGAAGCTAGAGTCCTTTGAATTAATAGGACCCTGATTGCCAGGAGATTTCAGCGTGCATAGAGTCATAGAGGTCTACAGCACAGAAAAAGGCCCTTTGGCCTATTGAGTCTGCGCCAGTCAAACAAGTACCTATCTATTCTAATCCCATTTTCCAGCACTAGGCCCATAGCCTTGTATGCCATGGCATCGCAAGTGCACATCCAAACACTTCTTAAGTGTTATGAGGGTTTCTGCCTCTACCGTTCTTTCAGGCAGTGAGTTCCAGATTCCCACCACCCTGTGGGTGAAAAAATTCTTCCTCACATCCCCTCTAAACCTCCTGCCCCTTACCTTAAATCTATGCCCCCTGGTTATCAATCCCTCCACCAAGGGGATCAATAAGCTGCAAGCTGCACCTCAAATGGCTAAGGCCATAATAAAAGAAAAAGTTAATGGAATACTGAGTATAAAAGTCAAAAAGTAATGGCGAATCTATGTACAACATTAGTAAAACCACATTTTTAGTACTGTGCACAGTTTTGGGCTCCACTTTATAGGAAGACTATTGAGACAATAGAGAAGGTCCAGTGCAGATTTAATGTGATTCTGCCTAGACATGCTTGAAAAATTGTGACTGTTGTAAGAGATTTAGGACAGAGGGTTGAAGAAACCTTTTTTTAAGAGGTTGCCAAATGTATTTCAGTGATTGAAGCGGAGACCATATCAATATTTAAGAATAGGCTGGGTAGATGGTTGATGGAGAAAAAAGGGAATTAAGGGATATGTGAACAGAACTGGCAAATGGGATATGAACTTGTTGAGCCAAATGGTCTGTTTCCATATTGTAATTATTGTGAAATTTATGGCTGTGCAACACTAAAACTGGAACTCAAAGCAGTACATTGAGGAATACTAATTTAGAGGCCACATTATAGTCTTCATCAAGACCCTATACTGAAGAATTAACCAATTTTAACCTGCAAAAGCTCAATTTCAATAAGCTAAACCAGGCTAAAATCTTTCCTCAAAATCCTTTTGTAAAATTATATCGGGTTAAATTAAATGTACTCAAAATTAGAAATGGATTTCTGTATTCAGATGGTGTCAGCTGCTAAAACTTATACAGTCAAGAAAGCATGACACCCTAAAACATTTTGTCAAGAGGAAGATTATCTAGAAAGCTAGAAATCCAGAAAAAAAAACTAAGGATTTTTGAAAACAACCAAAGCTGAATGACCAGTCATGAGAACTTACCAAACAACTCAATAACACTTCAAAAAAATGGATGATACATTTTTCTCAGTAAAGACATTTTCTAAAGTAACAAATAAAAACATTTAAAGTTTTTTGTATAGTAACAATGGAATATGTGGGAAATCTCACTCAGATTTGCTAGGGGAATGGCAATGGAAAATAAGAGCCAGACAGATGTAAGGGTTACCTGCCTGGCAGCACTAGGTACCCAATTAGTGACAATTAACTGCCAATTTGGGTGTAAATTAATGACGCTGCTAGGATCTTCCTATAGAAAGTGACGATTCCTCTGCAACTGACGTAGTTCAGGCGCAGCCACTTTGATATGATTGGGTCATGCTCCTACCTTATCTGCCCACTCAAGCCACGCAGAGGCATCAAAGTGCCACCAAGTTCTGCAGAGCTCCCCCCCGCCGCCCCACACCACCCCTCACACCTCTCATCACCACCACCACCACCACCACCAACACCACCCCCCCCAACTCCCATCCCCCCCCCACCCCCCCACCAAGCACAAACTGCAAATTCATAAGCACTTTAGTGGACCGCGGAGCAGTTGGACTGCACACGTTGTACAATCTCTTCACTAAAGTTGGCCATGCAGCAGTCACTGCTGGAGGCGCTCACAGCCCCTTGCAGTGTCAGCATCCTGATGTGGACCAGTCTCCTCCATGGCTCAGGTTAACAGGGCAGCCATGCAGTGCACTCATTTCTGACCATCCAAGTAGTGTTCAAGAGGAGTACATCAGGATCATGGAGCCTGGTGAACTAGCTGTATGCCTGATGGCCTACAGAGAGTGAAGACAACAGAGGAGAGAGCGACTGAAGCTCCTGGCTGCGCAGAGACAGGAGCAGCAGCCTCAGGAAGAAGGGGCTGCTGAGGCTCTTGCACATGCAGCCCAAAAGCCATAGTGAGCTGATGCTGGTTTGTGCCTGGTGACGCCCAGAGTCTGCCTTTCATTCCTGCAGATGACCGAGAACTAGTGTCGCCGAACACAGCGCATGTCTAGGGAACTGGTCAGTCACATCTGCCATTTACTGCAGGACTTGGCATCACGGGGAAATGGAGGGCATCCATTGCCAGTGGCTGTGAAAGTGACCGCAGTGCTCAATCTTTACACCAGTGGCTCCTTTCAGGGCTCCACAGGTGACCTCTGTGGGATCTCACAATCCGCCACCCACAAATGCATCCACAGATGCCACCTTCACGAGGGCACACAACTTTGTGCATTTTGCCCAGGACCAGGACAGCCAGGATGCAAGAGCGATTGGATTCGCCCAGATTTCGGGTTTCCCACAGGTTCAGGGTGCCATCGTCTGCGCTCAGATCTCCATCGCAACAAGTGGATATTGGGGAAGCACCAAGAAGTAGTAGAAAGGTCAGGAAGACAAAACAATATTTGGATCACATTGGTGGCACAGGTGTTAAACACATGTACATAGTTTTCACAAATGTAAATAGAATCGCAGCAATTTCACATCCTCTTGTGTATGCCTCCTCTCTATAATCAACTATGTTGTTGTCAATCATGTGTGACACCACAGCCCCTCCCCCTACTTACCGCAGACGTCGCTCTCATGTGCCTCTGGTCAATGTTGTATGCTTCTAATTGACTACACTGTGTGCCCCTTCCCCTTCTCAAATCGTTTCCAGTATCAGTTGTGCCTCATCCTTAAAGTTAAGCGTGCTTGTGGAGGGAGCCCATTTTCTCTCTTTGCTAGGTCATGTAATGTTAGATCTTGGCTGTGTAAGAATGAGGCAGAGGTATTCTGCCGTCTCCTCAGCATTATTGAAAGGTGAAGGTTTGGTGGAACACATCAGGAATGTTCATCTATACTGGAACTTATGTTCTCTCTGTCATCCGGCGGGATTTTCATTCAAAGAGCTGAAGATCACAGCCCGCCTACTCGTCTGCCTTGAGTGTTGTCCACTCTCCGAGTGTATCATCTGATAAGCTCACCCATAAATGTGACCACTTTCCCAGCTCAATGTGCTGAAGCTGTGCACCTCATAGCCACATTATAGCCATGGCACTCAACTCTACAAACTTGAGCTTCTCTCACCTTGTCGTTGTCTGCACAGCGCCCACAAGGCTCTCATCACAATGTAGGGAAGTCACTAGTCTTTTTTCATTCTTCCTCCTTGCTTTTCTGATTAGTTTTTTCACTTCTCTCTGGTCTTTCTATGATCAGCCTAATTCTCCATTGTATTTTCTACCTGACATCTGTCATACGTGTACTTCTTCCTTTTCATCTTCACCTCTATTTCTCTCATCATCCAGGGTGTTCTAGATTTATTTGTCCTATCTTTTCCCTTCAAGAGAATATGCCTTGACATTGCTTGCAATACTTTCTCTTTGAAGATAGCCAATTGTTCAGCCACTGTCTTTTCTGCCAACATTTGATTCCAACTCACTTGACTCAGATGCATTCTCATCCCATCGAAGTTGGTTTTCCCCCAATTGATTATCCCTGCTCTGGACTGACTTTGTCCTTCTCCAAGGCCAACCTAAACCTTATGATTCTTTGTTCACTGTCCCCTAAATGCTCTCCTGCTGTTATTTGATCCACTTGGGCCAACTCATTCCCCAGAACCCGGTCCAACAGTTACTGTCCTCTCATTGGACCGGAAACACACTGCTGCAGAAAATTATCTTGAACACACTCCAGGAACTTGCGCCCTTCTTGTCCCTTTGCACTATTCCTATCCCAGTCTATATTTGGATAATTGACCCCCACCCCCCCCCCACCCCCCGCCATTATAATTGTTCTATAATTCTTGCACCTCTCTGTAATTTCTTTGCAAATTTGTTTCTCTACATCCCTTCCACTAGTTGGTGGTCTAAATACTACACCGATCAATGTTATTGCACTTTTTTCATTCCTTACCTCTAGCCAGAGAGATTCCATCTATGACCCCTCTGGAACATTCTCTCTCTCCAGAACTGTAATACCATCCTTAATCAATACTGCCACTACCCCCCACCCTTTTTCTTCCTTTCCTGTCTCTCCTAAATACCTTGTACCCAGGAATATTTAACGCCCAGTCCTGCTCTTCTTTGAGCCAAGTCTCTGTTATAGCAATAATATCATAGTTCCATTTGTCAACCTGTGCCTGCTGTTCACCAATCTTATTAACCACACTCTGTGCATTCACATACAAGCATATTAATCCTGATTTAGGCCTTTTAACTTTCCCCCTTGCTCTGGCCCCATCTAATGACTTACTGTAGTCCACTCTAGTTCTATAAAACTCTCCAGTTACTCTCAGAGATAAAAACAAAAAACTGCGGATGCTGGAAATCCAAAACAAAAACAAAATTACCTGGAAAAACTCAGCAGGTCTGGCAGCATCGGTGGGAGAAGAAAAAAGTTGACGTTTCAAGTCCTCACACCCCTCTCCTAATATTACTCAGTTCTGTTGAAGGGTCATGAGGACTCGAAATGTCAACTTTTTTCTTCTCCGCCGATGCTGCCAGACCTGCTGAGTTTTTCCAGGTAATTCTGTTTTTGTCTCCAGTTACTCTATTTACCTTGATACTACTCTCTGATATATCCTCCTTATCAGTTAATACTTCTCTACTTCCCACTGCCTGTTTTTCTCCTCTCCTTTCTGAATTTCCCCTCAGGTTCCCATCTCCCTGCCAATCTAGGTTAAACCCTCCCCAACAGCACTAGCAAACCTCCCTGTGAGAACATTAGTCCCAGTCCTGTTAAGATGTAACCCATCCTTCTTGTACAGGTCCCACCTGCCCCAGAACCGGTCCCAATGCCTCAGAAATCTAAAGCCCTCCTTCTTATTCCATTTCTCCAGCCACATTTTGAACTGCTCAATCTTCGTATTCTTATGCTTACTAGCACATGGCACTGGGAGTAGTCCTGAGATTACTGCTTTTGAGGTCATGCTTTTCAATTTCCTTCCTAACTCCCTAAAATCTGCTTTCAGGGCCTCATCCCTTTTCTTGCATATGTCATTGATCCCAATGTGGACCACGACCTGTGGCTGCTTACCCTTCCCAAAAAGAATGTCCTGCAGATGCTCTGTGGCATCCTTGACCCTGGCACCAGGGTGGTAACGCACCATCCTGGAGTCACATTTACAGCTGCAAAAATGCCTCTCTGCTCCTCTAACTATGGAATCCCCTACGATTATAGCTCTTCCGCTCTTCCTCCCCCCTTCCTGTGCAGCTGAGCCACTGATGTGCCATGAACTTGGCTCTTGCTACATTCCTCTGAGGGACTATCTCGCTCACCGGTTTCCAAAATGGAAAAGCGGTTAGAGAGCGAGATAGCTTCAGGGGATTCCTGCAATACCTGCCTGTTTCCCTTTGATACTCTGGTGCTCACCTATTCCCTCTCTGCCTGTGTACTCCTTAGCTGTGGACCACCTCTCTAAACATGCTATCCACGTAATCCTCAGCATTGTGGATGCACCACAGTGACTCCAGCCATCGCTCAAGTTTCACAACCTGGAGCTCATGTTTCTGCAGCTGGTGACACTTCCTGCAGATGTAGTCATCGAAGGCACTTTGTGGCTGCACAACCTCCCACATCCCACAGGATGCACATGCCACATGACTGAGCTGCCCTGACATACATCTCTGTCTCTTTTTCTGACTTCTCCTGAATGAGATAGAACATGGTTTGTGAGCATTTCTGATGCAGGTGCCGGTCACATGCTGCCAATCTCCACCACAAACCCATTGGCAACTGTGTGCACAATATGAAAGATGCACTGCTGCTGGACCCCAAGAGTACGTCAGCAGCATCCTCCAGACATGCGAGCTAGAGCAGCTTGTAGGACAAGACCAACAGGCATGGCGGCAGCAGCAGCATCTGCAGTTGCCCTCTATGGCAGCCAACCCCTCCCCCAAGATTTGTGTCTTCCATGTGGCTGGGTCAGTGACCCATGGTTGTCTCCCTCCTGGCAGACCACATGAACTGCAATGGGGCTATGAGGCAGCATCCCAGCAAAGGACTTTTATGCATGGGCAACACAGATGATGGCCTTGCCATTGAGACCCATGTCCCAGTTTCCATTCAGTGAGATGAGCATGGGCACTAGCGTGTTCATGTACTCTGATGGTGCGGATTAGGTCATTCATTCTTTTCCTGTACTGCAGGATGGTCCTCCTCTGAGTGGAATTGGCACCGACCATCCTGGTGACCTCCTCCCAGGCCGGTGTGGTGAGATGGGTGGACCTCTTCCTCTCATCCCTTGGAAAAAGGACGTCCCTTCTGTCCTCCACAAGCTTGCATTAGTGTGTCCATCGAGGCATCACTCAACCTTGGAGCTGATGCTTGCTGTTCCCTGGCAGCCATGTCTAGGTCCAAAATTCTGGTGCAATGAATAAGTAGCTGTCCGGGCGCCTTTTAAATATGGTGCCCGGATATGATGGCGGGGCGTGCAACTTCCTGCCCGCCCCACTGCACAATTTGCTATAAAATCTCCGGCCGCATAATTAATGCGCCCAGCATCATTGATTCGGCAGGTTTACCCACTTGACTCTGTAGCAGAGCTCCTCTGACCTCCCACCGCCACCAAACGACTTAGGCTCAGAGTGGATAATCCCAGTATGAGTGTGTGTGTGTGTGAGAGAGTGTGGTTGAGAGAGAGAGTGTGTGTGTGTGTGCGCGAGTGATAGGCAGAGAGTGTGAGAGAGAGTGAGTGAGCATGTGTGAGACAGAGTGTGTGTGCGAGAGAGAGGGAGGTTGTGAGTGAGTATGTGAGAGATGGTGTGTAAGAGAGAGGGAGTGTATGAGTAAGAGAGAGAGAGTGTGAGAGAGGATGTGTGAGAGAGAGAATGTGTGTTTGAGAGAGAGAGAGTTTGTGTGTGTGTGTCTGTGGGTGCGTGAGAGAGAGTGTGTGTGAGAGAGAGGGAGAGTGTGAGTAAGAGAGAGAGAGCATGTGTGAAAGAGGGTGTGTGAGAGAGAGAGAGTGTGTGTATGAGAGAGATAGTGTGTGAGAGAGTTTGTTTGAAAGAAAGAGAGAGAGAGTTTGTGTGTGTCTGAGTGAGTGAGTGGGTATGTGAGAGAGAATGTGTGTGTATGTGTGAGAGTGAGCGTGTGTGTGAGTGAGTGTATGTGTGTGTGTGTAGACCTTGAATCCAACTCCACAGAGTTGAATTTAGGTCACTGCTAGTGGGAAAAATAGCAGCTGTTGATTTCAGTTGTCGCCTTAATCTATATTACCTGTAACAGT
This sequence comes from Cetorhinus maximus, assembly GCF_964194155.1. Lineage (NCBI taxonomy): Eukaryota > Metazoa > Chordata > Chondrichthyes > Lamniformes > Cetorhinidae > Cetorhinus > Cetorhinus maximus. Next base: position 82,985,975 of record NC_135883.1, on the reverse strand, counting down.
GAGCTGGTCTAAATTGTAGAAAGGGAGAGATGAAGGTCATTCAGAGTGATAACAAGAAAATTAAAGACTAGGAAAAATTACTCTAAAGGATGATTAATTTTACTACAGATACAAAGAAATATAATTGAAAACACTTCCTCACACCAAAGAAAGATGTGTTAGCATAGATAACAACTGGTGAATTTGTCTTTAAGTTACCTTTGTCATTCATTATCCTCTCCTCTATATGAATGAATTGATTATTCCTCATAAAATAAAATAATTTCAGTAGTTCATAGTGTGTGTGTGAGAGAGAATGTGTGAGAGAGGGAGTGTGTGTGTGTTTGTGTGAGAGAGTGTGTGTGTGTGTAAGAGAGGAAGTGTGTGTGTGTATTTGTGTGTGAGAGAGTATGTGTGTGTGTGAGAGAGAGTGTGTGAGTATGTGTGTGAGTGTGGGTGGGGGTTGGGGGAGGGGGGGGTGGGGGTGGTTGCTGGGCAAAGATCCCAGTCTGAAGCATTGTGCTCAAATCTGAACACCCCACTTTAGAAAGGGTGTCAAGACCTTACATAGTGTGCAGAGGAGATTTACAGAAATGGTACCAGGGATTAAAGACCTCAGTTATGAGGAGGGACTAGAGAAACTGGCATTGTTCAGCTTTGGGTAGAGGATGTTGAGGGGAGAGTGATCAGGTTGTTCAAAATCAGAATGGTATTGATAAAGTAAATAAGGAAAAACTGTTTCCAGTGTAAGAGGAGTCAGTGTTCAGTGAACACAAGAACCAATAGCAACTTGAGAGGAAAAAAATATGCAGTAAATTATTATGATCCGGAATGCAGAGTCTGAAGAGTAGTTGAAACAGAATCAATAATAATTGGCAGAAGGGAAGTGCATAAATGCTTAAAGTGGAAAAATTTGATGGACTATGGGAGAAGAGCAGGAAAGTGGGATTAATTGAATAGCTCTTTCAAAAACTGACACAGGCATAATGGACCTTCACCTGTTCTGTAGCAACCTCTGAAAGCGTCATCTTTTCTCTTCCCACACCTAGTGGTGCATGACGCAGACTAAACATGCGCTTATGTCTGTTTCCTGAGCTAGTTTTTCCCGGAACAGGTTGCTAGCCTGTCGCCAGAGGCTATAGCTTGAGGGGCAGCACTCCACATCAAGCATGGCTGACCAGATACTGCCATAGGTGTATTAGAAGGATTTACGGGTTGATAATCAACCTGTTTGGCCAGGTTAAGAACACACCTCCCCCAAACATCAAACCTTGGAGTGGGACTCAAACCCAGAACTTCTGGCTCAGAGGCAGGGATACCACCCATTGCACCACAAGACCTCCTCTATGAGTGAGTGAAAATAACGTATAATGGAATGATAACATATTAAGACATTTATAAGATTATTAAAATGAGAGATTAAACATTATAAATTTGCACTCCAAGTATGTTGGCAATTCAAGTGAAAAACTCAATTGGAAGAATTTTACTTACAGAGATTCAGAAATTGATCAAGTAGCATTAGTTTTTAATTTACAGAACAATTCTGTTGTAGACCTTGAATCCAACTCCACAGAGTTGGATTTAGGTCACTGCTAGTGGGAAAAATAGCAGCTGTTGATTTCAGTTGTCGCCTTAATCTATATTACCTGTAACAGTGAGCTGGTCTAAATTGTAGAAAGGGAGAGATGAAGGTCATTCAGAGTGAAAACAAGAAAATTAAAAGATTAGGAAAAAATTACTCTAAAGGATGATTAATTTTACTACAGATACAAAGAAATATAATTGAAAACACCTCCTCACACCAAGGAAAGATGTGTTAGCATAGATAACAACTGGTGAATTTGTCTTTAAGTTACCTTTGTCATTCATTATCCTCTCCTCTATATGAATGAATTGATTATTCCTCATAAAATAAAATAATTTCAGTAGTTCATAGAGGCACCAATTTAGAAGATAGAGGATTTTAGAAATATTTGAGTATACACCATTTCTAATGCATACATCAGCCCCTTAAATATTACATACCCAAAAAATAAATCTGACACAAAACTGGGTTCCAATGTGTATTTTCTAAGCATTTTCCCTTAAAAAAAACCCTCTTCCTTTAGTGCATTTCTGAATAAAACTTTGATGTTATTGAAAGATATTTGGTTCTGGCCTTTTTGAATATAATTAACAACAAATAAAGGAAGTTAAGCACAAAATTTCTCCACTTCTGTTTTACAGCTTTTTGGGATCAAAGAGGTGAAGATATCTACATGAAGGAACAGAACACTCCTTCACTTTGAGCACACAGGGTAAATCTAACATAGCTACCTACATATTGTATAAAACTCCCGCTACTTTGGCTCCATGGTAATCTCAGAAAAACACCTCTTCACGCAATGGCAACACTGTTACCTCTCAGTCATTTGTAATTGCTTTATAAAGAAAAGTTGTGCCGAATGCAGAGGGCAATATGAATATTGAGGATTTTGACTGGACTGTAGATTGGACTGTACATACCACTGATCTATACAATTATATAAGAATTACTGTTTGATGGTGTTAAAGCTATATCCTACTATGACCGGTTGAAGGGTATACCTTTCCTCAGAGCTTGTCCATGGGTGACATGGTCGCTGGAAATGCACATAGTTCTGCATCATATCTTTGGGGAATTACAGTCAGACATCTTTTTCCAAGTAATAAAAGTAAAATACTGCAAATGCTGGAGATCTGAAATAAAACAGAAAGTGCTGGAAAAACTCAGCAAACCTGGCAGCATCTGTGGAGAAAGAAACAGTTCGAGTCCAATGTGACTCTTCTTTTGCCAAGTCCCAGTTACTGAGCTGTACAGTCACAGATGAGCAATGAAGTACACACTTAAAAAGCTGCCAGGAAGGCTCCAAGACATTCTACTAACCCATATTGTCCAACAAGGGCAAAATATTTCAGGAGCTAGAAGCACAGCAATGTGCTTTTAGCAATAACTGTGCAACGAAGGGAACAGATTTGCTAGCAGCGCCATTTTATATAATCGATTGCATGCTAATCAGGCCTCTGGGTAGTTTTATGGAGCCTTCCTCTTATTCATATTACATTTAGCTTTTAAATGCACAGGTTCCTGCAACAAGCTCCATTCCTTAGACTCCATTCCCGTCCCTGGCAACTATCTGAGGCTGAACTAACCCCTGGCACTGTATTTGATATTGAGATAAGCGTTTGATCATATCTGCTTCATTACCAAAGTTGTCTACTTCCACCTCCGTAACATCAGCCATTTTGGGCATATGGGGGCATAGGATTCAATACCTGCTCCTGAATTATGAAGCTCAAGCCGCCCCAGAAGTGGGCCTCAGGCATCATTTCCATCAAGCTGCTGTTGCAAGAACAACCAACCGAGAAAGAGTTGATAAATATTGAGTAATTGTTAGTGTTGCAGGGGCCCTCAGGTAAGTGCATTACTTTTGTTACCTAAAATTGAATGAGAAATACCCATAACATGACAAGTTTTTAATGTACCCTGTCCATCAAGGTTCTTAACCATGCCAAATAACTATTTCCCATAAATTGATGATTCTTGTAGTGCTGTGTATTCTCTGTTAAAATGTTATCTGATCATAGTTTGCTCTTTCTTGTATTAGCAAAGCACATGGCTTTCTCAGCTCTGCAATCAGCATGTAATATCTTGTTAGGATGTCATAGCTGATACTGTGTGCATTTTCTAATTGTATTGATTTGTTGTTAATTAAGTTGTCATATGAGTGAGGTTAAAACTTATTAATGTCACTGGGAAAAGAAACACTTGTGAAATAGCTTCATAATTTGTGATAATTCATACCAAAAATACAGAGGAGACCTTGGAGCTTATATAAAGAGAATTGAACATTTGTGTGGAGTCATTCAAAATGGCAAGACTTATTCTAGTTTGCAAAGCATCTGCCATTGTACTCCTTACTGCATTACTGATAAATTTTTCTAATGCAAATGGACAGGACAGAGCAAAAGAAAGTGGTAATTACCCACCATTATGGGATAGTGTTCCTGACTCATTGGATGGCTTTGTTACCACCCATAACAAAACTGTTATTAATCCTTGGAATTATCTAGATCGAATGGGAATGTATAAAATACTACTGAATGTCACAGCTAAGTATATGAATAATTTTGGACCCAGCAATACAGGAAATGTGTTGTGGGGTTTGCCTCTGCAACATGGATGGCAGTTTAAAACAGGTATGAGATTAATTGAATGTATTCATGATCTACCCTTGTGCAAATTTCATGCCATTTTGAATAACTCGAAGACTGTACAGTAATAAATGTTACTTAAAAATACAATTACATATAAAAATAATTAAACCTGGATAATATTCTAAAGTTTAAATTATCAACTTATGCATAGCTTGTACAGCGTCCATGCATATAGTTTGAGGTATTGGAGGACTAATTAGTCGGGTGCTGGTGTTCAACCAAATGGGCCATCATAGCTGAGCCCATTCTTGTCTCATCCAATGATGACACACTCATGGGGCAGAATTTTCCGTCCCACAGGCGGGCGTGCACCTGACTCGAAGGGGAGTGAAATAGTGCGCAATGACGTCAGGCGAGCATCCCAATATCATCACGCACTCTTGCGATCTTTTGGCCGACAGGCGGTGCAAGAGGCAGCAGCATGCCCACCGACAATTAGGAGACATATTAATAACCCTTAAACAAGTAATTAATTTGCATTTTTTGCTGCCCGCTCAACCATTCGATTGATGGATAGGCGAATAGGCCAGGCGACCTTTCCACTTTTTATGAAACCTCATCCATGGGCGGGATGAGGTTTCCAACAGCACCTAGAAAAAGAACGAAAATTATTTTAACATCATTTTTAACATGCCCCTCTTCATGGGACTGAGACACATGTGGGGGTATATTTACATCATTTGTAAAATGCTTATTTTTTCATTTTACAATTCTTCAGCTCCCTGAGGCAGCTCTGTGTCTTCAGGGAACTTTCAGTGCGCGCTCCCATGCCCATGCGCAGACTTCAGCACTCACACTCCTCCCACCTCCTCCCCGGCAGCGCTGAGGCTCTCAGCATGCGTTTCTCACTGGCTGGCCATTAATTGGCCAGTCTGCATGAAATCGCGGTTGGAGCCCAATCACGGGCGGCGGTCCTTCTTGCGGTCATCCCCAGGCCCACCCGCTGAGGGGAAAATCCTGCCCATGCACATGTACACATATTTTGGTAGCAGGAAACAGTAGATACTAATAGTAAGTGCCATTTCTGGTTGATGGTTTTTTTTTTCGTCATTACCCCAATTGTTGCATCGCTTCTGCCGTCTCAGCTGAGATTAACTAACTTAGCACAAACTCAGTGGTGCCTTTGTAGTCTGTATAGTTTAATACCATATGAGGTTGAGCACTTATACAAACAGGTATTGGTACATACTACTTAACCAAGATGGGTAGATTTTAAAACGTTATTAAGCGATATTATCATTTTTTTTCTAATTGCACTACAGAATTCTGACTTATTTAGGGCTCCTTTAAAATTTATTTACTTACTTTGAACAATAGCCTAATCTACTAAACTAAAAACTGCAAAGGCAAAACATGACATGGTTCCGAAATGTCAATGTACGGACTGGTGGGATGGAAAATTGTGCTCACAATTCTTCACATGATGAAGTCCAAATGGGACCTGGGTAACAGCAAATCAGGGCAAAAGGCTTATTCATAGGGAGGAGAGGGGTAATTTTGGTACAGCGAGTAACCTCAGGGATTCTCATATACCTTGTAACAAATGGTTTCAAAGCAGGAGTGACAGACTGGGGAGTAGTTCATCAGCCCTTGTAAATATGTTGCCCAGGGAGCAAGAACAAAGAAACAACTTAGTTATTTAAAAACAAAACTCACAAATTGTGAAATGTTATTATAATTTTTGATGAGTTAGTAAAAACATTCACTTGATTGCTGAGTTGTTTAATGCCATTTTGTTGGAAGGACCTGAGGTAGAATTGGACAGAAATGGTATATTGGTGAACATGAACCATTGTCTTGTTATACTAGGTAGATTAGCAGATCCGTCCAATGTGTCATCTTGTGGCCAACAAACTGGTGACCCACTGTGTATCTCCACAACAAGTTGGTGGTCCTGTAAGTAGTAACCATTATTGACTGTTTTACCAAATATGTATAAAAGAATGATTTACCTGGTAGTTGGTGTTGTTATTTTCACAATCCTCAGCTGTATAATTCTGAGTACTGTACTGCAGGAATTAAAGTTAATTTGTAAACTATATAGCAGTATAATCTGTGCAATTTGTCTAGCATGCCTAATGTTGAAAGTAGCTAGATAAGGCTGTTCGGCTCCCCGATCCTGCTGATTCAGCGTTGATCAGTTTTTTTCCTGCACTGAAATATTCTGCCTCCCATCCCTCTATGTCCAAAGCCATCCATCTTAGCATTAACATTGCAGAGTGTAGGGATAATTGGATGTTCGAATACCAGTTGCTGATTGTTGATAGGTGTAGTAGATGTAAATCTGTAAAGGAAGAGCTACTTTAAAGTACAAAGGGGTTACTTTGGTGAAAGGGTGAAAACAGGCTCTAAATGGGTGCCACCTCTTTGAAAGTATCAAGTCAGCACACAAGTTTGTTCCTAACTGCTGATTTCCATAATTTAAACTTGCTTGGAGGTGCTAAACCAAGCACCTGCAGGTTTAGCACTCAAGTGCTAAATAGATGTGACCTTCATGGAGCAATATATCTATTCCTTGCCCATCCACTAAAGGTGTGGCATCCTCTGGCTAGCACACAGCAGCATGTCGTTGGATGGCGACATCCTCCTCCCATTCCTTATCCAAACAAAGGGGGGGAGCCCTAGCTGGCCTAGTGCTGGCCATTACCAGCACTCCCTTTCTCTTGATGGCTCCTACAAGGTGTCCAATAAAGTGGAGTAGCACAATGCATACTCTTTTTAGGTGAATTCATCAGAAAATTTCTGGAATAAACGTTGCTCAAGTGTTGGTGATATCTTCACAAAGTGTCTCAAACATTCTCCGAAGACCTCTTTACACCTGTACTCAAATCCCCTTGCAATAAAGAGGACTAATGCAGCTCTGCAGTCCTGTCACATCCAGTCATGAATGGTGGTCGACAATTAAACGAATCACTGGAGGAGGAGGCTCCACAAATATCCCCACCCTCAATGATGGAGGAGCCCAGCACATCAGTGCAAAAGATAAGGCTGGAGGATTTCCTACAATCTTCAGCCAGAAATGCTGAGTGGATGGTCGCACTTGCTGGAAATGGTCATTGTCTGACACATGTGTGGCGCGAATGTTACTTGCCACTTGTCAGCCCAAGCCTGGATATTGTCCAGGTTTGGCTGCATTTGGACATGGACTGCTTCAGTACCTGAGGAGTCATGAATGGTATAAGTAAGTACTTAGAGTAAGTAGAATGAATATAATAAATTCACTAGTAACAACTTTACTACACCTATGCTAACTTTATCTCACTTTGGTTTACTTTATTACTCTATTTCATTTTGACTTGATTTAACTTTACTTCCCTCTTGCTAGTGTTCCTCACTGAAATTCAAGTAGCAACTTCTTTATAAATGATACGTTTTTCTAATTTTAAGGTATTTAAACACACTCCCTAACAGCAGCATCTCACCAACCAATGATCTTACGGTTTTCCTGTGATGTCACTCCTGGATTTTTTTTTTTCAAACTCGGCTCACTGCCCGAGTAGAGGTACCCCTTACAGACCTAGTTGTCTCTGCTCCTGGAAGGTGAGATGATGGATAGTCATATTTCATGCCATCTGTGTTCACTGGCAGAAACACTTAACTCAAAGCATCTGCAGAATTTGACACATTTTTCATAATAATAATACCAACCTCAAACAATACCCTATAATCTAACAGAAAACAAATACTTCCTTCTGGCTTTGCCCCTTAGGAAATTGCTGGGTCACCTGACACTGTCCCGTGCCAGGTGGTTCTTTAAATGAGTGGCCATGACCTCCTTCAGGTTCATGGCTAATGATTACAGCCACCAGGCATCCCACCCCACAGCTTGGATTGGGCGGGGAATGACAAACCAGTGGCTTCGCTGGCTTAAAACCTGCCTTGCTGCCATTAATTGGGCTATTGCTGTTTTATACAATGCGCTGCGATGGTGGGGCGGGGGTCGGCAATCCACCCACTTCCGGTTCGAGCCCCACCCAGCAAAATGCGCTGTATTATTCAGCCCACAATTTCCCATTTATAAATCCATGCTGACTCTTCCCAATCCTACCATTATTTTCTCAGTGTCCAGTTATCACATCCTTCATTTTTCCTGCTACTGGTGTCAGGCTAGTTGTTCCTTGCACTGCCTCAACTCCTTTACTAAAACAGCTGGTGCTTTTTCTCAGCAAGGGCTAATCTCTTTGCCTCTTTCGCATCTGGAGTGTAAATCACAGCCCCCAACCACCATCCCCTGACCCCAAAATATTTGAAATATAAAATCCGAGTTAATTTGGCTGTACATATTTTGTAAAATCAGTAAGGGGCTATGTTTATGGTCTCAGCAATCAGACTAAAACATATGCCATTGGGATGTCAGAATAAAATGCCTGGAAAAACTGACATTACTTTTAATGCACACTAGAAGACGCTGTGGGTTCATGTCCCATTCCAGAGACTTGACGGTAAAATGCTGGGCTAACATTCCAGTGCTATGCTGGGCGAGTACTGCACTGGCAGAGGTGCAATCTTTTGAAAGAGATGTCAAACCGGGGCCCCATCTGATCTCTCAAATGGATGTAAAACATGCAATTTACTATTTCAAAGAAGATTATGGGAGTTCTTACCAGTGTTCTGACCAATATTTATCCCCCAATCAACAATACTAATAAAACAGATTATCTGGTCATTATCACATTGTTGTTTGTGGGTGAGCAAATTGGCTGCCACATTTTCTACATCATAACACTTTATAATAAACCTTGCTCTTTGGGATAAAGCCCATGGGTGGAATCATCCCAGATTTGCACTAAGTGCAGTCTGTGGTAGCGGGCAGGAGAAATGAAGTTTTACCCGCCAGCCACAATGGCGGCTTCTCACGCCGTATCATCCCAAACCCGCCACATCAATTATGCATTCCCAGGAAACAAGCCGTTTCGATGGCAGGTTGGCTGTCATTCACCCGCCACGCCATCACCTTGCCGCTTCACCATGCCGGTCATCATATTTAAAGTACAGCCACGCACACACCTATCAGTGCTTACATCCCACGACTGCTGCAAAGAAGACATAGGGCTGCAAAGACAAGAAGACTGCAGCCCCCCGATTTAATGACACATCCCTCTAATGCTTTTTGGATGCAGTGGCAGCCTACGGTGATGCCATCTACCCCGGCACTAGCCGCAGGATGGGCAGCAGCATCACTAATCCAGCATGGGAAGCAGTGGCAGCCATGGTCAGTGTCAGTGCCCTGCAAAACAGGACAGCCACCCAGTGCCTCAACTGGATAACTGGACTCATCCATTCTGCCAGGGTAAGTAACTCTTTTCATCACTCTCAACTCGCACACTCACAAACCCATCACACATCCATAGGGATCTCATACCTGAAGGAACACCACCACTAACTCTCACACACACCCTTACATCTCCATCGGGCTCATATCCTGTGGAGCTCGTGTTCTCATCCTGTCCATGGTTCCGCTTACCACACAAACTTTCCATGCAGTGCCATATGTCCGATCACACTCTTTCTATCTGTTTCCACACAGGAGAAGCTGGCTCACAACAGCGGGGAGAGATCACAGACCGGGGGGGGGGGGTGGAGTGGCCCAAATTAGGGACCTCACTCACTTTGAGGAGAGTGGCATCGTGCTGACTGGTGAGGACATGGACCATGCCGGCGGTGACTGTGAGGTCAGGGGCAAACACCTTCATGAGAATCCTGCACCTCAACATCCCTCTCTCAACGCAACTGTGAGTGCTCTCTCTCCTGCTTTTGACTCTGCTGCCACGCACTAATTATCTCCACCTTGTTTCACAAAAGAGCTGGAAATAAGCAGCCTGGAAGACCTGTCTCAGTGGAAGGATAATGGATGCCATTGAGACCCTGGTCCAACAGAATGCAGACATGTGTGCAGACCTGCACTCCATTGCAGTGGCCATGGGCGAGTTCCTGCAGTGGCGACACGAGAGGGAAACGGGGCACAGCAACATCCCCCAGGTGTTCCTTCCCCTCAAGGAGTCTGGCTGGGGCCCGAAGTGAGGAGGAATGGCAGCTGGACACCCCTGGGTCATCTACTCAGGAAACTCAGAGGCTCTCATTTCCCTGAGACCCCTTTGCCTGTGAACCCCTCAACCTCGTCCTCTGTTACTGCAGAGGGAGCAGGTGGCCCAGAGGAGGACAGCCAAAGCATGCCGGGGCCTTAAAGGCCTCAGCTCTCCAGAGGACCAATGCTGAAGGCTTTAGAGGCAACAGGGCCAACCATTACACAGGCTGTCTCCACCCCTGCTGCAGATGACAGGGCAGCAACTAGAAGTCTAAGGTGTTCAAAAGTTGAGAAATCCTGATCACATTTGGTTGCACAGGTGAACACATTTTGTCACTCTCACTGAATAATGTGTAATGGTGTCTTTCAGCTTTATTGACAGGCCTCGCAAGTCCTCCCACTGCATCCCCCCCACTAGCAGTTCAGATGGACGCAGCCGGCCCACGAGTGATTCTGGAGGGAGAAGTGTGCGCGTGGCAGGGCCTTTCATAGCCTTGTGTAAGCACTCTCCCACACACGCGGATCCTTCTGTATCACACTCACCTCAATGTCCTGAGCAGTTTCAATACTGCCTATTGGGTTTCACCTTCAGTTGACCATCTGAGCTGACCTGCATCTCCACCCACCCATTCATCCACACTTCCATATAGCACCTGATCTCACCCACCACGACTCTCTTTTCACTTTCGACTTAGCCAGCGTGATAGTGCTATAGTTTTTCTTTTGCTCCCTCTTCCTTTCCCCTCCCCCAATTGCCCATTTCCTTTCCCCCATCACTGTTGACCCCCCTGGCATCACCTTCCACCTCCCCTCCATGACCTACCAGCCACAACCCTTTTCCTTTGAGGATGTCCAGGTGAACGTTTATGTTCTCTTCCTTCCTAAAAATCCCACCACCATCCACATTCACCTCCCTGACCTCCTCCTTCCCATAAGACATAGGATCAGAAGTAGGCCATTCAGCCCATCGAGTCTGCTCCGCCATTCAGTGAGATCATGACTCATCTGATAATCCTCAACTCTAGTTTCCTGCCTTTTCCCCATAACCATTGATTCCCTTACTGATTAAAAATCTCTCTATCTCCACCTTGAATATATTTAATGAACCAGCTTCTACAGCCCTCTGCTGTAAATAATTCCACAGATTAACTACCCTCTGAGAGAAGAAATTCCTCCTCATCTTTGTTTTAAATGGGCACCCTCTTACTCTTGAGATTATGCCCTCTGGTCCTAGAATCTTCCAGAAGTGGAAACAAACTCTCAGCATCTACCCTGTCAAGCCCCCTAAGAATCTCCTATGTTTCAATAAGTTCGCCTCTCGTTCTTCTAAACTCCAATGAGTATAGGCCCAACCTACTCAACCTCTCCTCATAAGAAAATCCCTCCATACCGGGATCAACCTAGTGAACCTTCTCTGGGCTGCCTCCAATGCCAGTATATCTTTCCTTAGATAAGGGGACCAAAACCATTCACAGTATTCTAGGTGGTCTGACTAATGCCTTGTATAGTTTTAGCAAGACTTCCTTATTTTTATTCTACATTCCCTTTGAAATAAAGGCCAACATTCCATTTGCCTTCCCTATTACTTGTTGAACTTGTATGTTAGCTTTTTGGGATTCATGCACAAGGACTCCCAAATTCCTCTGTGCTGCAGCCTTCTGAAGTCTTTCTCCATTTAAGTAATATTCAGTTCCTCTATTCTTCTTGCCAAAGTGCATAACCTCACATTTTCCCACGTTATATTCCATCTGCCACCTTTTTGCCCACTCACTTAACCTGTCTATATCCCTCTGTAGACTCCTTTCCCACCCCCCAGGGTCTGTGTCTGCTTCTGAGTCCCCACCAACCACCTTCTCTGCCCCTTCTACCAAAACCATCAAACTCTCATCCTCCCACCCGACCACCTCAATCTGCCCTCGGTCATTCTCACCATTTTCTTGTACCACACCCACCCTCAGTTTGCTCCCCAGGAGGCAGTCATGCACTCATCACAGCCCTCCCTCGCACGCTCACCTGGACATCCCACCCTCTGGACCCCTTCCCCACTTGGAAACCCCTCCCTCCCTTGAAACCTCTTCCCCCCCTGGAACTCCTGTTTCCCCCACTCCCTGGATTCCCCCACCCTTAGTCCTCGAAACCACCCCCCTGCCCAGCCCCCAGAATTGCCCCACCCTTAGTCCTCCCCCCACCTGGACTCCCCCTCTGCCTCAGTCTTCCCCCCTCTGACTCCCCCCCCCCCCCCCACCACTTAATTCCTCCCTTCCTGACTCCTTCGGACACCCTTACTTCTTACTTCTTCCCCTCTCCATACTCCTTCCCCCACTCTTTCCCTTACACCTTCAACCCCCCCAGTTTCCGTCTTCACCCCGTTACCCCCTCCTCCCCGGTCCCTCCCCCCTCCCAACCTCACCCCTGTCACCTTCGTTCCCCTCCATCCTCATGACCCCCTGACGCCTATATTCCCCCCTCCCATCATCACCCCCCCCCCCCCCCCCCACTGATACCTCTTCCTCTCTCAGTCAATCCTAGATCTTCCTCTCCCACCCACTCGAACATCATCCGTTGTGAGCAGACCCTCAACGGTGACTTTCTGCCTTCCTTGAGCTGCATGTCCATGAGAATCCACCCAGCATGCCATGGACGTTCCTCCAGGGTCCCATTGCTGTCGGGCACCAGCCTCTTCTGCTCCTCGGATGTCTGCGATGTGTGCAAGGCCCTGGCGGTAAGTCCCGATTTCTGCACGTCACACTTGTGTTCTGCACCGGTGTGTTCTCCCGCTGATGTGGGACGATCCAGCGTGAGGGGGAATGATTCCGGCAGGCTGGCCTTATAAGGATATGCAGCTATATTACAATGAGTTTCCTGATGTCCAACGGCGGGAAATGCGGCCCAACATCGACGGGCAGAGTGGACGATTGCAAACTGGTTTCACAATGGCATGAAACCGATTTTTGGCCTTTTCACCATATTGTCCACTCACGTCACTGAACATACCCGACGCCAGCGGGCACGGGAAATTCTGCCCTGTATTTCTTTTTGTGAACATTCCTTTAAATCCAAAGTGAAACCAAGAGAGAATTGTGGGAAAAGGGGTAATTGAATTCATGGTCATGAGATCATTAGACTGCTGAGAAGTTAAACTCTGCCTGAGGTTGCTATGGGGATGGAATCTTTAAAAAAAAGGCTCATTCGGGTTTTAGTTATAGCTGGTCTGAGCAGCTGCAGAGAACAAAGACCCAAACACAGATTTCCTGAGAAGGAAGCAGGGAGAATTCTCTGGGAACAGGACAGGGATTGTGAAACTGTGGATGTAAAGGATTCGAGGTGGGAAGGCATGGCACAGCCAGCAAAGGAGACCAAAAAGGTGGATTCCGAGAGCCAAGCATTTAAGGTTGGGAAAGACATGCCTTTTGGGGGCTTGTGGAAATTGGGGCCAGGATTTTGTCAACACATTGCCGTTCCCAATGTCGTAACCAGAACTTCTGCTTTCTCTCTTTTTGCCATTTCCCAAGTGATTATAATTAAAATTCTAAAGTGCATGAAAAACACATGCGATTTAGTGGAGGAGAAAACTTTTCATTGTCGAAATTCTCCTGTTGGCTGACAATGCTGTATCTGCAGGCACACCATTAAAGAGCCTCCTGTTCAAATGGGAAGGCTGTGCATCACTGCCAGGAAAACCACCCTGGGTGGAGTGAGACTGCTGCCTGAGTGGACTTCAGGCCTATCTCCTGTATCAGTAAACAAACTGAATCTCTCCTTGGGATAAAGGAAAGGTTGTGGTTTTTAATGTCATAAATGCTGAGGTTGGGCTGGTGGGGGTACAGGGCAAGTGCTTGCAGTTGTGTATGATGTATCTTTGTTGTATCGACTATTTAAAGTGAAAATTTACATTTTTATTTGAATTATCATTTACCTGTTAAGTAATGTTTGAATTATGCTGATTTTGCTTTATTTGCTACAGTAAAAGTTTTTTTTTTAAGTGAAATCTTGTCCTTTGATTATTTCCATTGGGTCATTTGCAAAATTCATCTTAATTAAAAACATTATCAGTCTTTAGAAGGATCATAACAAATTGGGGGCTTGTCCAGAGGCTTTAAAACAGTTTCACTGAAATTTTCCGGAATCTAAACAAGATTGTACATTTACTTTTTCCTGTGTTCAATGGGAAATCAACCTGGTTACTTCTAATGCTCAGACCTTTTTGGAGAGAACTGACTTGTCCCTTACTGCCCTGAAGCAGTTGACAAAAGTTAATTTTAAGGATGTAGCAGAGAAATTGGGGGGTCATCTTAGGAGTAAGGAAAGCAGAAATTATTGCAGAATTGGCTCATCATTTGAAGCTTAAGGAAGAAAGGGACGTTTGTACTCGTGTTCAGGTAGAACTGTAAAAAAAATGGATTAGGAAAAGAGAATGACATTGGAAAGAGAAGAGCAAGAAAGAGAAATTTAAAATGACTTGAATTAGAAAGAGAAGTAAAGGAAAGCAAGAGAAACAAAAACCTGAATTAGAAAGGAAGAAGTTAAAAAGAGAGGAAAGGAGTAAGGAAAGAGACAAAGAATTGGAAAACTCAAAGTACAAGATTACGCATTGGAAGGAAATGGTGAGGCTAACCAAGAGCCAACGCCTTTTGATTTGGCAAGGAGTATTTAGTTGGTACTTAAATTTAGGAAGGAAGAAGTAGAAATCTACTTTGTGTCATTTGAGCAAGTTCTCACAAAACTGAAAAGGCCTGAAGAAGATGGTGGGGCTGTGCTCTTACATAGTGTTTTCATAAGGAAAGCTTTGTGTGCTCATTTCTTTCAGAAGGGCAATCAGGTGATTATGACAGAGTAAAGGTTGCTGCTCTCAATGCCTATGAGTTGGTCCAGAGCCCTATAGACAGAAATTTAGAAATTTGAAAATAAAACAGAGTCAGACCTTTGTGGAATTTGCTACAGCGAAGGAAATAGTGTTTGTTAGGTGGCATAGATCAATGAAGGTTGAAGACGACATTCAGAACCTTAGGAAAGTGATTCTAGTTGAAGAATTTAAAAATAGTGTCCTTTTGGAAATAAGGGCCAGGATTTTTCCTTCATCGGGTGGGCTTGGCAGGGGTGGCGGGAGTGGGCGGGAAGCTGACCGCCGCCCACAATCGGGGTCGGACCGTGATTTTACATTGGCGGGCCAATTAAGGCTCTGTCGCATGAGCAGGTACTTGTTAGAAATTGGGATGAAATTTTTTTTTTTAATTTTAATGATGGATCGAAAACTCATTCCGCCCGTGGATGAGGTTTTGCAAAAAATGCAAAGGCCACTTAGCCTTTTCACCTGCCCGCCAACCGTAAGGTTGGATGGGCAGTGAAAAATTTACTTCAATTACATTTTTAATGGGCTTAAAAGGCCTTTTAATTGCCGGTGAGCATGCTGCAAACTCCCACACGCACTCGCTGATGGAAATATCACGCAAGTCCGCAATGACGTCGGGATGCTCGCTCGACTTCATTTTATACTCAAGCGGGTCGGGCGCACACCTGCCCCCTCAGTGAAAAATCCTGCCCAAGGTCCCACCTGCATGAACGTCAAGTTCGCAAAATAAAGGATGCTGTAGAAATGGCAGACGATTATAAATTGATTCACAAGCATATTAGTAACAGGCCCCAGTTTGGAACTGCACAGAGAGGCTGGAGAGATAGGGGGTTATTTGGTGAAAGGAAACCTGGTCTAGTGAGAAAGAAGGCCAGAAATGATTGGTGCTCGTCAGCTTAGTCAGAGTGAAAGTCCTGAGGATGGGTTTGATTCGAGAGGACTGACATGCTTTTCTTGTCATAAAAATGACATGTGAAGGCTGGATGTTGGAAGGGGAAAAATAAGACTGCAGCACTTGTACAGTTGCACAGTGTCCTTCCAGAGAATAGTGCCCTAGCAGGTAAAGCTTATGACAAGCTGATAGTGATAGAGTAAATCAGGGTGCAGGAAATTGTAGAAATTTTCTAATCATGAAGTGTCCCCATTTTTGTCTAGTGAGGCAGACAAGTCAGTTTTTATCCTCAAAGATACAAGAGCAGCACAGTCACTGTGGTGGTAGATGACATGCAGGGTATCAATGGAAATTGTTTGCCTGTTCTTTTGTATAAGGTTAATTTAAAATGTGCCTTAGTTACTGATTCTGTTACTGTGTGTGCCATTCCACTTTACTTGTTCAAGGCGTTGATTTCTTGTTAGGAAATGACTTGGCTGGAGATAAGGTATTGCAATCTGAAGTGGTTTCAGGAAAGGCTGCCGAGGCTGCTGAAAATGAAATGCTGGAAAATATTGGATAACTTGAAAGAATCGATGACTTTCACTAAACCTGCTGTTAAAATTGATGTTCTGACTAAAAATGTGTTATAAGAGTCAGAAACCCAGCCTGCTAGTTTGAAAAGAACCCCCTATACTATTTTGCTCTTCCCCAATCTCCCTGGGACATATGTATTTGACACACATCCACAGGCACACCAGGAATTACATAATTTGACTCATAGGTAAGTATTTGGTCATGGCTGTAGAGAAATGTCTTCACTTCTCTACACTTCCCCAGGGAGGCTCTTATTGAATTGTGCTATTTACTGGAACTTGGGAAATATACAAATAGCAAAGGAATCCATTTCATTAATATCCAGGTATCTCAGAAAAACACTATGTTCAAGCATGGGGAATTGGGAGAATTTGGATACTGCCAACTGCCCTGACTATTTACCAAGTTCTATGCATCAGCATGATCTTATGGTTTCCATATACCTTGGTATTCATTTTTGTATTAGGCATGAATTATTATCTGGCCACAATACCATTTCTGGGAGCTGTTGAAGCAGGCTTCTTTGATGAATGGCCTTTTGAAATACAAATCTTGCCTCCTGAAGAGCACATGGACGATTTTTGTTACAACACTGCAGACTGTCATATACTCATCCCTGATACAATGGCTAAATGGACAACATTTTTTCAGGTAGGCTGATTTTTCAAGTTATTGGAATTTTGCACATATTCAAATACTTATACCTACAAATACCTACAAAGAACATCGACAGGTGACATTTTGTTCAGCGTGACACTGAGTAGAAAGATCATGGTATACAAATGGAATCATATCTTGTCAGTTTTTCAGGGATTAAGTTGGTGCCAAAGTGTACAATATAGTGAGAGATGCAATCGTGCCTACCCCAAGGCTCATCATGTTGAATCAGGTGCTCATAGGTATCCATGGTGCATGCTGAAGTATTAAAAAGGCTCAACATAATATTTGTATAATGGTAGAGCTGGGTGCACATGTAGAAATTCTTGGTGTTTTTGGATGATGCTGCTGAAAGGCAGCACATAGATGAGAAATAGGAGGGGACCAAGACTGATCCTTGGCGGACTCCAAATGTAACAGTACAGGAGCACAGAAAGGCCATAGGGACATAGGAACATAGGAGCAGGAGTAGGTCATTCAGCCCATCGAGCCTGCTCCACCATTCAATAAGATCATGGCTGATCATCCACTTCAATGCCTTTTCCCCACACTATCCCCATATTCCTTTATGTCATTGACATTTAGAAATCTGTCAATCTCTACTTTAAACATACTCAGTTACTGAGCTTCCATGGCCCTCTGGGGTAGAGAATTCAAAAGATTCACAACCCTCTGAGTAAAAAAAATTCTCCTCATCTTGGGGCTTCTCCCTTATTTTGAAATTGTGTCCTCTGGTTATAGACTCCCCAAATGGGAGAAACATCTTACCTGCACCTACCCTGTCTATCCCTTTAAGTATATATAGGATTCAATGTGATCACCTCTCATTCTTCAAAGCTCTAGAGAATACAAGCCCAGTTTCCTCAATCTCTTTTCATTAGACAGTCTTGCCATCTCTGGAACAAGTCAGATGAACCTTTGTTGCAGTCCCTCTATGGCAATAATATCCTGCCTCAGATAAGGGGACCAAAACTGCATACAGTACTCTAGATGCAGTCTAAACAATGTTCTATACAACTGAAGCAAGACTTCACTACTTCTGTACTCAAATCCTCTTGTGGAAAAGGCTAACATTCCATTAGCCTTCCTAATTGC
Source organism: Cetorhinus maximus (assembly GCF_964194155.1). Taxonomy (NCBI): domain Eukaryota; kingdom Metazoa; phylum Chordata; class Chondrichthyes; order Lamniformes; family Cetorhinidae; genus Cetorhinus; species Cetorhinus maximus. Next base: position 82,967,663 of record NC_135883.1, on the reverse strand, counting down.
TTGCTGTATCTGCATGTAGGCCTTCAGTGACTTATTAATGAGGACACCCAGGTCCCTTTGTACATCTACACTTTCTAATCTCTCTCCATTTAAGAAATATTCTGCGCATTTGTTCCTTCTACCTAAGTGGATAACCTCATATTTTTCCACATTATCTTCCATCTGCCATGTTCCTGCCCACTCACAAGGCCTGTCCAAATCCTCCTGTAGCCGCTTTACATCTTCTTCACAACACACATTCCTGCCTAGCTTTGTATCATCCGCAAACTTGGAAATATTACATTTGGTCCCCACATTCAAATAATTGATATATATTGTGAGCAGCTGGGGACCAAGTACTGATCCTTGCAGTACCTCAATAGTCACAGCCTGCCAGTGCAAGAATGACCCATTTATTCCTGCTCTCTGTTTTCTGCCTGTTAACCAATCCTTAATCTATGCCAGTACATTGCCTCCTATCCCATGTGCTTTTATTTTGCTAAGCAACTTCCTGTGGGGGACTTTATCAAAAGCCTTCTGAAAATCCAAGAATACTAGGTCCACTGACTCCCCTTTATCAATTCTGTTAGCAACATCCTCAAAAGCCCCAACTGTCAAACATGATTTCCCATTCATAAATCCATGTTGACTTTGCCAAATCAGATCACCATTATCCAAGTGTCCATTTATCACATCCTTTAGAATAGATTCTAGCATTTTTCCCTACTACTGATAAAAGGCTAACAGGTCGGTAGTTCCCTGTCTTCTCTCTCACTCCCTTCTTAAATAGTGGGGTGACATTTGCTACCTTCCAATCTGCAGGAACCATTCCAGAATCTATAGAATTTTGGAACATAACCCCCAATGCATCCATTATCTCCATAGTTACCTCTTTCAACACTCTGAGATGCATATCATCAGGTCCCGGGGACTTATCAACCTTCAGTCCCATTAATTTCTCCAATACAACCATCTTACTTATACTAATTTCCTTCAATTCCTCATTCTCCCTAGTCCTTTGGATCTCTAATTCTGGGAGATTTCTTGTATCTTCCTCAGTGAAGACAGACACAAAGTAACTATTTCACTTCTCTGCCATTTCTTTATTGTCCATTATAAATTCTCCTGAAACAAAAACAAAAATAGCTGGAAAAACTCAGGTCTGACTGCATCTGTGGGGAGGAAGACAGAGTTAACGTTTTGAGTCCGAATGACTCTCCATCAGAACTGAAGAGAAATAGAAATGAGGTGAAATACAAGCTGTTTAAGGGGGGGTGTGACAGGTAGAGCTGGATAGAGGGCCAAAGATAGGTGGAGGTAAAGGAGAGATTGCCAAAGATGTCATAGACAAAAGGACAAAGTGTTGACGGTAATGATATTAGCTAAGGAATGTGCTAAAGTGACATTAAGGGTAGAAAGCAGGATGAGCAAGTAGCAGATAGCCCTAATGGGGGTGGGTTGGGGGGGAAAGGATCAAAATAGGCTAAAAGGTGGAGATAAAACAATAGATGGAAATAAATTTAAAAATAACTAGAAATAGGTGGGAAAAGAAAAATACATGAAAAAAATTATAATAATTATTAGAAAAAAGGGGGTGAGAAAGGGGGAGGGGATGGAGGAGAGAGTTCGTGATCTGAAGTTGTTGAACTCAATGTTAAGTCCGGAAGGCTGTAAAGTGCCTAGTCAGAAGATGAGGTGCTGTTCCTCCAGTTTGCGTTGAGCTTCACTGGGACGTTGCAGCAGGCCAAGGACGGACATGTGGGCATGAGAGCAGGGTGGAGTGTTGAAATGGCAAGCGACAGGGAGGTCTGGGGCATGCTTGCAGACAGACCGAACGTGTTCCGCAAAGCGGTCACCCAGTCTGCGTTTGGTGTCTCCAATGTAGAGGAGACCGCATTGGGAGCAGCGAATGCAGTAGACTAAATTGAGGGAAGTGCAAGTGAAGTGCTGCTTCACTTGAAAGGAGTGTTTGGGCTTTTGGATAGTGAAGAGGGGGGAAGTAAAGGGGCAGGTGTTGCACCTTCTGCAATTGCATGGGAAGGTGCCGTGGGAGGGGGTTGAGCTGCAGGGGGACTTGGAGGGCTGCTGCAGGCCAGAAATGTGCTGAGTCCAAGTCAAATGATGAGCCTCTGGTCTCAGTCATGTCTCAGTTGCTGGAGCTCAAAGGCAAGCTTGGAAACATCGGGAAGGGATGTCCACTGCACTCCTCATATTGTAAGGCACGATGGAGGAGTCCATCCGCCTTCAGATGTGTTAGCACCAGCATGTCAATGCACTGAGGTCAACACTGGTAGAATGGCGGCTCTCATGGAGACCTTGGTCCAGGATGTCGCTCCTGCACTGCTGCGCAGGCTGAAATCCGTCGCTGACACCGTAGTTGGCCTCCAACAGTGTGTACACGAGAGGGGTGCGGGGCAGCTCAATCTCGTCCCAGCTTCCCTTTCTCCTCAATGAGTCAGCCAGGGGTCCTCGGGCACCCATAGGGTGGAGGATCGGCAGGTGCACACCCCAGGGCCATCCACCCAGGTGACTCCAGGAGTGTCTGGCCCATCCGAATCCCTGCTTCCTGTGATCCCAGCAGATCCAGCTCCACAGGCCAAGAGGGATGCCAATTCCACACAGCAGGACCCTGAAAACAGGCTGGGGCCCTCCAGGTCTCGGCCCTCCAGAAGACACCTGTCAAGGTCATCATAGACAGGGCATAGCAGTCAGCAGGCTGCCTCTACCTCCACTGTGGATATCAGGGGAGCACCAAGATGTAGCGACAGGGTTAGGAAGGTTAAAAAGATGTAGTTGCACAGCCTGCGCACAGGTGTTAACCACTTGTACGTAATATTCACTACTGTAAATAAACTATCAACAATGCCTCCCTGCCTATGGCTCCTTGTTCTGATGAACAGTGTTCATGTCACTCAGATGTGAAACCTTTCTGCACAAGATAAAGGCAGGTGTCTCAGTCCAGGGCCTCTCCCCTGTGTTTTGTGCACCCCTCAGACCAAAGTGATGGTCCGGCCTCACACTCCCTGGACACATTACTGATGCCTGCACCTCAAGGTGCTTGTCATTGCTTCCAGAATTTAGTGGGCAGGTGTCACAGAATTCCGTCATTCTCTCCGTGTGCCCTCAGCCCTTTAAAGTGGGGCTGGCCCCCATCTCTTCAGCATCTGTGACCAGTGACACTGTGCTCCTGAAGGGGTCAGGTGCTGAAGGTGGACAAAGGATCCGGTGCTTTTAAAGTTTCATAGCTGCATCTCCATGATATGACACTGATCACACAGTGCGCAAGCGAGCTGCCCTCAGCCAGACAGGAGTCAAATTTTCCCAGAGGCTATGTGAAGATTTATGTAATGTCCTCACTGTATGTTGTCATCATTGTCCTCCTGCAATCAAGCGATCATTAGGGCCTCCATTTGATCAGGTATGTGCGCTGCCATAAGCCAGACGAGTCAAACGTTCACAGGTGCAATGTGAGGATCTTATGGTGTCTTCTCACTGCATGTCGTCATCATCCTCCACAAATCTAGCAGCTATGAGGGCCTCCCAAGTGTGCCTGCCTCATTTAGCCAGTGTAAGGGCCTCATTGCCGTCATCTTCGCCTTTGAGGACCTCCTCACCCTTATCACCGTCGATGTCCTCCTCATCGGAGGAGATCTCCAGCTCCTCCATCTCCTCCTCAGCCAGCTCCTCTCCCTGTTGCAGCTCCAGGTTGTAAAGGGCGCAGCAGGTGACGATGCTGCGGGACACCCTCTGTGGACTGTATTGCAGGGCTCCACCAGACTGGTCCAGGCACTGGAACCTAATTTTCAGCATCCCGATAGTTTGCTCCACCAAGTTGCAGCATTAACCTCAATGCATCTTCAACTCTGCTGCAGTCTGAGGCCGCCATATGGAGGTCATCAGCCACATCCTCTGTGGGCAGCCCTTGTCCCCAAAGAACCATCCCTACAGCCTCTGTGGACCCTGGAAGACTTCAGGGATCTGTGACCGACTGAGAATGTAGGCTTCGTGCACACTCCCTGGAAACCGTGCACAAACCTGCAGGATATGTTTGTGGTGGTCGCATGCCAGCTGCACTTTCAGCGAATGGAATCCTTGGCAGTTGACATAGTTGACTGCTTGTTGCGACAGAGATCTGAGTGCCACATGAGTACAGTGGATGTCACCCTGCACCTGTGGGAAACCTGAGATCTGGGCAAATCCAATCATTCTTGCACCCTGGTTGTCCTGGTCCTGGGTGAAATGCACAAAGTTGTGTGCCCTCAAGAAGATGGCATCCGTAATCTCATGGATGCATTTGTGGGTGGTGGATTGTGATATCCCACAGAGGTCACCTGTGGAGCCCTAAAAGGAGCCACTGGCATAATAATTGAGCACTGCAGTCACTTTCACTGCCACTGGCAGTGGATGCCCTCCATGTCCCCGTGGTGCCAAATTCTGCAGTAGCTGGCAGATTTAACTGACCAGTTCCCTAGACATGCACAGTCTTTGGCAACATTGGATCTCAGTTATCTGCAGGAATGAAAGGCAGGGTCTATAGACCCTGGCCTAGCTAGGCGCCAAACAGCAACGCCTCGCTGTGGCTCTTCAGCAGCGTGTGCGGGGGCCCCAGTCACTCTTTCTTCTTAAGGGTACTGCTCCTCCCTCTGCACAGCCAGGTGCCTCCATTGCTTTCTTCTCTGTCATCTTTGTGCTCTGTACACCACGAAGCATACAGCTAGGTCACCAGGCTCCATGCTCCTGATGTACTCCTCCTGCAGGATGAAAGAGAGACAAGCTTAGGTTAGCGTGGGTGTTCTAAGAACCTCTCTTGGTTAAGTCTGAAGGCCTCTTGATGCATCCCAGAGAGTGCTGGCAACCACTTGGGTGGCCAGAGTTTAGTGCACTTCATGGCTGCCCAAGATCCCACCCTCCTCACCACTCCACCTGACTGACTGGTGGCAGCTTTGCCCAGTGGACTGTTTGCTGTACTTTCAGCTCAGGCATTCTCCTGACCTGTGCCACAAAGCTGCACTGTTAGCTTGAACCATGGGGGAGACTGGTCCAAACCAGAATGATGACATTGCAAGGGGCTGTGAACACCTCCAGCAGTGACTGCTCCATGGCCAGCTTTAGCAAGGGGATTGTACAATGTGCCCAGTCATCCAACTTTTCTGCAGTTCACCAAAATGCTCATTAGTTTGCAGTTTGTACCCGAGGGGTGAAAATCTGGAGCACTTGGTGGCACTTTGATGCCTCAGTGTTGCTTGAGTGGGCAGATAAGCTAGAGGCCTGACTCCAATCATATTAATGTGGCTGCATCTGAACTGTCTCAGCTGCAGAGGAATGGTCAATTTATAAAAGGTTTCCCTAATGCATGGCCGCTTCCCTCCACCTCCCCACCCCGCATGTGTTTTGCACTACCTTCAAACACAGGGCAGACCTTGACCCCCCTCCAACATGCCTCAACTTTGAAGTCCAACAGGCGATGCTCACAAGCGCTGTGTAATGTTACTGTGCACACACCTCTGAGTTCCCCTCAAAGTGCAGCCCACCATGTGCACGCCTTATATATGCTGTTGTGAAACATATTGGCGTGCAATCATGCCGATGCGGGCGGATGATCCAGTGTGGGAGGATGTTTCCGGCTGTTGGCCTTATAGTGATATGCAGATGTATTACAATGAGGGTCCCGACGTCGGATGGCGGTAAACATGGCCCACCATCGATGCGCTGATCAGACGATTGCAAACTGGTTTCACAATGTCATGAATCAAATTTCTGGCCTTCTCGCCATATTGTCCGCTCAGGCCACCGAGCATGCCTAATGCCAGCAGGTACAGAAAATTCTGCCCGTAATGTAAAACTCTCTCATATTATGGTCACTCATCCTTGAAGGTTCTTATACAAGATTATTAATTAATCCTTTCTTTTCATAACACTAGATCTAAAATAACCTGTTCTCTAGTTGGTTCCTTAACTTACTGCTCCAGAAAACCATCCCTAACACACTCCAGAAATTCCTCTTCCACAGCATTAGTACTCACTAGGTTTACCCAGTTTATACGCAGATTGAAGTCACCCTTGATTAATATTGTCCATGCTACATGCTTCTCTCATCTCCTGATTAATGCCCCCCATTGCCATTACTGTTTGGTGGCCTATAAACAACTCCCACCAATGTTTGCTGCCCCTTGCTGTTTCTCCACCCAAACGGAGTGCACATTTTGTTGTTCTTATCTGAGATCCTCCCTTACTAATGTACTGATCCCATTGCTTATTATCTGTACAACACCACCTCCTTTTCCTTTTTGCCTGTCCTTCCTAAATGTCGAATATCCTTGAATGTTCAGTTCCCAGTCTTGGTCTCCCTGGAGTCATGTTTCTGTTATGGCAATTAGATCATACCCATTTATCTCTATTTGTGCCATTAAATCATCTAGCTTGTTGCGAATGCTGCATGCATTCAAGTAGAGTGCCCTTAACTTAGTCTTTTTGACATCATTCCATCTTCTAATTTAATTGATGCTCACCTTTGTTTTGCCTGCCTTCTAATTTCACTTGCCACTTTTCCACTTCCCATTACCAGCTTTACTTCCTTCCAATTTGGGCCACCCCTCAGGTTCCCACCCCTCTGACAAGCTAGCTTAAGCTCTCCCCAACAGCACTAGCAAATCTTCCTGTAAGGACACTCGTCCAGTTCTGTTAAGGTGTAACCCATCCAGCTTGTATAGGTCCTACCTGCCCCAGAACCGGTCCCAATGCCTCAGAAATCTGATGTCCTCCCTTCTACACCAATTGTCCAGCCACATATTCAATCACTTAATCCTCCTATTCCTATGCTTACTAGCATGGGGCATTGGGAGTAATCCTGAGATTGCTATTCTTGAGGTCCTGCTTTTTAGTTTCCTTCCTAACTCCCTAAAATCTGCTTTCAGGACCTCATCCCTCACTATTGCAGGTGATTACCCAGCTATGACTAAATACATAAGAATGGATCCAAACAAGAGCAATCCCAACCAGCTGGATGACAGAGGAGAGGCATTGGAGGAGGACGATGTGGTCAACCATGTCACAGGTTGCAGACAGGTTGAGAAGGGATAGTTTACCATGATCACAGTTACATAGTGTGTGACTTTGATAAGAGGCATTTCGGTGCTCTGACAGGAGTCAGAAGCAGATTCAAAGAGGTGTTGCAGGAAAGATGGGCACAGATTTGAAAGGTGACAACACCTTTGACTTTGGAGAGGAAAGGGAAGTTGATATGAGTGAGTTTGCAAGGTCAGAGGGGTAAAAGATGGGTTTTGTTCACGGAGAGAAGTGATAATAGCACATTTGAAAGGGAGGGGAAGGACCTGAGAGAAAAGGATCTGCTTATAATATCAGCTAACATGGCGGCCAGAAAGGGAATTGAGGTGGTCAGCTGTTTGTGGGAATAGGGTCAAGGGAGTAGGAGGAAGGTCTCTTAAATGATCTCAGAGAAGGCATGAGGGGAACTAGGAGAAAAGCTAGTCAAGGATGTGGGTTCAGGGCTAGGGCCACGGGAACTTTGAAGGAAGTTTGGCATGGTAGGCTAGGGGAAGGGAGAGAAGCAGCAAAGACAGCTGATCAGATGGCCTCAGTCTGGTAGCAATGAAGCCCATTAGCTCCTCACACTTTTTCTTGGAGGAGACTGGGAGAGACATTTAAGAAGACTGCTTTTAGCAAAGAGAAATGGGTAATGCTCATCTGTGCATTCCAGGATGACCTTGGAATAGTGATCAGTTTTGGCAGATGAGAGGTGTGGTCCAGCTAAATCTGCCAGTGAATGGCTAAACCAGCAGTTTGCTATAAGCATTCAAGGCTAAGTCCCTTGCACTTAAGGGAGCAGAGATGATGGCTATACCAGAAAAATGGCCGAGGTGAGAGAGAAGAATGGTTTAGTCTGGACTAGGGCATCAGAGGAGGAAGTGAGGATGTGATTGAGCAGATGGATAGCTGAAGAAATGTTGTGGTAAACAGAGGGCCAAAGGCTAGATGGTTTGGAAATGAAAAGATTAATTGTAAGTGATCTGGGGGAGTTGCTTTTCCAGGAATGGACAGGGAAGGAATTGCGCTTGGATGAGGGAGTGGAGGAATAATGAGGGATACAGAAAGTGTTCACAGATGGCCATATGTGTAATTTACACAAAGGGAGTAGAGAAGCCACGTGAAATCTTAAGCTTGAGGGGATAGCGGTGAATATGGGTGGGGAGAGATTGAGAAGTTAGAAGAGCAATAAAATCAGAGGAGAGAGGACATGAAGAGTTGAGACCAGTGGATGAGAAGTCACTCGGTGCAGAGGATGAGGGAGGAAAGCCATAAAACTACCTTGGCATGTACTTGGTTAGCAGTAGAGGATGTCCTTTGTAATTTGGGAAAGCATGTATGGATGGGCTCCATCCTTTCCAAATTCTGCTTGCTCCCTTATATTGTGTACAACCTTATTTGAAAGAAAGGAAAGTGTTAGTGTTAACCTTGTGAGAATGTGCCTGTCATGATCAAATAGTTCATATGTTGTGTGGAAGATGAGAGCTATGGAGAAGTGAAGACCACAATAGTGCTGAGAATAGGAGGTGCAGATTGGGTGAGTAGGAGAAGGAGTAGCGTGAAGTGTGGTACAGTGATTGTAGGTGAGTGTAGGGAGATGGGAGAGGGGAGTGTTGGGATTAATAAACTGCAGGTGATGCAGGATTGAAAAGGATTAAGGATTCATACCTCAGCAAGATATTTCCAATTTGTACCGATGTTGAGTTGAGGGTATTTCACAATATTTGAGGTAGAGTTGATTATATTATAGCTTTGACAAGTATGCACTCTTATCAACTTTGTGTACCTTCTATATTTACCTTAACTTAAGAACAAAAATTAAAAAATCAACTGGCCTTGGCATTTATTGACAAATAATTATTTTATTTTTTTAACAGTTTCTGAAAAAAACAAGGGATTTTCCCCAAAACAAGCTGTTATCTACCATCTCACCAGAGGAGGATAATGTTTGGCATCATGTCTGGATAGCACATGTATCATCAATCAAAGCTGCACTTCCAAAGTTTTCTGAAAGGTGTTTTTGTGTATTTTTTTTCTCTCAGTTTATCTTACTTATTCTAGTGCTTTTGTCCTATGAACTGGATGGCTTTTTTCAGCTCCAAGTAAATTGTCCTTTCTTCTATTAGTGCTTCACCATTCACTAACTCACACCAGGTCCTGCTTACGCATCACCCCTGTGCTCATTAATCTACATTGTCTCCCAGTTAAGCAGTGCCTCAATTTTAAAATTATCATCCCTGTTTTCATATTTCTCTATGACCTCTCCCCACCTCATCCCTGTAACCTCCTCCAGCCTTTCAAGGTCTCTGCTCTCCTTCAAACCTGGCCTCCGCGCAACCCTGGTTTTAGTCTGTCCACCATTAGCAGCTGTGCCTTCAGCTGTCCGTGTCCTAAGTTGCAGAATTGCTTAAACCTCTCTGCCTCTCTCTCCCACTTTAAGATGCTCCTTAAAACCTACTTCTTTGTCCAAGCTCTTGGTCATAAAGACATATGAACGGGAGAAATAGGACTAGGCATAGGACATTTCCCTTTGAGGCTGCTCCACCATTCAATTAGATCATGACCGATCTTCTATTCAGCTCCACCTTCCCACACTGTCCTCCTTATCCCTTGATTCCCTTAGTGTCCAGGAATCTGCCAATGGCATGGATTCAATCCCCATACCATGTGGTGCTTAGGGCCTGCCTCTTTGCTTTGCCCCATAGTGATATCATGGTATAAGCCATGGGTAGCAACTCTCGGACAACGAAGGTACTAAGGGAAAGAGAGTATTCCCTTAAATGGCCCGGTGTCAAATTTTGTTTGGTAACATTCCTGTGAAGTATCTTGAGACATTTTACTACTTTAAAGACACTATATAAATGCAAGTTGCTGTTATGGTTGTTGTTACGCAAAGGGTTGTGCTTCAGTGCAGCTGCTGAATGTATAATGTTGGCCTCTGTGCAGTGAGAAACTCTTGCTCTCTATAATCCATGACGTTGCATCTGAAGTAATTGAGAGACTGGGTAACAGTTGGAGCTTGTTCAGAAGCAGAATTTGGGGATTGCCAGATTGTACTTCTTGCTGTAACCTGTAATCTCTCAGCTACATAGGAAAATTTATGTGGAGTGCAGTACATTTGTTGCACAATTTTAAATTGGCCCTATTCTATCATGTCACATGGAACGATTGCAAGGATCAACTTGCACACTGTTCTCCACTAACGCTTCAGTTATCCAGATTATAAGGGTTCATTCCCAGGGCCTATTTGAACTTTGTCTTCTGCCCTCATGGAGACAAGTATGTTGTATAGGATAGAGACATTTCATAGAAGTATCTAAGACCAACTTCCAACCATACAAAGGCATTTTCATTGCTTTAGGTGATTTTGATTTTGAGGCAGTGGAAATTACTACATAAGTGGTTGGGTGTACAGTTCACAATTCCAAAATTTGCAGGTGACACATAACTTGTGAGCTGTGAGGATAGTGATAAATTTCAAGAGGACTTAGGCTGGTAAAATGGACAAACATGTGGCAGTTGAAATTAAATGCATAGAGGTGTGAAGTGATACATTTTAGTAGGAAGAACAAAGATGGGCACTATAAGTAAATTTAAATGGAGATATCTGGGGAATGTGTACACAAATTATTGAATGTGGCAGGGCAGGTTGAGAGAATGTTTAAAATGGCGTAATGTAGCCTGTTCTTTATAAATAGAGGTATGGAGTATAAAAACAATGAAATTACAATGAATTTTTATAAAACACTGGTTTGGCCTCAACAAGAGTATTGTGTCCAATTTTGGGCACGGCACTTAAGGAAATATGTGAAGGCTTTAAGAGAGTGTGCAGAAATGATCTGTGAGAATAGTTCCAGGGATGAGGGATTTCAGTTAAGTGGATAAACTGGAGAAGCTGTGGTTGTATTCCTTAGATGAGAAGGTTGAGAGGAGATTTGATAGATCATGAAGGGTCCAAGCAGAGTAGTTAGAAATGTTCCCATTGGTAGAAGGGTCAAGAACCAGAGGACTCCCACTTAAGGGGCAGAATTTTCCCGTTGGCGTGTGGGGGCAGGATCTGCACGCCAACGCATAAAATGACGTCCCAACATCACCGCGCACCATCGCGATATTTCATTGGGCAGGCGCACAATAATATCCGATGCGCATCTGCCATTAATTAATGGGCCACTTAAGGCCCTCAAGGCGCCGATTGACGGTGATTTATCAGCACTCGTACAATCTTCGGGTCGTCACACAGGCACAACGGGCAGGCTGGTAGGAGACATTTGTATAAACCTCATCCACGGGCGGGATAAAAGGGCTCAGTGGAGTCATGAGTGTGCTCTGTCAAATATTTAATTTGCAAAGTTACTGATACTCGCCTGAGCTGCAATACTTCAGAACACATACCAGCTGCTTGGACTGGACTCACAACCTTCAGGTCAGCACTCTGTAGTAAAGAATCGTTTCTAAGCTTGCAAGGTTCAGGAAGCCTTCCCTTAGCCTGGGATTGGGAGTTGAACTGTCCACTGGAGGCAGCTCCTCTGAGGAGGAAGGGAGGGTTAGAAGGGAGGGGAGGCCAGGACTGCACATTCAGCCTCCAGGGGAGTCACCTTTGGAAGGAGAGGCGCAGGCACAAGGGTACAGGGCCAACAGGAAGTCCAAGGCGGAAGGGGCCGCAGAAGATACCACTATCCTGCTGCCAGAGTTCACAGGCGGTGAAACAGCTACCTCAATATGTCTGAGGTGCAGTGCCGAAGAAGGCTCCATCTCTCAAGGGAGATAGTCAACTATATCTGTCAGATGATTGGGCCTGAGATCTCCCCTAACTGCGTGGGTGGACATCCCATGCCAGTGGCTCTAAAGGTCACAGCTTCTATGCCTCTGGCTCCTTCCAGGGGTCGGTGGGTGATCTTTACAGCAATCAGCTGTCCACACTTGTGTCAAGCAGGATACAGACACTCTGTTTAGGTGTGCATTGACCTTCATCCACTGCAGTTAGGACCAGGCAAGCCAGACACAGTGAGCCAGAGGCTTCGCGGCCATTGCTGGCTTCCCCCGTGTCCAGGGTGCAATAGACTGTACACATGTGGCCATCAAGGTGTCAGCAGGTGAGCCCGGTGCCTTCATTAACATAAAGGGCTTCCACTCCATGAACGTGCAGATAGTGTGTGATCACAGGATGCAGATTCTACAAGTCTGTGTAAGGTACCCTGGCAGCTCCCACGACGCTTACATCCTCAGACACTCCGAGGTGCCGGTGCTCTTCAGTGCTCCGGCTCGGCTGGATGGTTGGCTGGTGGGTGACAAGGGCTATCCCCTCAGAAGGTGGCTCATGACGCCTCTCCGCTATCCAGGAACAGAAGCTGAGCAGCAGCATAATAGGAGCCACGCCTCAACAAGGGCTGTGGTGGAGAGAGCCATCGGTTTTCTCAAAATGCACTTCCGATGTCTGGACCGTTCAGGGGGCACACCCCAATACCCCCCAGATCGTGTGTCTCTGATAGTGGTTGCATGCTGCGCTCTCCACGATCTTGCACTGGAAAGGGGGGACGCAGTGGATGAAGAAGACGTAGACGCAGTGGCTGCGGCTGCACACGATGAGTCCAGCAGTGAGTCCGAGGATGAGCATGCACAGGGAAATGCTGAGGGGGTAGACGCTGACCCCCGGGCATACTCCCGGGAGACAGGAACACCTGGGAGGCTTTAATTCAATGAACCTTCAGCTAGCGCACCACATATGGACCTCCAGGACAGGCCTGGGCTGCAGGCTCCATACTCAATACCTGAGTGCAAAATCTGCCTGGTTAGGAACATTAACTAAGGGCCTTGTCTATAAAGCTGAATGTGCCAGAAATCATTCATAACATTATTGGTAACCATCCACCTGCAGAAGAAGAGAGGCACCCTCAACCATGGTGACATGTCTGAATTTAATGGTATAACAAAACGAATTTAAGAGAACAAAATGACAAAGGTGTTACGCATCACACCAACTCATAAAGACCTCATTGTGGGTCAATACAAAAGCACCAGTGATAAATCCATGATGTGCCTAAGGTGCCTTATATTTACGCTTTCGGGTACTACATCTTGGTGCTGCCCCATCGCTCGGAGTGGCATTTGAGACAGCCTGCACACTCTGCTGTCCTGTTGGCCTCGATGACCTTGGTGGCCATCCTCTGGCCCGTGGAGCCTGTGCTGGCCCCGCCTGGGATGGAGCGGCCAGTTCCACAGCTGGCATCTCCCCAGTCGTCGCAGCCTCATCAGATGCAAAGGTCACTGGCAGAGGGGCAGAAGAGCTGCTGCCCTCATCCAGAGCACCCTGAGAGGAGCTTGCAGAGGCGACAGGCAGCTGCTGCGCCGACGTGAAGTCAGTTTGGACCTCCCTGCTCACCGGGGATGGATGGGCACCTAGCTGGGAAACTTGGTGCCCAGACCATCTCCTACACTGGCACTGACCAGCTGAGGTCAATGCTGACATGAGGGCTTGTTCATCTGAGCGCATCCCCAGGAAGCCCTGATTGGTCTCCTGGAGGAGCCTCTCCATGAGAGTCGCCACCCTCTCCATGGAGGACACATGGCACTTGGCCATGAGGCTCATTGCATTGGCGATGGTCCATGTAGACTCCTCCACCACGGACACCAAGCCAAGCATAGCCTCATGTGTCTCCACCAGATGCTCCTGCACACCTGGCCGCATTTCCTGCATTTGCTGCATCGCGGACGACTCCAGAGGCACATCATCAGCCACCGACTGAGCATGTGTCTGGTCCCCTGCAGTCCTCTGACTGCTGGTGCCATGGGTACTCTCTGTCCCTGCCAGCTCCTCCAGTGATTGTGAAGTGCCCTCACGACTGTGCCCCGGGATACTAGCCGATGTTCTAATTCCCACCGAGGTGATAGTATCTGTGCTGGTGCCTGCCTCGCAGAAATGGTGTGACGCTGATGAGTCCAAAACTTCAGGGCCCTCAGGTGTGAGAGGGGGCCTCTGCTGCTCTTCCTCCCGGCCCTGCTCCGCTGATGCTGAAAGGAAGAACAAGGACATTGTATCAGTTAACGTGGAGACAATGTCAATGTGCATCCCTGTCCCCTAGATCATTATGCCCTCACCCTTCCATAAGCAATGGCCAAGCCATGTTGCAAACTTCAATCACTGGACATTCAGCACTGCCATGGCTGCTGGGAGAACAATGGTGACCTCAGTGCTGGGCAAACATACCTGCCCGTGGCACCCCAGCCTCAACGACAACGGTGGACCTGGGCACATGGCGCCTCACCAGATCTAGGGCCTCTTGCTCGAACCAGCTAAGTATGGGCACCTGGGCCGGCCCTCCGCCAGTCCTCACCCGCTTGGCGGCACTATGTGCATTCTTCTCCTGATAAGGAGAGAAGAGCATTGATTAATGCTACTTGTACCTGGACTCTCTTTGCGGCCGGCCCACCCCAACCAGAGTGGGACATTGGAGGACTCCAGTGCCTCCTTACCCCGCTGCTGCCAAACACTCACACAAGGATGCCAGGCCTGTCCCCCTCGCTCCCTCTCCTTGGCCAAATGCTGCCTTATCACATTAGGCACCACACCTTCCATAGCAAGGAGGCACAAGCACGTGGAGCGCAGAGGGCAGCAGATCAATTGGTGCCACACCACCTTGAAGCTCCCCTCCCAGCATGTCATCACCCTGACTTTGACATGTCCTGGAGTTCCAGCACTGCGCCTAGGTTGCCCCAACAGTAATGTGGGTCTCAGTGTACCACATGCTGTGGGCGCAGAACCCATCTCTTCACCACCCTCTCAGGGTGACCTCGGCATGGGCAATATCTGCTGGCCCACCCAGCGAAGGACACATGCCGTCAATGATTCCATGCAGTCACTATGCAGTCAGATCTGGTGGGGTGGGGGTGGGGGGCACCGGGGGGCAGGGGAAGCCTACCTGTTGGGTTAAGTGACCAATGCCATCATGGTGCTCACCCTCCCCGAGCGCAAGAGGTCGTTGAAGCGCTTGCAGCACTGGATCCAGGTGTGTCGTACCACGTCATGGGAGCTCACAATCTCCATCACCTCCTCCCAGGCACGTTTAGTCATGTGAGGGGGCCTCCTCCTCCTGTCCTGGGGTACGAGGACCTCCCACCATGCTGCCACCTCCTCGAGGAGGGCAGCAAGGCAATCATCCGAAAAACGAGTGGCACAATGCCCCCTGCCCTACCCTCCTGCCTGGCCTGCTCACCAGCAGCGCTCTGGGAAGCCCTTCCAGCAGCCATGTTCGACAGCCTTTGAAAGGCTGCAGCAGCTTTTTTAAACAGGCCGCTGGGGCACCATGGGACCCATTGTGGTCATTGCAGTCCTGTCGCCGCCTGCCCACTCCCGCTGTACTCGGGAGCTGCGATTCATGCTGGACCGGCCTTAATTGGCTCACCCATGTAAAATGGCAGTGCAGACCCGATCGTGGGCGGCAATCGGGTCCGCGCCCACTCCCGCTCTGCCTGCCCGCCAGAAAATTCTGCCCAAGATGATTAGCAAAAGAACCAATGGCAACATCAGGAAAAACTATTTTATGCAGTGAGTGCTTAGGGTCTGGAATGCACTACCAGAGTGTGATGGAGGCAGGTTCATTTGTGACTTTCAAAGGAGAATTAAATAAGAATCCTGAAGCAGAAAGAAATTTCAGGGCTACAGGGAAAGGGCACGGGAGTGAGACGAGCTGAGTGACTCTTGCAGAGAGCAAGGACTTGATGGGCTGAATGACCTCCTTCTGTGCTATAAACATTCTATGGTTCTATGGTGATCCTGCAATTTAAACAGGGAGTTGCTCTCATGAGGAGTGCAAGAGCATGATGTTTTAATGCTCTCTTTTTATCTCTATCTTCCTGTGAACATAGCCCCTTGCTCGCTGCAGAACCACCCCTGGAAAGCTGTCCTCAGTGTTTACCAATACTTGTGCGCTCCTCCTCCACTTATACTTTGATCATTCCCAGAGGTTCTTGAAGGTCATAACTTACTCTGCCACCAAGTCCTTTACACTTTCTAAAAAGTACTTGATTGTGTGAAACAGAAAGCAATTGTGGTGTAAATTTAACAAATTTGATGTTGTATGTTTTATTCTTTTCTTTGATAGATTAACATACGTTTCAGTTCCTGAAGCGCAGTTTGGTGTCAGCTGGGGCAATGCAGTAGAATTTATTGCTGCCACTCATTTTCCCACAAATTTTAATCAAACCAATATCTTCCAAGAATATCTTCCTCAGCGAATGTTATTAGCCAGTGATAAGCCACCATCTATTCCTGACATGAGTAAAGAGGAGAACTGGGCCCTGATTGCACTTGACATTTTATACGAAGGAAACAAAATAACAGGTGTGTTCAAAGAAACGTTAATTGTATTAACCTTTTAACCTTTACTGAACCTTTTTGTGACCACATCTTACACAATCACAAGTAATATAAATTAGCATATGTTGCGACAAATTGTGCTAAAACACATTATCCACTACATTTCAGAAAAATATTAAAAGATAATCTGATTGAAGCTATTCAGTTATTTTCTTTATTTAATTGGCTTTGGCTAACAACCCAAATACACCATTATTGTCTTAAAGCACCAATCCTAATCTTTGTATATGGAACTAAATGTCTGGAAATCCTTGCTGACGACTATGTAAAACACAGTGTAATTCATCTAAAGATTAAGATAAAAACATAGAACTAAAAGTTGCTAGGAGTCTTGAGAATTCTGATTGACTAGTGACACAATAAATTTGCTTTATTTTCTGAAGGCTGGCAATGCAGACCTGGTTCATTTATTGCGCACCTGGAACTTCAGGGTTATTTTTAAATTTATTTTTGAATTTGTAATTATCCTTTGTAATTCTTTTTGTTGCTTTCTTTGATCCGATAGAACACATTCTACACTTGGAGTGTCTCAATTATTTAATATTCTACCATTTTTAAAGATTGTATATTTAAAAGTTGGCACTAAAAAAATGACAGTTTTAAGAAAAACAGCAGAAATTCCACCTTAAAAGTATTAGCAAAGAATAATAAGCCAGTTTTTTCCCCCTTTCATACGAGGTATCCAATATATTTGTGAAATATTAACTCATCCAATAGACGCAATCACTGTGATCCAGTGTTTTTTGAAGTTTTTAATCTGCAATTTTTGTTCAAAAAACACTTTGTATGTGTAATTTTACATGGAGATTACAACTGGTTGTCACTTGTCTTCTATTTTGTAAATTGTTTGAGGCAAATTACAACAGAATTTTCCAAAAAAAGCAAAGTGTGAATAAAATATTTTGTTTCTTAGACAATTGGGACTCTCAAAGTTGTCATGGAATTTATGCAGCTGAAATACCAAATAGCAAAGGATTAATCGTAGCAGTAAACTGCTTCTTCCAGTGTTGTAGTGCCCCTCAGTGGTTATTGATAGGAGCAAAGAAATGAAACAGCCACTAAATAAATTTACAGCACTTTACAGCCTTCTGGACTTAACATTGAGTTCAACAACTTCAGATCATGAACTCTCTCCTCCATCCTCACCCCTTTTTGATCCCCTTTTTTCAAATATTTATTTTTTAATTTTTATATATATTTTTCCCCTCCTATTTCTATTATTATTACTTTTTAAATGTATTTCCGTTCATTGTTTTATCCCCACCTTTTAGCCTATTTCGATCGTTTTCCCACACTGTCACCTCCCCCTACCCCACCCCCACTGGGGCCATCTGTCACTTGCCCATTCTGCTTTCTACTCTTAATGTCACCATTAGCACCTCCTTTAGCCAGTATCACCACCATCAACACCCCTTCAACCTTTTGTTTATGACACCTTTTGCAATCTCTCCTTTGCCTCCACTTATCACTGGCCTTCTATCCAGTTTCACCTGTCCCAACCCCCTTAAACAGTATATATTTCACCACATTTTTACTTCCCTTTAGTTCTGAAGAGTCGTACAGACTCGAAATGTTAACTCTGTCTTTCTCTCCACAGATGCTGTCAGACCTGCTGAGTTTTTCCAACAATTTTTGTTTTTGTTTCAGATTTCCAGCATCTGCAGTATTTTGCTTTTAACTAAATAAATTTGCTGCTTTTCAGTACTCAATCATTTCCCTTCTTCTACAAACTCATTACATCTTATTTATTCAGCATTTGATGCAAACATTTTCAACCCAATTACCTTAACCCCAACTTCAGAAGAGCATCAACTCATACACCAGTATGATTTTTCACAATTTCCTTAGCAACCATCTTTGTAGCCTCTCTGTGATTGCTGGATTGGGTTAAATTATGGACACCACCACCCGGAGGTTCCCCTCCAAGCCACTCACCATCCTAACTAGGAAATATATCGCCATGCCTTCACTGAAATCCTGGGATTCCCTTCCTAACAGCACTGTGGGTGTTCAACACCACAGGGACTGCAGCAGTTCAAGAAGGTAGCTCACCACCACCTTCTCAAGGGCAATTAGGGATGGGCAATAAACGCTGGCTTAGCCAGCGATGCCTACATCCCATAAATGAATAAAGAAAAGTTGCAGTACAGTCTCATTCACACTCGGAGCTGAGGTGAAAGTTATTTTACAGATGCATTACCTATAGCAGAGGAAAGAGTTTCATGAATCTGAGAAATTAGAGTAATGTTCTAATATTTTGAAACACAAAGCATTATATGGTTTTCTTTCTTGCTAGTAAAAATTAATTAATATCTTAAGATGACTTTGTACTAGGTTATATGCAATTCTCATTGTACTAGGTTATATGCAATTCTTATATATGTTAAACTAATATTTTAGTCTTTAATTATGGTTGCATTTTATTGCTTCCTTTATATAAAATCATGTTTTGTACATTTAACTTGTTTTTGATTCAGATGGCCGGTTATTGAGTTTTTGGAGGAGGTCTATGTGCTCAGAAAAAGGGAGAGAAGAAGGTCGTTACCTGTTGGAAAATGTTGTTTCAAATCCTGACCTCATTTTACCTGGGATACGTAAAATCCTTCTGGAGTTCATAAAGAATCATAACTGTGTTACAACTGATGTTTAATCTTTATGTTTGATTCTTTGTGGAGGTGCAACTTGCAATAAAGAATAAACATGTTCTAACAAAAGTTTTTCAATCAGCATTTCAGAATATTTAACAGACAAGTAAGCTTCACAATCTTTATTCTTATATCTAAAGTCGTTGAGAAACCTCTTAGGGGCTGATTCATCCCCTAAAAACCCAGACCTTAGTGCCTGAATTTGCTCTTAGGCCCAATTACAATAAAGGAGGAGCCACATGGCACTCTTAGGGGCACAGTATTGGCTGCACTCTTGTAGAAAGGAGTATGGACAATTTCTGTGCTTTAAAAGCATCAGCGCCATTATAGGGGCAGGGACAGTTAAAGCCCTGTGGAAGAACCAGAAAGATTTTATTAGTTAAAGTTCATGGATTTTTATCTGGAAACCATCTGATGAAGAATGGTACATTTTTCAATTCTAAATGTTTTTTTAAAAAATGAATTGCATGTTGGTGGACATAACTTTTATTTAAAACTTGTGTCCCTTGTAAGTAAATGTTGTGCTGCTGTGATATGCTGCTATAGCAGCAACACCCCAGCAGCCGCCCAGCCTGCCCCCAAATCCTGCCTTGGAAGGAATTGGCGGCACTGTAGTCCTAAGCAGTAGGTGGAAGAACAGAGAAAACTTTTGGGTTTGAAGAATGGTGTTGCAGGAATAGGCGGAGGGCACTGCATTCTTTTTTATCACAAGTGACATGGTGTAATTGCCTGGTTAGAGTGAGGAGGGTTCCGACTGTGCGAGAGGGAAACAGGTTTTTGGGCTCTGGAGAAGCCAAGAGGAATTACTTCAGCAGCCGCAAAGGGGATTCTGGTTGTTTTTCAGTCATCTGCATTTAAAATAAGCCATAATCACAAAGGGTGGGGAAGCAGCACAGCACTAAACATGGTCTTCTTCACAAAGTGGTCTTATGGTTTGGCTTTGATTGCCTGAGGGGTCCGGAGCAAAATTTTGTAAATCTTCCTCTTATTAGCCTTCGACTTTTCTGGGTTCCTTTGCCTCTCACAGGAGATTCCATGGGGACAAGGAGGGGTCGTGTCATGATGCTCTAGACTTCATGGGCAGGATTTTCGGCTCGTCAGGCAGGCATGGTGGGCTGGCCCGGGAGCGGCCGGGAAATGGCCCACCGCCTGCGATCAGCCCCCAACTGTGATTTCATGCTTCAATTTCATTCACCAATTAACGGCCAGCCGGTGTGAAAGGCACACTGAGAAGCTCAGCACTGCTGGGTGGGGGTGGGCACTGAAGTCAGCGCAGGTGCAGGGAGAGTGCGCAATGAAAGCTCCCTGAAGGCAGAGAGCTGCCTCAGGGAGCTAAAGTGTTTTAAACCAATGAATAAAGTTATTAAAGTTCCGGAAAAAACGTCCACACAGCGGACTCACTCACCTTAACATGTAAGTTTGAAAAGTTCTGCTCAAAATTTTTTTTACTTTTTAAAAATTTAATTACGGAAACTTCATCCGCCCGTGGATGAGGTTTC
This sequence comes from Cetorhinus maximus, assembly GCF_964194155.1. NCBI lineage: Eukaryota > Metazoa > Chordata > Chondrichthyes > Lamniformes > Cetorhinidae > Cetorhinus > Cetorhinus maximus. The sequence continues at coordinate 82,947,123 of NC_135883.1, read as the reverse complement.
CCCAGGGGCCACCTGGCCAATTCGACCGCCCACCATTAACATTGGACAGGCAGTGAAAAATACAGGTTAATTAATTGGCTTTACTAGGCCTCTTAATTGTCGGTGGGCGCGCCGCTGGCTTATGCGCGTGCACGCCGACCGAAATATCACGCGATATTTCACGCTCGGGCATATCGGGCGTGTGCCCGCACACCGTGTGGAAAATCCTGCCCCATGAGTGTGGAGCAGGCTTGAATGGACCAGCTGATCTTTTCCTACCCATCACATTTGCACGTCTGAAAGTGCATAAGGCTAACAGCATTCTGCAGCAAGGACAATGGCTGCAAAATCATATTTTATTCAACAGACAAAAAAATAACCTCTCTTAGCAATATAAACACATCCTTTAAGACAGGTAACACTGAAACAGCAACTCTGGAATCAGCAATGCTGATTTTTATCATGGTGCAGCTTGATCCTGTACTTTAGCTGGTGCAGGAAGTTTGGGTTCGGAGGTCTCTGACATCCATTTGCACTGACTTTCATTACCTGGCCCACTTCAGGCACCAATCTGAATGGTGAAGGACATAGCTGTATTTGGTGAGGGCACACTTGCTGCACAAGCACAGTTGCAGTGCCGATATTATTGATACAGCTGAATACCTTAATGTATTATATACAATGTTTAATCCCCAATAATAGTCTTTCTCCATTCCCATTACGTTTATTATGTTTAATCGCCGAATATAGCCTTTAAATAGTATTTTGAACCTCAATGCAGACAAGCTGAAAAGCAACAGTTCAGATCCTGACCACTGTGAACCCAGACCTGGGAGACAGTGACCAAGAACTCAGTCATCCCAAAGCTGCTGCTAATGGGCAGACTGAAGGAGGGAATGGCAGCAAGATCCACCTCCAATATCCACACGCCTAAGGCCCTGGCACCCAGCATCCATATGCTTGCATCGTGTGGGCGCTGATAATCTCTCCATGGAGCCTGCAGCCCAGCTCCAGCGTCAGCTGTGACATCTGATCTGAGTCAGAACCACAACAAGCAGCACTGAGTGGCTCAGCGGTGGAAGCCTGGCTATTAGAAGGCAGCAACAGGGCTTGTGTGCGCATGTGCACATTGGGCTTCAAGTTGGTGTAAGGGAGGTACACCTTGCCTTGATCACATATGTCCCAGATCCTCCGTAGAGAGTACTGCAGTGTAAAATCTCTCAAGATCTGCAGGGAATTCTAAGTCTAATTACATAGGATATATATGGCACAGAAACAGGTCATTTGGCTCAACCAGTCCATGCTGGCATTTATGCTCTACTCAAGCCTTCTCCCATCTTTCTTCATTTAACTCTGCTAGCATAAGCCTGTATTCCCTTCTCATATATTTATCTAGCTTCCCCTTAAATATATCTATAATATTCACCTCAAATCCTCCTGTTCTCTGCATTCTCTTGGTGAAGAAGTTTCTTCTGAATTCCCTATTTGTTTATTTAGCAACTAACTTATATTGATGGCTTCTAGTTTTGCTCTCCTCCACAAGTGGAAACACTCCTACCCTACCAAAACATTTAATCATTTTACTGACCTCTGTTAGGCCACCCCTCAGCTTTCTCTTTTCATGGGAAAACAGACCAAGCCTTGCTCCCAGTCCAAGGTGAACTTATGACCTTTTTTTTAACGCTCTAGGAGCGGGTACAAGGTCAACCCGAAGCTACGTGAAATTGCACGAGAAAACGTCGGGTGTGCATCCTGATGTCATTGCAGTGTCATGCCATATTACGATCAGCAGGCACACGCGGGAGTCGGAAGCATACCGGCTGACAATTAAATGGGCAATTAACCCAATAAAAAGGCAATTGTATGAAATTTTACATGGCCCTTGAGAGTTAATGGTTAGCACAGAGACTACACGGCCAGGCAGCTATCCTGTTTTTAATTGAAACTCAATCCAGGGCGTGATAAAAGTCAACCAGAGCCATGGTAACGTAAGTAGGTAGAAGTTTAGGTGAGAGTTGGCTGTAGGTGGTTTTCTGACAGTTCATTGCATTTCCTGTGTTTTCTGAGAGACTCTTTGGCTTATAAGCTTTCTTACAGACTTTCTGCCGTGTGCACCCTTCAGGACACTATCCTGTGCATCTGTATTCCAGCAAATGGAGATTGTCTGCTCTGCTGGAGGACCTCCTCAGAAGAAGAGAGGGCCAGAAAGGAGAGGAGCACAGGTGCCTGCAGACAGCATCCCAGAATGCGACCTGTGGAAAGAGAGGTGCAGCCAGAGCGGGTGCAGGGCCAGCAGGAACTGCAAGGTGGAAGGCACCCCAGAAGAGGCCATTATCCTGCAGCCAGAGTTTACAGGCAGCGCTTTTGCTACCTGGACATGTCTGAGGACCAGTGCTGAAGGAGGCTCCACCTCTCTGAGAAGGCTGTGATCTCCATATGCCAGATGATTGGCCCAGGAATTGCCTCAAACTGTGAGGTGTCCACCCTCTGCCAGTGACTCTTAAGATTACAGTGGCCTAAATTTTTTCACCTCAGGTTCTTTCCAGGGGTCAGTGGGAGATCTATGTGGTGTTTCCCAATCTGATACCCACAGCTGTGTCAAGCTGGTCACTGATGCTCTGTTCAGATGGGTCAGTAGCTTTATCAATTTCTGGGCCGACAAAGCCAGCCAGGCTGAGCAAGTCAGAGGCTTTGCTGCAATTGCTGGTTTCCCCCGCATCCAGGGAGCTATGGATTGCACACATGTGGCCATAAAGGGGCCAGTGGGTGAACTGAGTGCCTTCTTCAACATAAAGGGGTTCCACTCCATGAATATCCAGATTGTTTGCAACCACAAGAGACAGATATTGCAGGTCTTCACCAGGTACCCTAGTAGCTCTTGTGATGCGTACATCCTGCGACACTCACAGGTGCCAAGGTGCTTTGTTGCTCCAGCTCGGTTGGATGGTTGGCTCCTGGGTGACAAAGGCTCTCCCCTGAAAAGATGGCTCATGATGCCACTCAGACGCCCATGGACAGAACTGGAGGAGAGGTACAATAGAAATCATGTCTCTACAAAGGCAGTAATCATGAGGGCCATTGGCCTGCTCAAGATGAGGTTCCACAGCCTGGACTGATCAATGGCAGCACTGCAATATCCGTCTCGCTCGCTGTCGTTGTGTGCTGCACTCTGCACAATCTGGCTCTGTCACGGGGGGCCCATTGGAGGATGAAGACAGCAAGGCAGCTCCCCAGGCCACAGATTGGTCTAATGAGGAACTGGAGGAGCCCCAGGGTGGGATTGTGGCTGCAAAAGTGATGAACCTTGTGGGAGGCAGGGAGGCCTTGATTCACTGTTCTTTCAGCTAGGCATCCAAGGCATGACTTAAAAGTGAGGGCAAGGGTGACGCTTCCTTACTGAACGTTCCTGATGAGGCCATCCTCATGTCAAGTAACGACTTCTGAAATAAAGTTTGCAGCCCTTCCTGTCTGTCACAAGCCACTCCCATGCCCAACGCCTGTGAAAAATATGAAGCACATTCAAGCCATGACACACAATGACATCTTTAAATAGTGGTCATGTTTACATAATTTGAACATAGAGCACATAGCAACTGAAGTTATGTCACCCATGACAACCTCTCTTGTGTTTGTAGTGCCTTAAACTTCCGCTTGCGAGTGCTGCGTCTTGGTGCCCACCAACCACTCCCCCCCTCACTGGCAGCCTGCTGACTGCGATGCCCTACCCTGATGACCTTGGCTGACATCCTCTGGCTGGCAAAGCCTGGTAGGAAGCGTCCAGCGCCATAGCTGGACATTTCTCAATTGTCGCAGCCTCATCAGATGCTATGGGCACTGGCTGAGGGGTAGAGGAGCTGCTGCCTTCATCTAGAGTGCCCTGAGAGGAGCCCACAGATGTGACATGCAGCTTGTCTGCCAGCGTGAGGTTGGTTTGAACCTCCCTGCTCACCATTGATGGATAGGCATCTAGCAGAGAGACGAGGTGCCAAATCCATCTCACACACTGGCAGTGACCTGCTGAGGCCACTGTCAGTGTGTTGACTTGCAGGCCCGGACGCAGTCTGATTCTGTCCCTGGAGCTGCCTCTCCATGAGAGTCGCCACTCTCTCAATGGAGGAGGCTGTGCACTCGGTGCTCAGGGTCAACCAAGTGCTCAAGCTCCGCATCGACTCCTCTAAGACAAAGACCATGGCACACAGACCCTCAAGAATCCCTGCCAGATCTTTAAGTGCATCCCGCTGGATATCCAACATCTGCCGCCTGATGGACGGCTCCAGGAGCTCGTCATCTGGCTCGGACTCTTGGTCCTGGTCTCCAGCAGTCCTCTGACTACCGGAGCCCTGAGCACTTCTCTGCTTCTGCCAGCTCCTCATGCAAGTGTGATGTTCCCTCACCACTGTGCACTACCATCTGATCCGACACATTATCGCCCACCGATGTGCCTGTGTCTGCACTGGAGCTTGGAACAGGGAGACTATGTGACGGGGGTGCACCTGTCCACACCGCCTCCTTGGGTGTCAAGGGAGGGTCCTCGGAGTCTCTCAGGAATTGTGAGGATGGCACATCTGAGGGAGGAAGAGAATATGTCAGTTGATTACATTATAACAAAATGATTGCACATGCACGACAGTTGCTTGTCACAATGGACAACTGCCTCACTGAGGCTGTGACTGAACAAGCCAAAGGGGAGTCTTGGAGATGCCACAATCCTATATTTCTCATGCACCTCCCCAGTCTCTCACCTGTCCACTGGACTATTATCTTCCTCCAAGATCCCTTCCTCTCCGTGACCTGTGAACCTTGCTCCATGCTCACATTCCATGTCCAGGGCACTTATCAGTAGGTTGTGCACCCCGCCACCCATTCCTCATGCTCCAGCACATTATGGCTTTTCTTCTCCTGTATGGACAAAAGTGCATTCATTAGGTCACCCTGTACCTGCTGCACCATGCCAGCCTTGCCCTCTCACCCCTAGGAGAGCTAGTTTGAGGTGCCCATCAGGTTAGCACACCTCACACTTCTATACACCCAAGGCAAGTGGGCACATCTCCCAGCCTTGGCCGGCACAGGGATATGTGCCATTTGTCACTCTGCATCTCACATTGCTGAGCACCATGAAGAACAGTCACCCTCCAAGACACCTATACACAGTTTCATGCCAAGTCTGTACTCACCCTTGCAGAGCACAGAAGATCATTGAACATTTTCTGGCACTGGATCCATGTGTTGCGCACATCATCATGCCCGCTCACCTGGGCAGCCACCTCCGCCCCAGCCTTCTTCATCTTGTGAGGTGGCCTCCTCTTGCCATCCCACAGCATGAGGATGTCACAAAGACACTCACTGCCTCCACTAGAGGGCGCAGGTACTTGTCAGGGAGCCGGGTTGGGAGCAGAGTGCCCACCGGCATTGCCCTCCCACCTGGCATACCCAACGGGTGCTGAGGCCTTAGCTCCTGCCAAGTAGATAATCTTAGTCTCTCATGGACAACTCCCTGAGGCTTTTCCCCAACTCCTGGCAGCCTTCAGGGAGCTACCTGTGCTCTTTTAAATGCCCCCTCTGGGTCAACATTGGACCTGGCACCTGCCATGCTCCCGCTGACGCTGGCACCACTGGGCCCTCAATTAGCCAACCAGTGTGAAATCGCAAGTGGTTTGCAATCGCAGGTGGAAGCAGATAATGTATCCGCTTCTGGGCCTGCCGACTGCACATGCACAACATGTGTAAAGCTCAGGCGCAAGTGTCCAAATAATGCAATGTCCTTCAAAATTTTAAAAGAAAATAGAGTTCTTGAAGGTATGTTTCCCAACACTACAATGGTGCTGTTCCTTGTAAAATATTATGAGCGCAAAAGTCATTTGCATTTTGCCACTTCTAAAGACGATATGCAGATCCACATGGCGAGTTGTAGCATGGGAGACACTGCTGGATGCTTCATGTGTGCAGTGAGACAATCGGGAGGGTGCACAAAGGTGTACCCAGAGTCGCTGAATATGTACAATCATGATGTTACTGACATCAACAGGCTAATGTTACACAAAATACTAAAATTGGCCAATGAATGTGCAGGGGATGCCTTCTTTATTTACTCCTGAAACAATAAGCATTAGGAAGCAAGATGGCCAGAATCACATTAACAATCATCACAGTTTGAGCATGTCACATTTCATCATGTCCATCCTGTATACCAAATGCTGCCACTGGACGGTTGCCTCTTCCTCCTGACACCTGGCTGGTCCAGCCTCAACCACCATCTGTGATAGATCCCTGCCTTCTTCATCAGTGATATCCATTGCCTTTTCCTCTGTGGATGTGAAGAGCCTGAGATCTAGCACTGCCTCTCCTGTCTGTCTCCTCTCCCTGATGTTGTGGGTCTGCTTGTCCTGCATGACAAAGTGCAAAGTGCAGATTTAGTGACATGTCAAGTGACACTGAACCCCTTTGTCTGCATACATCTCCATCACACTTACAAGCCTATCATTCAAAGGTTGCATCCAAGCACACACAAATGCCAAACTTCAGTATGCTTTGGCCTCAATTGCCATGCGTCACTAAGGCTGATCACACCCCACTCGCACATATACGTTATTGATGACCACACGAGAGACTCCTGTTGAAGATACAACAATGGCATTTACCCTGGCGGATCAGAGCAGTTTGTTGACCCATTCCCTGCACTGGGCCCACAGTTGGTTCATTACCCACAGTTGCTCACCTCATCTGCAACCTCTGCCCAGGGCACCTTGCTCAGGCAAGGGGGCCTTCTGATGCCATTGGCAGGAAAGAGCACTTCCCGTCCTTCCATGATGGCCTGCAGGAGAACCTGCAGGGAGGCACTGCTGAACTCTTTGTTGATGCTCTGACATTATTTGATGGAGGGGTCTTTGTGTGGAGAAATCTCTCGATCCGCAACAATGTAGTGCCCTGGCAGCGAAGCTCGGCCTCCCTGTTGGAACAGGAGGCTCTTCAACAGCACGCCCACGTCTACAGCATTGTCAGCTGACGGCAGGTTTAATCTACGAGGAGCTTCCCCTTCACGGAATCACGTGTGCTTCCTGTTGCCACTGCTGGCACTTCAAATATTAATTATAATTGTGTGGGAAATGGAAAAAGGCAGAAAAGCAGAAGTGGCACACACTTCCAGTTACGCATTGGGAAAGGCAAACCACTGACAAAATGCCGCTGGGGTGTTTGGATGCACACACACACCTTGATCACACGCATGAGGTCATAATACTTTTTCTCTCACTGTGGCCAGGTTTGTGGAGCCATGCTCTGGGCATTCTGACACTCGCTCATGCTCCCACACCCTTTGCAGGGTTAGTCTTGAGGGTCTCCTGCAATCACCATCCCTCCATCTTTGTCAGAGACCTGGTCTCCTTCCTAGCCTCAACCTCTTAACACAGTGCGACTAGGGCAGTATCACTAAATCAGGGAGTCTGCCCCTTCCCATGTGCCATTCCTTGTCCCTCTAAAGCAAAAAATGATTATCCAGCAACCTGCAATGTGTTGCTGCAATTTCCCTTTTAAAGGGACTGTGCCTTTACAAAAGGAAAGTTCCCTGAAAAATGTAGTTTCTTCCCAACACTACTCATTCCCTGGAGTGTGCAGAGGACTCCTGCATAAAAATTGTGCAATGGTTACAGTACAGTAAGAGGTCTTTCAGACTAGTGTCCATACCTGCTCTCTTCAAGAGCAATTCAGTTGGTCAGATACAGATCACTCAGGCAGTTCAACTTACTGTGACAACAAACACTTTTACATGCATGTTGTAGTCTGGAGCTATGGAAAGTGGAGGCAAAGGCACCAACATTCTTTCCATCCTATGGCTGACCAGGAATTTCTCACTCTTACATCATGCCATTGGCATGGGTTGGAAGGATTTGCAGGTTGATAATCCATTTTGAATGTACCTTCCCTAGCCAGCAAATCCTGGGGTGGGACTCGAACTGCCAAATAGTGTAATATCTGCTGAGAAACATGCACTGAACTTGATCAAATGTGAACCAGAGTTTGGAAGGTGCAGGTTAATTTCAGGCCCCAGGTCAATGACTAATTTGCAACTGTTTTAGGGCATAGGTAAGACCCATTATAAAAGTGGGCATAGGAATCTGAAATGTGAAAAGGTTGAGGACTATTGATGAATCTTAAGACTCCCCGCTATTGTATGATCAAGCCTTGCAGCTCACTCAGTTCAGCTGAATCAAAGTGCCTTGTGACATGACCAAGTCAAGAGCAAAAGTCTCCAACGTCCACTCTGCCACACCAATGATGGTGGATATTTTTGTCCTCATTCTGTCCATCTCTCTGCCAATTGCACAACTTTTATAGGGCCCCCATACCATGTATTAACTGCAGTGGATTGGCCTGTAACATGAGGGAGTCTTTAGCCTGCTTTGAGATTAGTCATTCACTCTATGGCATGTGATCAAATTCCAAGTGATATTTTGAACAAATGTTAAAAAGGCAAAAGTGTTTTTTTTTCCTTTAAATCAGCTCATGAAACATTTTATTTTGCATTTCTGTATGGTTATGTCACTAGGGACTAAATTATATGTCTCTTATAAATGATGGGATGGAATAAAATACAGTTCTGGTTGACAGACCCATCAGCAGAATTTGATGCACTTCAGTGACATTCTAAGCACTGACCTCAAGCCATTCGTGCTTTCAAATTATGCTATGCTGCATACATTTACTACTTGCTCAAGGGCAAAAGGACAATGAGTGTCTAGAACCACGCCCCCCCCTCCAAAATACAGTCTTTGGTTAGCAGTAGATGATATAAGAATTCTTAATAATTAAGCAGACGATCATTTTGCCTTCTCAATTTAGAATAAACTTTCACATCTCAGGGACACCAAAGCAAAAATGACAAAAACACAAAAAAATCTAATTTCCATACAGTGCTCTAAATAAAATTATAGTTCTCTGTACCAGTATCTCATTGGTATGGAAGCATTGCAATTTTTATTTTGTGCAGTAAAATTACAGTATTTCATTTTGTCATCCTTCACCTCTCCCACAGACAACCATTTTCCCTGCCACAAGATGTCTGTTAATTGTGTTTTCAATCAGTGGGTAGGGAACTTGCGAGAGCACCTCTGGTCACTCTGCTGATCATGGAAACTAGTGATGCAAGGGATTGTGGGTGTGCCCTGTCTAACTACAACACCATGCCACTTGCTCTACCAGAGCTGGTTAGAATATTAGGCTTTATAAAAGTGCATTTAAGCTGCAATAATGTAACACAGGATATAAATACAGGTCTGAACCAACGTGGTTTTGAGGCAGCAGTGGGAAGATCTCCTGCATGTCCATTCCACCTCTCGCCCCTCCCCCACCCCCATTTCTTCACAAGGACCACAGATCTCATCTAGACTAAAGTAATTAATCCTGGTGGAGATCAATTACCTTCGGTCTTGAGACAAAACTACTTCTTTTGGAGTGGAAGACTGTCCCAACAATCTTTTATCTGGGTACACATCAGGCACAGCAGCTGTGGGCCACTTCATGCTACCATTGGGCTGACACTCTTGAAGACGTTGCTAGCCTAGCCTGATCATTTAAGAAACCCCTTCTACAATTTGGAATGGAGTCAGCAGATAAGCATTTGGCAGACAAGAGTTCTGCTGCTCCACCTTCCATCAGTGGAGTGCATCGGGCAAAATTTTCAGACCATCATCTTAGGTGTACAGGAATTCCTCAGGGTAGTGTCCTAGGTTTAGCCATCTTGAACTCCTTCATAAATGACCTTCCCTCCATCATAAGGTCGGAGGTGAGGGTGTTCATTGATGATTGCACAGTATTCCGTTGTCAACTCCTCAGATAATTATGCAGTCCATGCCTGCATGTAACAACCAGGCTTGGGTTGTTAATTGCAAGTAACATTTGTTCCATACAAGTGCCAAGCAATGGCTATCTCCAATCTAAACATCTCCCCATAGCTTTCAACAGCAGAACAGTCACTGAATACCACCATTAATGTCCTGGGAGTTATTATTGAGCAGAAACTGGACTGCACCAACCAAATCAACACTGAGGGTACAAGAGCAGATCAGAGGCTGGGCAATCTGTGGCGAGTAACTCAGTTCCTGATTCATCAAAGCCTTTTCAACATCTACAAGGCACAAATCAGGGATGCAGCTCCTACAACACTCAAGAAATGCAACTTTATAAAGGACAAAGCAGCCTGCTTTATTGGCACCCCATTCATTAGCATAAATATTCAATCCCTCCACCACCAGCAAATCATGGCTGCACTGGCAGTCTGCAACATCTACAAAATGCACTGCAACACAGTATCCAGTCCATTGTTGTTTATTTTGCAGGTTTGCATGAATGCTTGTGGAGCTGACTTCCAGAGGGGTACTAGTTTTTGCTTGATGGTTCCACCACTGAATCTGGACAATGCAGCGGAGGCATTGCTGATGATATTTCTCCAGTAATCTCAGGTGTCACTGATGCAAAGTCCTGATCTCACTGCATTACAAGAGTGTGGTGTCGACAACTGCCCTGTACATGAGAACTTCTGTTGACTTACTGAGGTCTTAGTTGATTAGACAATGTGTCCAGATGGCCGAAAAGCATCTCCTCCAACATGCCTTGTTTTCTCAACTCTCAAATGGCTAGAGTTTCAGGGAAGGACAAAGATAACGCTTCAAAAGGCGCTCTGAAGCTCTCCTTGAAGCACATTAGCATCGACATTAGTGACTGGCAAGAGCTTGCTACCAATCGCTCAAAATTGTGGCAACTTGTCCACCAAGCTGCAACAAATTTTGAGTCCAAACACCTTTATGAGACAGAGTGACAGCAGAGAAGGAAAGGAAAGGAAGCAAATCCTGCACTCTAGATCCTACTATCTTGTACAGCGTCCTGCGCCACGTGCTAAAAGATCTGTGGGCAGATTCAGTCACATGAAGACCATAGCAAAACTCGAACCCTGAGTAGACATCATCCTTGAATCAAGGGACAACCCGATGACTGCAACAACTCACCAAGGCTTCTTTGACAATATCTTCCAAACCTGTGACCTCTACCACTTAGAAGAATAAGGGAAGTAGGTGCATGGTTACACCATTCCTCCAATCACATACCATCCTGACTTGGAAATTTATTGTCCCTCTTTCATCATTACTGGGTCAAAATTCCGGCAGAACTGTTGGAGTAACTCCGCCACACAGACTATAGTGGTTCAAGAAAGCATTTCACCACCACCTTTTCAAGGGCAATTAGGGATTATATTAGGCTTGTCAGTGACACCTACACCCCATGAATGAAAGAAAAAAATGTGATAACAGACATAGGGTATATGTGCAGAGCGTCACTCCTTGGTGGCTAACTTTGATATTAGGAGATGCTTCTGTTGGCCAGGAGCTGCAGCCGAACTGCTGACACATAGGCAAAAGCAACTTTTGACCTGAAGTAACCCGAGTCCAGTCACTGGCCTGAGCTGGCTGGAACCAGTTTGAAGCAGCTGAGTTTCGTTAAGAACAAAGTGAATGTGATAAGACACAAGTCCTTATTTAGAAAGGGGTAATGAGGTAATGCTACCTAAATTCTTGGGACAGAGCCAATAAGGAGATGCCACAGACTAGGCAAGCAAGCCTAAACCAATGGGAGACAGATAGCACAGCTTGAAGAGATAAGATTCAGAATAAGAATGGAGAATCTCGGGCATGGAGCCAGCGAAGACTCCGGAGAACAACCATCGCGGAAGTAGAAGAACCTACGTCAGCAACGTAGAGACGACATCGAAAGAGAGAGAGAATGGAACACCTGGCCAGCATCAGCTCTCCTTTTCAGCTTTTATATTCTGTGACCACTCAGGGAGTGTCAGAGAAACCTAGTGGGTGTGCGTTTAGATCCTAGTTTGGGTATAAGACTGTATAACTTGGTGCAAACTGCATGTCTATATCTAACCAGACGTATAAGCTATATGTATATGATCTAACAACGTGAATAAAGCGAATTTAGAGTTAAGAGAGAATTGACTCTTCTCCTCTTTGTACTAAGCCAATAACCGTTACCGGTGACCTCTGATCTACATTTCTTTAATCTCTTCAAAGGTGGACCAAAAAATCACTCGATGAGGCCAGATATGAATATCTAAACAGATTTCAGAGCATGTGAATGTGCAGTACAGCAGTTTTTGCATCAGGTGCACATCATTGGGTTATTGTAAGAAAAATAATTCATAATTTCTCTCCTCCTTATGGTCCTGAGCCTGGTCAAAGCATGCTTTCTATTTAAAGACCTGACTGAATTTGCAACCTTTGTTAAAATTGACTAGTGTGTGTGGCTCAGTATTTTTAAAAATCTCCTCCTGCTCACAGTTAAGACAAAAATAGACTTCTCTATACAATGATATGAATTATTTTTTAATCAATGGTTGAAACAGGCTAACAAATAGCTTATTACTTACAGTCTATTGAGAAACATCTTAGCTCCTTAGTGTTTAAGTCACCTATTATCTCAGTGTCTTCTTTAAAACTCATCTGAATGTAGTTTGTTTTATATTTAATGTAACACTTACAAAATCCTTTTTGTAGAACGTTTTATTATAAATCCTGAAAACTGACAGGTACGCAATTTGCAGTTTACCTGAAGTGGTGAGAAAATTGCATACAGTGCATGTGTTCAGGAAATGGCAATGTTAAAAAGATAATTGGGATCCAACAGTGAAAATGGTGCATGGAGACATCAGAGAGAAACTGAAAGGATGCTATTGAAAATTAGATCAGAATTTATCAACAGATAACAGGTTAAAAAGTGACAAATTACCAGTGAATATGATTCAGCAAAAGATATAATTTAGAATTTGCTTGCTCCATTTGGTCGTGGCAGGGTATCAATACACAAGACAAAAAATACATGTTTCACCAAATATAAAATTCATTTTAAAAGTCCAGTCCTAAACTGCACAGGTCTTGAGCCCATCACTTTTACTTCCTTTTTTTCCCCTCTTAGATCCCTCTCCCCTGTCATCATAACTTCTTTCATTCCTGCACTCTTGGGTATTCTGCCCCCTAAATCCCTACTCAACCCTTCAGCATTCCTTGGTCTTCCAACTCTCCTCCCTTCATCACAGGGTTGACTGAGCTGCCTTGGCATAAATTCATGAATTCACACCATAAATCTTTCGCTTCTTTCTCTTCCTTTAAGACACTTTTGCCAAGCTTTTGACCACTTGTCCTAATTCCTATGTGGCTCAGTGTCAAATTTTGTTTGATAATGCTCCTGTGAAGTGCCTTGGGATGTTTTACTATTGTTAAGGTGCTACATAATTGCAAGTTGTTGAGTTGACTGTTGTGAATTAACCATATTGCCAAACAGTCCTTGATTTTGCCTCAATGAAGGACCAAAGCAGGTGACATTCAATGCAGCTAACAGTAACGTTTTGCAGTTTGGAAAGAAAAATGGGGGCATATTTACTGAATAGCGCTCGGCTTGTTAGGGAAGCTGCTGGGAATGATAACAGACTCAACATTGGCCATATCCAGTCCTTGCAGAACAGTAATTAAAAAATCAAAGAGAATACTGAATAATATTGCCATATCAGTGGAGTATAAAGCTGAAGCTGCTATGTTGAAGCAACAAAGTGCTCTGGTCATGCTATACTATGAATGCTGCACTCAATGCTAGTCACTGAAACACTAAGGAATCATGCAAGCTCATTTTTTTTTATTCATTCACCAGATGTGGACATCACTGTCTGGGCCAGCATTTATTGCCCATCCCTAATTGCCCTCAAGAAGGTGGTAAGCCATCATCTTGATCGACGGCAGTTCATGTGGTGTAGGTATATCCACAGTGCTGTTCGGGAGTTTCAGGGTTTTGACCCAGTGACAGTGAAGGAATGGCAATATAACTGCAATTCAGGATGGTGCGTAGATTGGAGGGGAATTTGCAAGTAGTGGTGTTCCCATGCATCCACTGCCCTTGTCCTTCTAGGTGGTAGAGATCACAGGTTTGGAATGTGCTGTTGAAGAAGCTTTGGTGAGTTGCTACTTTGCAATTTATAGATAGTGCACACCGCTGCCACTGTGCGTCTGTGGTGGAGGGAGTGAATGTTGAAGGTGTGGATGGGATGCTAATCAAGTGGGCTGCTGTGTCCTGGATGGTGTCAAGCTTCTTAAGTGTTGTGGAAGCTGCACTCATCCAGGCAAAAAGGTGGACAGGCTTTGGGGAGTCAGGTGGTGAGCTACTCTCTGCAGAATTCCCAGCCTCTGACCTGCTCTTGTAGCATTTATATGGCTAGTCCAGTTCAGTTTCTGGTCATTGGCAACCCCCAGGATGTTGATAGTAGTGGATTCAGTGATGGTAATGCCATTGAGAATGTCAAGTGGAGACTGTTGGATTCTCTCTTGTTGTAGATGGTCATTGCCTGGCACTTGTGTGCTGCGAATGTTACTTGCCACTTGTCAGCCCAAGTTTGGATATTGTCCAGGTCTTGCTGCATTTGGACATGGACTGCTTCAGCATCTGAGGAGTCATGAATGGTGCTGAACATTGTGCAATCATCAGCGAATATCCCCACTTCTGAAATTATGATGGAAGGTCATTGATGAAGCAGCTGAAGGTGGTCGGGCCGAGGACACTGCCCTGAGGAACTCCTGCAGTGATGTCCTGGACCTGAGATAACTGACCTCCAACAACCACAACCATCTTCCTTTGTGCTAGGTGTGACTCCAACCAGTGGAGAGTTTTACCCGATACCCATTGACTCCAGTTTTGCTAGGGTTCCTTGATGCCACACTCAGTCAAATGCAGCCTTGATGTCAAGGACAGGCACTTTCACCTCATCTCAGGAGTTCAGCTCTTTTGTCCATGTTTGAACCAGGGCAATAATGAGGTCAGGAGCTGAGTGGCCTTGGCAGAACGCAAACTGAGCGTCAGTGAGCAGGTTATTGCTAAACGGGTGCCGCTTGATAACATTGTTGATGACCCCTCCCATTACTTTACTGATGATCAAGAGTAGACCTATGGGGCGGTAATTGGCCAAGTTGAATTTGACTTGTTTTTTTGGGTATAGTGCATACCTGGGCAATTTTCCACATAGCCGGGTAGATGCCAGTATTCTAACTATAACTGGGACAGCTTGACTAGGGGCGCGACAAGTTCTGTAGCACAAGCCTTCAGTACTATTGCTGGAATATTGTCAGGGCCCATAGCCTTTGCACTATTCAGTGCCTTCAGCCGTTTCTTGATATCACGTGGAGTGAATCAAATTGGCTGAAGACTGGCATCTGCGATGCTGTGGTCCTCAGGAGGAGGCTGAGATGGTTGATCCACTTGGCACTTCTGGCTGAAGATTGTAGCAAATGCTTCAGTCTTATCTTTTGCACTGATGTGCTGGGCTCCCCCATCATTCAGGATGGGGATATTTGTGGAGCTTCCTCTTCCAGTGAGTTGTTCCAGTGAATTATCACTATTCACGACTGGATGTGGCAGGACTGCTGAGCTTAGATCTGATCTGTTGGTTGTTGCATCGCTTAGCTCTGTCTATCACTTGCTGCTGATGCTGTTTGGCACATAAGTATTCCTGTGCTATAGCTTCACCAGGTTGACACCTCATTTTTAGGTATGCTTGGTGCTGCACCTGGCATACCCTCCTGCACTCTTTATTAAGCCAGTGTTGATCCCCTGGCTTGATGATAATGGTAGAGTGGGGGATAGGCCAGGCCATGAAGTTACAGTTTGTGTTCGCGTACAATTCCGTTGCTGCTGATGGCCCATAGCGCCTCATGGATGCCCAGTTTAGAGTTGCTAGGTCTGCTCGAAATCTATCCCATTTAGCATGATGGTAGTGTCACACAACACAATGGAGGGCATCATCTCCACAACGACTGTGCGGTGGTCACTCCTATCGTTACTGTCATTGACAGATGCATCTGCAGCAGGCAGGTTGGTGAAGATGAGGTCAAGTATGTTTTCCCCTTTTGTTGGTTCCCTATCACCTGCCACAGACCCAGTCTAGCAGCGATGTCCTTTAGGACTCGGCCAGCATGGTGAGTAGTGGTCATACCGAGCCACTCTTGGTGATAGACATTGAAGTCCCCCACGCAGGGTACATTCTGCTCCCTTGCCACCTCCTTCTGTTGTTCAACATGGAGGGGCACTGATTCATCAGCTAAGGGAGGGCAGTACGTGGTAATCAGCAGGTGGTTTCCTTTCCCATGTCATGAGACTTCATGGGGTCCAGGGTCAATGTTGAGGACTCCCAGGGCAACTCCATCCCGACTGTATGCCACTGTGCCGCCACCTCTGCTGGGTCTGTCCTGCTGGTGGGACAAGGGATGGTGATGGTGGTGTCTGGGACATTATCTGCAAGATATGATTCCGTGAGGATGACTATGAGAGGCTGTAGCTAGAGACAGCTCTCCCAATTTTGGCACTATCCCCCAGATGTTAGCAAGGAGGACTTTGCAGGGTCAACAGGGCTGAGTTTGCCGTTGTCGTTTCCGGTGCCTAGGTTGATGCCAGGTGGTCCGTCTGCTTTCATTTCTTTTATGAGACCTTGTTGCAGTTTGACACAACTGAGTGGCTTGCTAGCGCATTTAAGAGTCTGGTATCACATGTAGGCCAGGTAAGGACAGCAGGTTTCCTTCCTAAAGGACATTAGTGAACCAGATGGGTTTTTATGACAATCAGTAATGGCTTCATGGGCATCTTTAGTCATCTGCCGTGACGGGATTCGAGCCCGGGTCCCCAGAGCATTACCCTGGGTCTCTGGGTTACTAGTCCAATGAGAATACCCACTAAGCCTTTGCCTCCCCTGACTGCTGAGACTTCAGCCTGCAGATGTCCATGAAGAAGAGAGGAAATTTGGTGCAGGAACAGAAGAGTGGCAGAGCCAATAAGGGCCTGGAAATGGAAATAGTTAAAGAAAATGAAACGTGATTGGCCCATGGTAACCCGGTCTACTCAACAACAATGGTGAAAATTTCAAAGGATCCAATATTACAGAAACACATACACAGACATTTTGTTAACTTAGATGTTGGTAACTAGTTTGACTTTATAAAATCGGTTTAATTTTAATTGCTTTTACAATAATATCAGTATGATCATTCAGGCATTTGCAAATATTGATAATGTATAGATTTGTTCAGAAATACAAATTCTGCAACATCTCAATGTTGGTTCTTTGTGGGTCATGTTTATGCAAACAAAATATTGTATTGTCAAATAGAAGTAAATAAATTAATCCCTAGGTACAAAAACACTCATTGCAACCAATACTATATGGTAAAATCCACATCACATTTGAAAAAATTCCAATTACTTTAACACTTCTGGATCCTAAAAATATAAAAAGACTGATAATCAAAAAGATACACAAAATTAATCGATCTGTTCTCGTCTAAGATAGAACAATTTGTCATTTCCAGTATTTCAACCATGTGGGTACCATTATCTGATGTTACGTGGTGAATGACAATATTTGTCCCAGGCAATTTCAGTGGTTCTAAGTTCAACAAAAATGTTGATTTAATTTACAAATCCAGTCCTTGAGGAAAGAAATAATCCAGAAATTTGGTCAGAAGACTGCGTACTCCCAATCAGATGCCCGCTTGAAGACATTTTTCTCATTCACTCTTCTTAATGGTTTTCTAAAATTGAGATACAAACAAAAGATTAAGTCAAAACAGAATGTACACTTTAGGATAAAAATTCACCTGGACTTATTTTTGCCTTGAATACAATTCTCAGGAAGGGATTGGAACAGGCAGTGGAGAGAGTTGGGAAAACTGCAAGGACTGTAGAGTCAAAGGAGGTGGAAACTCATGGCTCCGCAGGAAAGTTCTTTAAAAAAATTCTCATGACAAAAACGTACCTTTAAGTTAGTAGCTGCCTTTTAGGATATGCTGCAGAATACTGAATGGGGCAGGCCTGACGCCTGCCTCATTCATCGCTGTCCAGTTCTGTGAGGACCTAAAACGGTCCTTTTAACACTTTGGCACCAAATGCAAGTTGTGTGCATTTTTAGAGCGGTAGTCAGAAGAGGCCAAAAGCAAGTCAAGAACCTGCAGTTGGGTTTGTGGTAGGATGTGGGGGGGAGGTGGGGGGTGGAACAGGTGTGGTCATGTGGAGAGGGTGTCTGGTCTGGTCTCAGGGAGGATACAATTTCATCATGAAGGGCCATGGGTATGGGCAATGGTGGACAGGAAGCAGGTAAACTTGATGGACTCATAGGAAGCACCCACACTTCTTATGACCCGCAAGCAGTGCTGTAAGGGCTTTACCTCAGTTATTCATTTCACAACATTTCTGGGTAACAAGGGACTGAGAATTAGTACAGTTTACATTCCAATCATACAGTCCTGCAAGCATTTTCGCCTTTTCCACAATCTAGTCCTCACCTCCCTTTAGCTGCACAGTTTCCTGAGGCTTGGGAAACCTGGCTGGCCAAGGTTAAACCTGGATAAAAGGTTAATTATGAGGTACACAGCCTCATTATAATATTCAAATGATAAACCCATCTCCTGGGAACAGGTTGATTGCCGGTTCCCTGTGCCACCTTCTTTAAACCAGAAGTGAGCGGATTACAGTCCGGTTTGAAATTTTTATAATGTTCACATCTCACCCAATATGCCCATTTTTGGGGGTTAAAATTCTACTCTTTGTTACTGTTATTGAATCATGTGGAATCCTCAGCACAACTTAAAAATTCGCTGTCTGGGCTTTACTTAAATTGTGTTTGTTCTTTGAAGCCCAGACCTTTGGGGCAGCCCTGGAGCAGCTTTGGGTGTGGGGAGGGGAGAAGGGGCGAGAAAATCAGAGAAGATAAAGTTACTGTCTATTTGACATGCTCCCACCTCCTCTCATTTTTCCCATAGGCGGGCGTGCAGGGATGATGACAATGCACCCAACAACATCAGGAATCCAATCAGCACTGGTTTTTACAACAGCACTACAGTTATGTCCATGTTGCATGCACACCACCCCCTCCCCCGCAACCTGTGTTTGCATCCCAGCAGCTAAGAGGCAGCACAGTGGGAGGTCAAGATTGCAGTAAGCAACAAGAGACCCCTGGGAGAGGGCAACTTTGCAGAGGGCAACAAGAGACCCCAGAGAGAGGGAGCAACTCCACCAAGGGTAACAAGAGACCCCAGAGAGAGGGCAACTTTGCTGAGGGCAAAAAGAGACCCCAGAGAGAGGGCAGCTCCCAATAAAATGCCAGGGGCAACAAAACACCCCAGGGCAAGGGCAACAAAGACCCCAGAGAGAAGACAACAAAGACGCCAGAGCACGGGCAACCAAAGACCCAGAACGAGGGCAAAAAGAGGCACTTGAGCAAGGGCAACAAAAGACCCCAGAGCAAGGGCAACAAAAGACCCCAGAGCTAGGGCAATAAAAGACCCCAGAGCTAGGGCAATAAAAGACCCCAGAGCTAGGGCAACAAAAGACCCCAGAGCTAGGGCAACAAAAGACCCCAGAGCAAGGGAGACAGATGGCAGTGCAGAGTGAGCAGATGGCTGTGAATGAGGGAAAGCTACCTAAGGTAGCTTAAAAGATGCAAAGCGTGCAAAAAGTAAATGAAGCTGTTCCATAGGAAAATGTTCGCATCAGAGCTGAAGTGGAAGATTCAAGCTGAGTATATACCTTTGAAAATGCATGATAAATTGAAGTCTTCCATGAACCAAGCTGTCCGAGATCTTAATAATCAAATTTCAGAGATGACACAAAGGTACCAGGAGGAGATAACGGCCCTCAATTCCACAGTTGGCAAATCAAAGCAGGAGTTAGAAAAACTCAACCAGATGTACAGCCAGACAAAGCAGCAGGCTGAAAAGGCACACAAAGAAGTTGCGCCCCTGAAGGATTCCTTGAAGAATTAATATGTAGCCATGGAAATACATGAGGAGCTAAAAAGGACGTTGAGCATTAGTTTCAGCACAGCTTTTTCTGAGTATCAGCAGCAATGCACTGAAGCCCAGAATAAATTGGCAACAAGAAAATAAACAGTTGAAAGGGCAACTGATTGTCCTTCAAGATCAAATGCAAAAGGAATGCATGTTACCAGAAACCCTTAGATCAAAGTTTATTCTTCTGGAAAATTATGAAGAGAAAGGAAATGAATTTAACGTCACTCTAGACATACTGAAGGACCAGTTGGTAGAGAAAATTCAGCAATGTTCAATATTCCAGAAAGCTGAAAGCTACAAGAAAGAGACTGAAGAGTGAAGAAGCAGTTGAATGAAAAAGAGGAAGCATTGCAAGGAAAAGCCATAGAACTTTCCAAACTGCGAGCGGATAATGAAGCCATGAGTAGCACAATTACAGAACTGGAACAAGTTAAGACTTCGCTGGAGACAGACCTGGCCAAAAATGAAACCAACATAAAGGACAAGGACAAAGTTCTGTTGCAGGCAGAGAAAGAAAAGACAGAAATGAGATCAGAAAATGTAAATCTGACACTGAAGCATAAGGCAATAGAAGAAGAAAAAGCTAAATGAAAAAATGAAAAAGCTGAAAGAAAAGATCCATAAGCTTGCAAAAGGATTTAAAAATAAAACAGCAAACAAATGTTTGGCTGAGATTGCGAATCAAGTGGAAATGAAGGTTCCATTTGCGAAACATATATGTCCAAGAACATGGCGGACACCACGGAAAAAGAACATTTTAATCCACTCTAGGAATGAACAAAGTGCACATATCCCTTGGAAGGAACGGGACATACCCAGAGTGTCCAATAAAAGCAGACAAGTTGTTAATAAAGAGAAACTCAACGCAAACTCGAATGGAGCTAACCAAGTTAAAAGCAAAAAACTGCGGATGCTGGAAATCCAAAACAAAAATAAAAATAAAAATACCTGGAAAAACTCAGCAGGTCTGACAGCATCTGCGGAGAGGAACACAGTTAATGTTTCGAGTCCGTATGACTCTTCAACAGAACTAAGGATCTATTTTTCCTTAGTTCTGTTGAAGAGTCATACGGACTCGAAACGTTAACTGCGTTCCTCTCCGCAGATGCTGTCAAACCTGCTGAGTTAACCAAGTACAAGAAACAGAGAGCGCTACTACCATTCCTCCAAACATGACAGACCGAGATGCGGAAGAACTGTCAAGTCTCAAGACTGCCTGAATTTATAAAGTCATTGAGTTGTGGATGAGGGAGAAAGGATAGCAAGTAAAGATTATATTACAAATAGTTATACTCCATTGGAAGAGAAAGTTTTCTTTGGAGAAGAAAGGGGATATTGTATGATGTTGTATGTGCCTGTATGCCACTGTAATGTAAAGATGTTTGGCAGAACAAGGGTTAATGTGGGACTGGAGAATAGCTGTTTAATCAACACTGATGAAAATAGCTGTATGATGCATAGAGTCACATGGTAATAGTCTCAGAGAACAGTCTAGAGAACACACTGAAAGCAGCCTGCATGGAAAGTACCATGCATGACGGTACCTGAGATCTGTAAATCATTAAAGATTAACAATGAAGGGTTCATGTTTTAATATAAAAGTCTTAAGATCTCATTATTGAGACACTACAGCGTACCATAATACAACATGGTTGGCAGCAGTGGGGGATCAGTGCTATCAGCATATTACATCAGTTATAATCATAAAATGGCAAGGCAACTGTCTTCCTATCTCACAGCCTTGCCTTTTAGTAAGGATGTCTCCAATCATCATGGGTCTAATGAGGTCTCAGCTGCTCTCTTGGTGTTGATAGCAGCTCCATAGTTTCCCTGTCATTCCTGCTGCTTGGGCCTCAGCAGCACTCCCATTGCTCATATAATGGGCCTCACCGACTTCAGTTCCCGGTCCAAAACTCGCCTGCCTTCCCTAATTACATGACGAGTGTAGGCCCTCTCCTGTAAAGTTAATCTGGTGGGCTAGCTACTGATATGCAAGGCTTTCAGATCTGGAAATGGCCATGACACTGGGTTCCTGATGCTTGCAGCAAAATTCAGCTCTTGGTTTCAGCAGGGAAACTTGTAATTAACTGCACAGCAGGAAGGAAAAAAACACCCATAGGGTCTTTTTAATATAACCCACCCAGCAGCAATTTATTTATCAATTACTTTAAACTGAACTGTGCAAAGCTTTTTGGCCTAATTCTAACATAACCAGTGGAACATACCCAGTGTTTCTCAGACCGTCTCCTTTTGGTATCATGCAGTAAAGCAATTAAGAAATAACTTAAACAGCTATTTTCATCAGTGTTGATTACTGTAAATCAGAATTAAGCCCCATCTGCAATAAGGGACTAATCTTTCACCAAATTCACCAATTTCACATATAAAAACTGTAGAAATTTTGTTTGCAATGAATATATATTTTGCACACTAGAGGGCTCCAACAATAAACAATAGACATGTATAAACCAAAACACTTACAAACCATCCAGGCCTTGATATTGACAGCCCCCCCAACAATGGGTGGGAAAGGGTGGTTTAAAATGTTAAAAAAGGGAATTTGTCCTTAGCCTGCCACATTAGCTCACACCAGCAGTTTTGAGTTGTGTCAGGTTTGGAAAGGTTTATTTAAATCAGGCTCCCACAGAGCAACTTATATTGACAGTTGCTGGCCGGGTTTTACAGGACTTGGGACATCTAGGAGCGAAAGGGAGGCAGAGTTCCGGCTCATGAAGGTAAAACTGCCTTTCACAGCATTCCTTGTGGGCCAGCAGCAGCAGAAATGCTCCCCCCTGCACCTCAAGAAAGCCTTCAGCCTACCTCTGCTAATCAAGGATGCTTTACCACCCAGATCCCTCCTATGTCCCCCAAATCTTGATAGCTGTCTCTGTATGTAGTGATCGTGACCGACTTCTACACCCCTAACACCTCCCATGTCCCCAAGCCCCGACCTCTTGCTTCCTTCCCCAACAGACTGCTAGGGACCAACTCCAACTGTGGTCACCTTTTGTCCTTTTAA
The DNA here is from genome assembly GCF_964194155.1 of Cetorhinus maximus. Taxonomy (NCBI): domain Eukaryota; kingdom Metazoa; phylum Chordata; class Chondrichthyes; order Lamniformes; family Cetorhinidae; genus Cetorhinus; species Cetorhinus maximus. The sequence goes on along the minus strand of NC_135883.1, from coordinate 82,924,254 downwards.
TACCCAGAAACCGGTCAGCCAATCTGACCAGCTGCCAGATGGGACAGAAACTTTTTTCTAAAAATCAGACCCTGTCATTTAATTTAGCAGGATTCCATGGGTAGAATTTTACATCCCGTGGGTAGGCGCGTGCCCGACCCGATCGGGCGTAAAATCGCACAAGACGACGTCGGGCGAATGTCCCGATGTCATTGCCCACTTGTGCAATATTTCGCTTGGCAGGTGCACGCTAAAGTCGGAAGCACGCCTACCAACAATTAAGAGGGCAATTACGCCCATAAATGGTGCAATTGACTCCGATTTTTTGTTGCCCGTCCAACCTTATTATTGGCGGACGGGCGAATCAGCCAGGCGGCCTTTGCATTTTCCATCAAACCTCATCCAAGGGCGGGATGTAATTTCCATGATGAAATAAAATAAAAATAAATTTCTGTGGACAGCATTTTTATCAGCTATATTTTCAGGTGATTAATTATGATGCATGGGCACTTTTTATCAGCTTTTAAAACCTTTATTTCAGCTTTTTCAGGTCTGCAGGTCCCTGAGGCAACTGTCTGCCTTCAGGGAGCTTTCTTGCAGCGCTCACCCCCCGCACCCACAGAAACAGCATCGCCCGCCCTCTTCCCGGCCCCACCCGGCTGCGCTGAGCGTTTCAGCCAGGGGCTGATCGCGGTCGGTGGTCCATTTCCCGACGGCTCCTGGGCCCACCAATTGGACGCGCCGGCCGAAGGTAAAATTCAGGCCCATGTCACCTGTTCATTCCCTGCCGTCCCTTGGTGTTTAGAATTAAGCACAAACACAAATTACCTCCGTCATTTCCATTTTTGGGTTAATTTCCAAATTGTGACAATTAAGTTCTTGTACATTCCTTTCTCACAAAATGCATACACTGATGCACCAGGTTGAACTCACGCTGTGCAACATTCATAATAAAGGTGCCCAGCTGGTACATGTCTTTGCTAAAGTGGACTTTAATGAATCCATTAATGCGTATGTTACTCATTTTCCACAGCATGATCTCAATTCCTGAGAGCAGACTAGGATAGGATGCTTTTAGTCACTGACTGCAAAAACTGCTGCCCATGATGTACCATGATTGCGCAACTTGAATAACCACCCACACTTATCAATCTGCCTGATGTTAGGAGAAACAAAATTTACATCAGCAGGTATGTTCGAGTGACATACAGTTGTGGCATTCAAAACCACAGCCATTAGATTAGAAGCTGAGACATTGGGCCATAATTTTCTGTCTTGGGGTATCTAATGGTGTCTGTGGTTAGGCTTGATTATGCACTTTTAGGTTTTGAAATATTTTGCGCTACATGTCGTTGAAAGTTCAAGTTGATAGTGATGCAGTGAGTGAAACAGGACATCTGGGTCCTGAATAAACAGGACAAGCAACTGTGTACAATTTTAAAATCGCCATCAAACATTAAATCCTGATGAAATGTGACACATGCCGTTAAATACAAGTTTCAACGCTTGAGAAGATGACTGGCAATAATCAACACTTATCAGGATATTAAAATAGACACGCTTAAAATGACGAGAATTTAATTTGTATCTACCGTGCAAGTACAGCAGCTTCACCCTATTCAATGCAGGGTGCTGTTTTCACCCTTATGATCTCTCTCACTTCTCTTTCTTGCCTTGATTTCTGTTTCTCTTTCTCTACAGTTCTAATTCTCTTTATAGAAACATAGAAACTAGGAGCAGGAGTAGGCCATTCGGGCCTTCGAGCCTGCTCCGCCATTCATTATGATCATGGCTGATCATCCAACTCAATAGCCTGCTCCTGCTTTCTCCCCATACCCTTTGATCCCTTTCGCCCCAAGAGCTATATCCAACTCCTTCTTGAAAACATACAATGTTTTGGTCTCAACTACTTTCTCTGGTAACAAATTCCACAGGCTCACCACTCTCTGGGTGAAGAAATTTCTCCTCATCTGAGTCCTAAATGGTCTAGCCCATATCCTCAGACTGTGACCCCTAGTTCTGGACTCCCCACCATTGGGAACATCCTTCCTGCATCTACCCTGTCTAGTGCTGTTAGAATTTTACAGGTTTCTATGAGATCCCCCCTCATTCTTCTGAACTCCAGCGAATATAATCCTAATTGACTCAATCTCTCATGTGTCAGTCCCGCCATCCCAGGAATTAGTCGGGTAAACCTTCCCTGCACTCCCTTATATAGCAGGTACATCCTTCCTCAGGTTAGGAGACCAAAACTGCACACAATATTCCAGGTGTGGTCTCACCAAGGCCCTGTAGAATTGCAGCAAGACATCCCTGTTCCTGTACTCGAATCCTCTGGCTATTAAGGCCAACATACCATTTGCCTTCTTTACCGCCTGCTACACCTAAATGCTTACCTTCAGTGATTGGTGTACAAGGACACCCAGGTCTCATTGCACATTCCCCTCTCTCAATTTATAACTCTTCATTTTTGTTTGATGATATCTAAGAATATGGATATATTCAAGGTGGATAAATGGAGTTGAGGTGCAGATTAGACATGATTTGACTAAATGGGGATACATGGTTGAGGGGTTGAATGGCCTACTCATGTTCTTATGTTCATTTCTGTCTCTCCTTTTAAAATTATTTTCCCTGCTCCGATTATTTATTTTCTGTCCTCCTACCCCTTTACTTCTTTTCACTTTCCCTTTCTCTCTTCCACATTCTTATTCTTTGGCTTTACCTTATATTCCTCTCCTTGTTTCGGCAACCATTGCTCTATTTTTTGCTGAATAGGTAGCTGAATAGAAGCTGGGTAGCACAAAGCTGTCAGTGCTGCTAATTGTGGGGTGGCGCATCTCAGACAGCAGCTTTTGGATTTCCACATCCCACAGTCCCTCACCTGAAGCTGCTGTACTATCTGAGCATAAATAACTGTAAGCATCATTAGCATCGCTATTACTTGGCATCAAATTCTGACCCATCTATTTCTTTCACTACTGAACTCATTTAATTTTTAATTTTGACATGAATTATATTTCTGTTTCAAACCAACTATGCATTTAGGCTGAAGGTGAGAAAGTTAACCACACACCTCTCTTTATCTTGCAGTTTTTCTTGTTTTGATGCTCATTTTCATTTAGTTGCTTTCTTAAATCTTCAACTGTATTTTCATCAATATATTCATAGTCATGTTTGTCAGACAAGTCCAAGTTTTCAAAATCTACAGCAAGGCTTGTGGCTAAAGAAAAGATTTAATGGCATGGTTTACAAAGATGACATAAAAAGATGGCATAAATAAACAACAAAGCCAAGAATCACATGCTAATAATTTAGAAATTATACTAAGATTACCATTTGATAATTATGGAGCTGTTTACTGAAAATTTTATTTTAATATAGACATCATTAGGCAATTGGGAACAGCAGTGATTCTCAAACTTTTTGAAGCTAGGGCCCCAACCTTGAAGTCTCCTGTACTCTCTGGTAAATCTGCAGAGAAAAGAAAATCTCACTATCTCTTTCTTTCTCCATTTCTGTTCCCTTTCTCTCCCATTTCAATTCTCTTTATCTTCTAGCTCTTCATTTTTGTTTGATAATGATATCAAAGGTGGATAAATGGAGTTGAGGTACAGATCAGACATGATTTGACTAAATGGAGATACATGGTTGAGGGATTTAATTGCCTACTCATGTTCTTATGTTAATTTCTGTCCCTCCTTTTAAAATTCTTTTCCCTGCTTCCATTATTTATTTTCTGTCATCCTACCTCCTTAGTTCTTTTCACTTTCACTTTTTCTCTTCCATGTTCTTGTTCTTTGGCTTCACCTCATATTCTTCTGCTTGTTTCTGCAACCATTGCCCTGTTTTTTTCTTGAATGGGAGACTACAGAGTTGGGTAGTACAACTCTGTCAGTGAAGCTGAGAGAGCAGACCAGGATGTCGATGGATGACAGAATGTAAAATCTAGTAGATGGGGAAACTGAATAATCCAGCAAGTGTGAGATACTTGGGGCTGCTTCAGGGGTTTATGTAAAGTGGAGGTCAGCAGGTTAGAGACAGTTCACGCACACAGAGAGTGGACCTTCAGTGTCATTCAAAAGGAAAGCTTAACACTGGAGTTCTAAATGTGTAAGATGAGTATACACAGTTTTCCAAGTTATAGCATGCTAAGCCTCAACTCCTATTTAGTTGTTTTAAAATATCATTTGCTCATCACTTTAGGGCCCACGATACATACAATTTCTTCACAATTAACTACAGGTTATTTGATGTTAGTCACTCACTCAATCCAGTACTTTACTTCAACATGTGAATTTGTAAAAACCAATCATAAACATTGAAAATCAGTACTGAAATTTTGTCAATTTGCTCAAGGACTAATAAATACAAGTCAGATACTTCATACAGGTAAAAGCAAAATACTGCGGATGCTGTAAATCTGAAACAAAAACAAAAATAGCTGAAAAAACTCAGCAGTTAACGTTTCGAGTCCGTATTGCTCTTCATCAGAAGTTCTGATGAAGAGTCATACGGACTCAAGACGTTAAGTCTGTCTTCCTTTCCACAGATGATGTCAGACCTGCTGAGTTTTTCCAGCTATTTTTGTTTTTACTTCATACAGGTATCTGTACATAATATAGGTACAGCTCTTCATCACAGTATTTAGAGAGACAGGTAATTGATGCACATTCAAGTAGCAGACTCAGCTGATCAGTTTTGCTCACTTTCCCCAACAGTGCTCTTGCTGGCTTTGGTTGCTTCTACAAAAGCAAAATATTGTGGATGCTGGAAATCTCAAATAAGACAGAAAATGCAGCAAATACTCATCAGGTCTGGGAGAATGTGCGGAGAGACAAACAAAGTTATATTTCAAGTCTGTGACCTATCATCAGAACTCAAAACATTAACCCTGTTTCTTCCTCCACAGATGCTGTCTGACCTGCTAAATGTTTCCAGCATTTCTATATTGGTTCTGTTAAAGTTCCAATTTGAGGACACTAAATTCATAATTCAGTTTTTCATGGGTCTATGAATTTGTCAGCTGGGTAAGGGAGCCAGATTTAATAGAATAAATGTTTCACTGTTTTCTGGAATCCAACTCCAAAGAGGCCAATATAAAGGCAATTTTATAAAATTTGATCTTACCACTCCCCACCTGGACATGATTCCCAACCCGACTGTGGGGTACATCATAGAGTTTGTGAATCAGTAGCATAAAAAACCCTATTAATGTATGGCATAGCACCTGCTGCAAGAGATCAATCAGTAAACTGTACAACATGGTAACACAACCGCTGACAAAAGTGACAGTGCCATTCAAGGGAACAATTAAAAGTAACAATTACACAGGAGAATTTTACTGTAATGATTAGCTGCCATACAAGACACATTACTACATCGCTATGTAAAAGGAGAGCACGATGATAGGATCAGTGATGTAATAATCTCAAACTGTTGCTCATCACACCCACTACTACAACTTTAGATTTTAATTAAATAATTGAAGAAACCATTCTGTTGTTATTGCTATATTCAGTACATATGCATACAAAGATACATAAATATTTTTGCAAAATTGTATCAGGAATTTATGTGTCTCATGAATTCAGCTGAATACCACACATGATGGTAAGACCTTCCCTATCAGAACTCCATGTGCCAGCAGAACCCGAGTGTTTTGTTTTGCCATTATCAAGCAGATTTTCATTTTATGCTCTGAAAGTAATTCGCAATTTCACTGTTCATGGAATCAATACCTATGAAAACAAATGCGGTAACCCACTGAATTAATTCTTTTTGGATCTGAATTGGGCAACTCCCGATTTAACTCCAAATTCACCTAGTCCAAACTAGCCACAACTGGTAATTGCAGTTTCATTTAATAAATGTAGTGTAATTTTAGAAATGTGGCCCTGTCCTGAAAGAAGATCAATTGAGATGTTAAAGAAGCCTAAAATCTGATCCAAATTCTAGGTTTGAATTCACAAGGTAGTGTGCATCCTTGCAAATTATACCAGCAAGTTCTGGCACTTGATTCCTGAAAGTGCAGCTGTAATTCATTCCTGTTAAGGTCTCTCACATTACAAACCTTTAAGCAGCATCATGTCTGTTTCTGGTGCACTGTGGTCGGTTCTTTCTTTCACATGCTCTGTAATTGTAACACTATGAAGAATATTTTCTGGTTTTGTAGCAATGTCAGGAATGTGCATCTGAGATTTTGCTTTGGTCCTTGGTATTTCTGTTGGTGAGTTCTAATTTAAAAATAAAAGTCAGTGCCAAACAGTACAAAAAAACATTTTCCAACATTTAATAATAATATAAACTATAAGTGGTGAACTGAAAACCATGTTTTGGTTACGTCAACTTCTTCAATGCTCTCCTTAGCACCCTGTTGTGTTTTCCCCACCGTCAACCAACACAAAGTCTACTTGCCAATTATGCCAACCCTCAGTAAACTTCATTGGACACTCTGTTCTCGAAAGCACCAACTTAAAAACCACCCTCATTTACAAATTGGTCCATGACATCAACCCTTTGCACATGAAGCTTCACAACCCAGCCTGTGCCCTTCAGCCCACTAAGTATGGCCTTCAGTGCATCCTAGTCCTCCACTTCATCATCAATGGGACAAACTATGCTGTCTCAACCCATTCCCTGGAAGCTCCTTGCTAAACCTTCACCTTGTTACTTTTCTCCTCATCTTTAAAAACTGCCTCAAAACATATATTTTCCTGGCATGCTTCTATGCATCACCTACAAATGATCACTAATGTCTGATGTCAGTTTCTCCTCTTAATACTTAATCCATTAAAAACAGAAATTTTTGCTGTTGCAGGATATACTTTAAGCATGATTATTTAACTTTGTCTTTACAAGTGCAGGAAAAGAATTAACATCTATTAACAAAGTGGGCTCATAACTGTCTCATGTTTTGGTAAGTCAAAAATTTTAATTATAAGAAACTGGATCAGAGGTTTTTGAGAGCATGTGATAGCGATTTAAATCAGCCCACAATGAATGATGATAGCCTATTGCCTTTTTTGACTGACGGTTGTGTGAAATATAATCCAGTTCCTCAGTGAGCATGTAGTCAGCATATAAAGTCACCCACAGATCAGTATCAACAAATTACCAGACTAAGAGGTTGCATGAATAGATGGAATTCTGAGGTTTGGCTTAAAGCAGACAGGGGTTGAAATGACATGCTACAATATTTATAACAAGCAAACAAGTTTGTATCAGATTCCTTTAGAAAGTAAGGTTAATGCTATTGTCGAAGTACCAGATAAAAGAATTGCAAAGAAATCTGGCAATCAGGTTATAACTAATGTTGAATATCATTAGTTTAATCTGCTTGTTGGAGCAGGGGCACGTTACCCTATAACGCTTTACACAACCAAGGATTGACGGCTCCTGATACTGGATGAAAAGTCTTGATAAGTTTTAGATTTCCCCAGCACAAAATTCACCAAAAATACATTTAACAAAAATCTTTTTTCCGTTGGGCATAAAGAGCACAACAGAGTCTATGGGTGGAATTTATTGCCTGCCCCACCTCCAGAAGTGGGTTTGGAGGTTGGGTGAGGGGCTAGGGGTGGTGGGGGGGGGGGGGGGGGGGGCGTCAGGTGGGAAATTGACCCATCTTCCTGATTCCTTCCTATTTAGTCCAGAACGGGAAGGCTTGATAACGACCTTCACCCTGGAGCCCAATTGAGGCCCTTAAGTGGCCATTTAGGCCTGGTGGGGTACGGGAGGCACCCAGCAGTGGGAATGGAGGAACCCAGAGTAAGATCCCCCTCTGCCCTTTCAATTGACTCCCCTTGACGGGGTCACCCTATCACCCACCACACTACAACCATCTTTTCCTTTTGGCTCCATCCCCGATCCCTGGTGTAGACTGCACTGCAGTACTGGCATTGGCCACCACTCCTGGTCGTGATGTCAGCACTGGAGCTCTGCTGGCCCCTGATTAGCTGGCAGCTTTTGGAGGTGGGACAACCACCCACACCAGGAATTTTTTTTAATGTATTTGTTCACTGGATGTGGGTGTCACTGGCTAGGCCTAAGAATTTATTGCCCATTCCCAATTGTCCTCAAGGTGGTGGCGCTGAGGTGCCTTCTCGAACCGCTATAGTCCATGTGCTATTAGGAAGGTAGTTCCAGGATTTTGACCCAGCGAGTGAAGGAATAGCAATACAGTTCCAAGTCAGGAAGGTCTGTGGCTGGGAGGGGAACTTGCAGGTGGTGGCGCTCCCATGCATCGGCTGTCCTTGTCTTTGTGGTGGAGGTCACGAGTTTGGAAGGTGCTGTCGAAGGAGCCTTGGTGAGTTGCTGCAGTGCATCTTGTAGATGGTACAAGCTGCTGCCACTGTGCTCTGGTGGTGGAGGGAGTGAATGTGGAAAATGGTGGATGGGATGCCAATCAATTGGGCTGCTCTGTCCTGGATGGTGTGAAATTTCTTGAGCGTTGTTGGAGCTGCATACATCCAGGGAAATGGAGAGTATTCTATCACACTCCTGACTTGTGCCTTGTAGCTGGTGTGCAGACTTTGCGGGGTCAGGTCATTAGTTTATTGCCACAGAATCCCCAGTCTCTGGCCTACTCTTGTAGCCACAGATTTTATATGGCTGGTCCAGTTCAGTTTCTGGTCAATGGTAGCCCCCAGGATGTTGAGTCCAATGAGAAGTACCCCTCACAGGAGTCAGGAAGATCGAGACAGGCAGGTAAGTGATTGATTGTGACTCAATCCCTTTGGGCCTCCAGGAAATGGCAGTAGTGCATCTTGTAGATGGTTCACACTGCTGCCACTGTGCTCTGGTGGTGGAGGGAGTGAATGTGGAAGATGGTGGATGGGGTGCCATCCATCAAGCGGGCAGCTTTGTCCTGGAGGGTGTCAATCTTCTTGAGGGTTGTTGGAGTTGCACTCATCCAGGCAAATGGAGAGTGCCACTGGATTGCCACTGGTTTTCCAGCTGCTGGACACGACCCCTGCCGTGACCATTAAATTCCGCCCTATGAAATTGCAATATACTTTGTACGTATAGGATCTTAATATTCAAAACGCTTTATAACTGTTTATATTTAAGAAATGGGAAGGAAAATATTTTATTTTATAAATACAGTGGCTCCACTATAAGATATTGACATCTTGTAGCATAAGCTATTTCTGGCTTCAAGAACTAACAAAATACAGACAAACATCCTCTACATAGCACATATTTTGTTGCAACACATGTTATATAAAATTTCAAAGATAGCCTTGTATTTGAGCTATTATTTCTACCCCCTTCTCCCCAACCCTAATTTTCTTCCTTCCTATTCTGAGGACATTGCTGGGGTATGTTCCACAAACACCAATTGCCTTCCACTACTTCGCCCAAGTGGCAATTATTCATTTATGAACCTCGATAGGAACATAGAAAATCTGAGTAGGCATAGGCCAAATGGCCCCTCAAGCCTGCTCCGCCATTCAGTAAGATGATGGCTGAACTTCTACATAAACTTCACTCTCCTGGCCTATTCTCATATCCCTGGGTTTTCTTAGTGTCCAAAAAATCCATCAATCTCAGTCTTGAATATACAAATTGATTGAGCTTCCATTGATCTCAAGGGGAGAGAATTCCAGAGATTCACAACCCTCAAAGTAAAAAACAAATTCTTGTGTCAGTTCTAAATTGCCTATCTCTTATCCTGAGACTATGACCCCTACTTCTAGGCTCCCCAGTCTGGGGAAACGTCCTCTCAGTATATACCCTGTCAAGGCCTCTTCCATGTTTCAATGAGATAAAGCTCATCAACTGCAGGGTGAGATAGGGCAGCAGAGATCACTTCCACTTCACCCAATCTCCAGACAAATACACTTCAGAAGTAGTTTCCGAAGTTCCTGAGTAGCAATGAGACCTTTCTTGCTCTCCTAAGACATGAGACTCTCAAGCTAACTGGTGCTCTCGTCACTCTGGCTGAGATCATCTGAGCAATTAGAATCTTCCTGCTCTGTATGGCTCAGCTACACAGTGAACAGTCTTTCTGAGTCAAGCTGTTTCTTCTAATACCTTTCTGTGGGCAGGCACTCACACAGCAATATGCTGTACTTCACTCTGGCATCTTAAACAAAGCTAGGATTTTCATTACTTTTGCCTTTATATAAAGTAGCTGTTACATCTAAACAAACAATTCTATTTTAAATTGAATTGACGTGAAAGTGTAGTTGTGTTCCATTGATAGGAAATATTACCTTACCCTTGGAGGCTTGGGAGGAGGGGGGAACAGCCTCAATGTCGTTGGTGTCACAGGTGATTGAGGTTTCTTTGGAGGTCGGGGAGGAGGATGCAAAGTGGAGTTTTCATACCTACGCATCATGTAGTACAAGTCTTCGCTGATCTCTTCTACAATGGTTTTTGGTGTCGAACATGGAACATTTATTGCTGGCTCCTGCAACACTTGGATGGACATGTTTACTCTCTGAACCGGAATCCTGAAACATTCCGATGAGCTGTCCAGTAAACTGACCAGCAAACATGGATCTGCAATTTCTTCTTCAATTCGTAATGAAGGCAAGGCTGCTAAATTGTCATTGATTGACAAATCTCTTACAGATACTTTAACATTAAATGGGAGGCTGAAATGTTTGCAAATGTCCGAAATGTTGTACTGTTTTTTGTCATGGATGACTTCGACAAAGCTCCCTTCCATGTATGTTGGAAGAAGGACTTGTTTATAGTCTTTTTCCACAATTTTTTCACAAGCCAGAGCTTCAACTATCCGTTTATCTCCTTCACAGCTGACTTCAATACTCTGGCATTGATGAACAAGAAACTGGTCTCCTATACACACAGATGAAAACTCTGCATAATCAGATTCAAATGGTTTTGTTGCAATGACATGCAAGTGCTCGTTGCTTTTTATGGCAAGCTCCAAGTCATATACAGTTGGGAATTCTCTCGGCCTTCTTTTAAACCGTCCTTTGTAGCTTTTGGGAATTAAAAAATGCTTTTTATTTAAATCACTTCTGTTCTCGGAGGCAATTGTTGTTTTGGCAAAGTGCTTCTCATGAATAACTATTACTCTTCCTGCTTTTAGGGAATTGTAAATATGTTGGTGGTCAGGGTACTCGATTATTTCAGCCAACAAGGGGAAATCTTCATCCGGTCTTTTAAAAACATCAATTAATGACAGAGGCTGTACAAAGGAGTTAACGTCATAAAGCTCTGTCACATCTACAACCTCTACATCAAGGTTGGACGGTATGTGTACAATATCCTTTCGGACTGAATAAAATAATAAAGAGAAAAAAAGTCAGTAGTTTTCTTCATTGATGCACACAGAATTGCTTATCCAGAGTTTGGAACCAAGAAGCGACTTCTAAAAATGCTACACTTAATTTCACCCTTCCCAACACCTCTTTCTGTTGGTCCCTCTGAAGTATGCACCAGAAACTGCTACTGATGCTAGGAGATACACAATATCAGCAAAGTAAAGTTTTCCATTAGATACACCCCCTTCCCCACAACCCCTAAACCACCCTTACAACAATTCAACAGAAGCAACATTGTAGAGAGGAATTAAAGCCATGCACCGCCATTCAATAACACTGATATTCTAATGTTACTGTGGTTACACTGTTGCTCTTTGTCCAACTTCAATTTTTCTCTCTTCCTACTCATCAGAGATTGATGAAAACCTATTATGAGAGCAAGTGACAAAAAGTTCAGGTCATGAGACAAAAGGGGTGATTTTATGTCTGCCTACTGGGCAAAAGTGGCGTGGTAGTGCCCTGGACCTAGTAGCAAATGAATTACGTTAAAAGGATCAGTCACAAAGGGACTTAAGTTCAAGGTGAGGTGCAGGAGGTTTAGGGGTGGGGGGGCGTGAGGAAAAACCTTTTTACCCAGAGGGTGGTGACGGTCTGGAATGCACTGCCTGGGAGGGTGGTGGAGGCGGGTTGCCTCACATCCTTTAAAAAGTACCTGGATGAGCACTTGGCACGTCACAACATTCAAGGCTATGGGCCAAGTGCTGGTAGATGGGGTTAGGTGGATAGGTAGGTCAGGTGTTTCTCACGTGTCGGTGCAGACTCGATGGGCCAAATAGCCTCTTCTGCACTGCGTGATTCTGTGATCTGTGATCCCAATAAAATGGATCAGGCATAGAGGGAAAATCTAACCAAATGTCGACGTAATTGCTCTTTGCAATTGCAGTATTACATTTCAGCCACAGTTAAATCTTGCATTTTTCTGTTTTCCAATTGTCCCTAAAGGGAGAACTGAAACATTAATTTTATACATTTCCACTCATCTTTATATATAGACTGCAGATGCAGACATCAAACATGCATTTTCTGAACTCAATCTCTGCAACACTGTGGAGTGCAAGAGTGCCTATGGGAATTTGGAGACGTACCCCCATGTTTCCAATAGATGGAAGATTGTGGGAAAGTTACGTGAGCACATTCCTGAGCTTCCTTGTCTTGTGGGCAACATTTTGTGCTGGGAATTCAGAGGACAGAAAGTTACCCCATCCACAAATGAACCAGTAATAAGGTATTACTGAAGACCCCAAAATCATGTAGCTGCATGATTTTTATGCTTGTCTGAAATCAAGTATGGATAAATCAAGATTCATATTGCTGGCCGGAATGAGATGTACACCGTATTAACTACGATGCTGCTTATATATGTTAAATTAAAATGAAATTGCTATTGTTAGAGAACTCAAAATACAAATCCAGAAAAATGTGGGCGCATCATCTCAGCAAAGCACTTCTGCAAAATTTTAATGCTCTCCAGTCTAGCAATTTATTTTCTTTTAAACATAGGGCAGAATTCTTCACTTGTTGGGCGGGCGGCACCCAACCTGAACAAGGGTAAAATAGTGCGCGATGACGAGCGTCCTGATGTCATTGCACACTCTCGCGATATTTCGCTAGGTGAGCACGCGTGAGAGGCAGCAGCGTGCCCACCGACAATTAAGAGGCCTATTTAGGCCCTTAATCAATTAATTAAATCAAATTTTTTGCTGCCTGTCCAACCATTCATTTGGCAGGCGGACGAATAGGCCAAGCGACCTTTGCATGTTTTGCAAAATCTCATCCACGGGTGGGATGAGGTTTTGACCAGTGATTAAAGAAAAACTTTTAAAACTCCTTTTTAACGTGTCTCTGCTCATGAGGGGACATCTTTTCCTTATTTTTCAATTCTTTATTTGTAATGTTAAAAATCTTCAGCTCCCCAAGGCAGGTCTGTGCCTTCAAGGAGCTTTCAATGTGCGCACCCCCGTGCATGCGCACACTTCAGCGCTTGCGTACCTCCCGCCCCCACCCGGCAGCACAGAAGCTCTGAATGCGCGCCTTTCACGCTGGCTGCCCGTTAATTGGCCAGCCAGCGTGAAATTGCAGTCACGGCTCAATTGCAGGTGGCGGTTGGTTTTGTGGCCACCCCCGGGTCCACCCACCCGACGAGGTAAAAATTCTGCCCTTAGAATGGAAGCATACAGCCTCTATATCCTTTGCCCCATTTTAAACTTTTGAATTCTTCTTGTACATTTATCTAGGTTTTATAAGAGCAGAATTTGCTTTAAAGCTATTACTACTTTGCAATTGTCCCTTGCTATAATAAGTGTCTATTTATCATTTTGTAATGGAACAACCATGATAAACCACGAACAAATTGGCCAGGATTTTCCTATTCGCTATTCGTTGATCCACAACTTTATGCCCATTCATTATGTTAGGCAGAAAATCTCGACCCATTAGTTTTGCATAAAAGTAATAGACAATGGGAAAGAAAACAAATTTTTGCTTACGTTTCATCACTGCTTGTATTTCATACACAGGTACCAGGCTCAGATCACTCTGAAGATACTCATTATAAGGATTTGGTTCCCAAGCTGCTAATGTTTTTGCGAGCTTCACAACTCGTCTTCGGTATTTGGGGATCTTCCATTCCATAATCTCCTTCAGTGTATAAAACTGGTCATCTTCGCATTCATAAAATGTTCCTTCATGTGCCAATGGAAGCCTTACTGTCTTATTTTGCCCTTCTCTGGTAACTGTACAGTTCACATACTGCTCTCCATCTGCTTCGGCCAAAGAGTTTAGCACTATATGTTCCCCTTCTTTTATGAAGATGTCTTTCACCTGAATATCCATATTGCTCCAAAAGTGTGGATGACCCAAACGGTTGTGCCCAATTTGCACTGATTTTATAATATCACTAACACTAGTATAGGGGCATGGGTCAGCAAGAACCTTGAAGAAACCTGATGAAAGAATCATTCAAAGTTAAATACTAATTGTTTTCCTTCCATATCCAAAACCACTGTATTTGTGAAATGATTTCTCAATTTCTTTCTAACTTATTCATAATATTGGCTTAACTTAGTCATACTTCACATGTATTGGATGTTGCAGCAAACACATATGGATTGGTTTCTCGTATTGGCACAACTTTGCTGAAATTTCCACTTCAGCCCAGTTCACTTCAACATTACGGGCATTAATTAGAATTTGAAACACAATTTAAACCATTGCCATATATGCATAAATTATTATGAATTAAAATATATAAATTTTTAATTTAAATATTTTAGTTTTTTTTTTAGCTCTTGTGGGGCAATGGGTAGTGTCCCTGCATCTGATCCAGAAGCTCCAGGACTTGACAGCCAAGGAAAGCGCATGCATAATGTAGCCAAACAGGTTGAGTATCAACTTGTAAATCCTTCCATGATACACCAGTAGCAAACTGTAGGAGTGGGAGAGCGTCCTGGTCAGCCATGTGATAGAATGTTGAAACCGCTACCATCACCATCTATAGCTCCAGGCTACAACATGCATGTAAAAACTTATGTTGCCACAGCTACTCGGACTCCTCAGGAAGCTGATTGGCTCAGTTGGTGTAGATCACATTGGTGCCAACAGCGCAGGGTTTGATTCCCATTCACTGGGGTAGATTCAGGGCCTGCCTTCTTGCCCTACCTATGGTGGAGGTTGTGGTGCTGTGGGTTGGACCTGCCTTCAGGCAAAGAACTCAAGAAGAAGTTGTTTTCTCATATTAGTTATTTTAATACCTCCATACTAATTATACATTACTGCCAAAACCTTTTTTAAGACATTGTGTATACCAAGACACCAATCACATTACACTGAAAGACTGTATAGTGCTTTTACTGTGGTAAAACAAAATTTGACACATTAGTCAAAAGTATCTTAAAGGAAGAAAGAGGCCGCCAATGGTGGAGTGAATAAAACTACAAGAGACCAGGATTCGAAGACTGCAGATATCTCAAGAGGGTTGTAAGATTGGAGGGGATTACAGAGATAGGATGGGGTCAGGCCGCAAAGGGATTTGAAAACAAAGAAAATAATTTTAAAATCGATATGTTCGTGACTAATGTCGGTTAGCGAGCACAGGGGTGATAGGTGAAAAGAACTTGTTTTGAGTTAGGATACCGGCAGCAGAGTTTTGGATGAGCTTATACAATATACAACTGAAAGATAAAAATACCTGGATAGTCTAGTGGTAGCTCCACTGTAGTCCTGAAATTGTTGTTTTCAATATTTTCACAACTCTCTGCTTTAACTTTTGATATTTTGAATCCAATGACTTTAATTACTTCGCCTGTAGCCAGGCAACACTCATGTCCATGCATTTCATAAACAGAACCTGGAAAAACATTTCAAATGTTTTACAAGTAACTGGCATCATCAAATTGTGCTTACAGCACGATGGAAATGGAAGAAATTGGTTTGGATGTATAGTTTAAAGGTTGTGATGTGTATCTGAATCAAAATTAAACTAGGAAATATAAATCATATAAATATCAACTTTCTAATATGTCAAAGTGCTGCCATCTAATCATGGGAAGATAATAATCCTCAGTACCAATTAAAATGTCACAATATCATCACAGACTAAAGTACTGCGTTGCAAATAATCCATTACATTTCAATTGTGCAACCCCTATAAACATGAATATTGATAATTATGACAGAATAAACTAAAATGAGAGTTTGGAAAAAATATAATTTAAGGGGAGGATTTTCAGCTAAGCGAGCGGGGGCGTAAAATGACGCAGGGTGACATCAAGCGTGCGTCCCGACGTCATTGCACGTCATTTAGATTTTCAATTTGGCGGGCGTGCAGCCAACTTGGCTGCACGCCCGCCAAACTGTCAAGGCGCTCCTGGTTGGGGGTGCGCCGCCATTTTATGTGGGCGGGCCAATTAAGGCCCGCCCAGCGTGGCATCGCCAGGAAGCGCTGTGCGCTCCCTGTGAGGGCGGGCGGGGGTTTCCCTCAGCCGGGAGTATGCTCTTTCATGCAAGCGCACGAAAGAGTGCACAGATCTCCCTGAGGCAAAGTGCTGCCTCAGGGAGATCGGCTCCGATTGAGAGCTTCAAATAAAGGTGATAAAAAAATTTCCCTGCCAAGTCCCCTCATGTGACAGCGTCACATGAGTTGGGACATGTCCTTAACTTTTACTGAAACATTTCATAAAAATTTAAATACTCTCATGAAACCTCATCCCACCCATGGATGACGTTTCATGTTTTTTCAGAAGCCTGCCTGGGCTCCCGGCCTGCCCGCCAACCTTAAGGTTGGATAGGCAGGTCCATTAATCATCTTAAATAGTTTTTTAATGGCCTTAACAGGCCGTTGACAGTTCGGCGGGCACGCAGCCAACTCGGCTGCGCGCCTGCCGAACTGCAAATCTAAATGACGCGGGGTGACGTTGGGGTGCAGGCCCGATGTATCCCCATGTCATTTTACACATTGGCGATTGGGCCCCGTTCTCGCTTGCCGACCGAAAGATGCTGCCCCAGAAATCACATCGCCTAATCTTGTTCTCCTGAGGCACATCATTCTGAAAAACATAGAAGGTGCAAGCAGGGATTGGTAATTCAAAAATAAACTTATTTAACAGCATCCATCTTATTGCACAGCAAACAACCTTGAAGTTAATATGCAATAGCTTCCTTTAAATATTAAAGTGAATTTTAAATAAGGTACAGAATGATTTACCATCCATTTAAGACCAGATTGTGTTGTACAATCTGCACACTTATTTAGAGTAAACAAAGAAGGAAGCTTTGCTTACACGAGTTTGTCAAGGAGCAGGTTGTGTTTTTAAATTTTCGTTGTTTTTCAGTTATTTTGAGAATATTTACTATGCATTACATGGTAGTTGTAAAAGGCCATTAAACCTATCTCAGTTCATCCATCCTGACTGACTTCAAACTCCTCCCACTGCAGCATCAATTTATTGTTAAATAATTGCAGGATTTTCACCTCTGTTACTCTATCTAGACCTCCTAATGTATAACATTTGTCAATTAGTCAAATTCTGTGCCCTAATGATTATATATCAATGGTTCTCAATGTGCATAATTAATAATGCCCTATAAACTTGAAAGCAGGAAACACAGATTTGTAAACAATAATATGGTCATGAAACTGGCAGAGCCTCAAGAGTGCTATGGGTTGCAATGACTGTTATCATAGCTGTGTCATATAGAGGAAGGAGTGCTTAACAAGACCAAGCATTTCCTCACAAAGAAGAGTGATTAAGAGTGATCTTAAGTCACTCTCATATACCTTATAATTAGTTTTACAGCTTTGTTTCTGGATACCTAGGAGAGTGTCTCCCTAGAATGTTATATGGTACCACAAGACAAAAGTTAAATGTCGTAAGTCTTCTCAATGATCAGTTTGTGTCATCCCTAGGTGTGCATATACTGAGAAAAAAATATTTTCTATCATGTGCATTAAATATGGCATTTCAATAACAAATAATTTTGATAAATACAGTTGATCTTTTCATACATTTAATTTTAAAATATTTAAAAACTCCTACCCACAAACCACAAGAATTGTACAGGTAAAAGCGGTTGAGTTGCAACGTGCTTTTGAATTGTGGCATCCATTTTGCATATATCATTGCAGCAATTATCACTCGGTGATAATAATTCAAGATGAACTATTTAATTTTGGCAATGTACTGTACACAGGATATACTTCAAAACTGCTGAAAAGGAAAACTGCACCAGGTCCTTAATAATATTCATTAGCAGCACAAAGCTCTTGACTAATAAGTTTAAAGATATACACAAGTTATTTTCTGCAGTCATGTACTGTAGCTAATTTACTGCCACAAATTTACTTCTGCTGTATAAAACATCACATGGAAGCTCAGAAAAGTTTCTGAGGTTTCATACAATGACTAATGACTACAGCATGATGTAAATAGTTAAAACTTTAAACATATATTTTATTGATTTTAAAGGAATATACCACACATACCAATTAGAAAAATAAGTAAATAACGGGCTATAATTTGCTGTACAAGGGCAAAGAATGCCATTTGCCAGTAGCTGGACTTGCTCTTGTCTGTTTAATCATGTTGATGTTTTGAATCACCATTTGCTGAAAGGACAAGCTGATAATGTTACAGCGAGGGAAAACAGGCATCTAAGACCTGAGTGAACAGGCCAAGAAACTGTGTGTCTCCTTTATCAGATTCAGGATTGTGAAATTAGTAGCACAAGGACCGAGAAGGAACTGTAAATTAGAACTCAATGTCACACTGGGTACAGAAACAGAAATAAAGAGATGGATAAAAAGATTAGACTAGGAGCAAGAGTGAAAAGTGCCAATGGAAAAGTATTTTTGAAAATAAAATTTTACTTTTTTAAAATCTCCAACAATTAATAACCTGAAAGAATGAAACTTCAGCCTTGTAATAGTCAAGTTTCACTGCCAGAAAGCTTGACTGGCAGTAAATAACCCATCTTGTCATTAAAAGGATAATTAGATTGGACCAGATGCGATTTAACTTTCTGTGCCAAGTTTAACTTGTATTTATTGTGAAAATATAGCAACATCACACCATTCAATGCATTTCAATAAGGGCCCAGGATGTGAGATTATATTTTTGCAAATCTAACAGCAGACCTGTCAGACAGCAATGTTTGGATTAAAGCATTTAACCACGCATCTGCCTCTCGCCTGAAATTGCTGTAGCATTTTTGCATAAATCATGACAAGTGCAATTATGGCCCTGTAGGTCTGCCACCACACTTTGCTAAAAGTGCAGTGTAAACTTTGGGTAAGCTGGGCTGTCACTCTATTTCTGGTGAAGTTACAATGGCAGTTGGGGTGTAGTTCGAAGGAAATTCCCTAAAATCAGAAAAGTTATACCACAGAAACCCATCAGCTCATTGTGTTAATATTGGTGTTAGCTCACCAAATGAAGTTACTTTCGTTAATCTTATTTGCTGTTTGCTCCATCCCTCCCGCTTCCTCTCCCTCTAAACTAAAGGTAAATACAAGTAAATTGTTTTCCTGTTATAACTTAGGGCAAAAAAGGTTTCTAGTGCAGCTTGTTTTGCAATGATTTGAATTCTCCACAGTGCACATACTCAGGCCTTTGATAATTGTAAGACACAAAAAAAGATGCTATGTCTCCAGTTGCAGAGTGATGGCTTCTGCAAAGAATATCAATTGACTCCCCAGATTTTTCAAAGAAGCCGAGGTCACTGAGTAAAAATGTTAATGAAGACATTCAGACAGAAGAAAGATTAATTAGGTAGGTATACACATTTTGAATCTGATATTTCCTGAACTTGTTGAGTTTTTCTACAACTTGCTCATGACCTTTACTTCTTTATACTACTTTAACATGACACAGAAACTTAGGTATGAAACTTAAAGGATCAGAAAACATGTACTGAAAATGTAGTTTTTATTATATTAATTTTGCAAGGGACTGCTCACAATAAGGGCAGCAACTACATTAGAACACCATTACCCCCATATCCCCTTCCAAGTTGTACACTACTCTGACTTGGATATATATCACCATTCTTTCACTGTCACCGAATCAAAAACCTAGAATTCCCTGCTTGGTGGCATTGTGGGAGTACCTTTACCATGCGGATACCACAGTGGTTTAATAAGGCAGCCCAACACCATACCCAGGGTAGTATTAGGTCTCCCCTTAACCTTCACCGCTCTAATGACTGTTCTCCTTCCAACTGCGATATTCAAAACTATGAGGAGTTTCAGAAGAGCAAGTAGGGAGGAAAATCTTTGCTTGGTAAGTAGGTCCTTAACCAGAGGTCATAGATTTAAAATAATTGTCAAAAGAACTAAAGGGGAAATGAAGAGAATTTTTTTCACACAGGTTTTTTTAAATTTATTCATGGGATGCTGGGCCAGCATTTATTGCCCATCCCTAGTTGCCCTTGAGAAGGTGGTGGTGAGCTGCCTTCTTGAACTGCTGCAGTCCACGTGGTGTAGGTACTGTGAGGAAGGGAGTTCCAGGATTTTGACCCAGCAACAGTGAAGGAACGGCGATATATTTCCAAGTCAGGATGGTGAGTGACTTGGAGGGGAACTTCCAGGTGATGGTGTTCCCAACTATCTGCTGCCCTTGTCCTTCTAGATCTAGATCTGGAATACTCTTCTTGAAAGGATGGTAGGATCACATTCCATAGGAACTTTCAAAAGGCATTGGACATGTACTTGAAGAGCAGCAATTTGCAGTGTTATCGGGTTATAGCTGGGGTGGGACTAAATAAATGGTCCTTTCAAAGAGCCAGCACAGGCCTCATGTGCCAAATGGCCTCCTTCTGTGCTGATGGCTTCTATGATTCTAATTAGGGATGGGCAACAAATGTTGGCCTTACCACCAAAGCTTAGATTCACATGATGAATAGAAAAAAATTCCAAGACCAAACTTCTTCTTAATGCATGAAATACTGACTGTCAATTTCTGATTAATTTGAAATGTAGGCATGTAGTTATGGGTAGCAAAATGATAAAGTATGGTCAGATTAGTTCTCGACAAAGGACTTGATGTTGGAACAAGTTGGATAAGCTGGGTGACATTTTTTCATTCCTATATTCTCATTGATAAATGCCTTTTTCAAAGGATTCTTATCCAATTTATTCATTAGCCTTTTCTCTTTACTACCACAGCCCATCCGTCATTATAAAGATTTTCAATAACACCACTTATCTTGGTTAACAATTGGTTTAATCTCGTGCTCCTTTGATCTTCCGATACATCCTGGCATTCAAAAATAAAGGAAGCTCTAATTTTTATTCTGCATTCCCTTTCTAAAACATTTCAGTTTTATGCTCTTTTAACAATTCCTCAGCTAAGCTTATGTAATTTTCATCATAAACCAGCTGGTATTTATGAAATTTGAATACCTTTTATTGTAGATTAGGTCTAAAGAAACATACAAAACTAGATAGTATTTCCTAGAACAAAATAGAAGATCGCAATATTTAGCGCCCAAAATACCAATAATTTTAGACTTCAGCTGAACAATTCAACTTTAATTTCTTTGATTCGTTAATTTAGCAACTTCAAATTTAAACAACAAAAAGCTTGGGTAAAAATATGACCATGCAACACTAATCATTTTTATCTTTCTCCTCATTGCTCCTCCTCTCAGAGTTGGAAATCATTTCTTTTTAGTAGTTTTACATAGTCTATACTTTATGCACTTTATCAGTCTGTTTCATAAGTCATCTGTTAAGTATGAAGTCTAATTTGTGTATACTTTTTATGCAATTATGTCCCTCAGATTTCTTCTTGCTTCCATTCAACAAACTTCTCTGACCTATCTCACCCTTTACTTTTATCAAGGCATAGAACAAGAAAATGGCCCCAAATTTTCATGCCGAATGTTACACTTCTTTTATCCCAGTGTAAAAGATTTGCACCCACTGGTGGGCCAGAGAGACACTTACACAAGATCTCCCTCGGTGAGCTCATTTGCACAACCACTGGAATAGCAATTGACATGGATATAAGTAGCTGAAGTGCATGGAAATTGCAGTGCAGCCTTTAAAGACAATGTTCAGTCTACACACTTGAGCAAAGGAATAATGAGGTAAGTGCTTGGCTCATTCACTTAACTGTCAAATAACTTCATTCTAAGTCTCACAATATTATTTTCAGAATTATGACAACATTAACACCAGGCATGCAACAAGTCTTTGCATCAAATCAGAAAGGAGAACACAAAACTTCACTGGTTCAAGTCTCCAAGCCCACTTGGAGGAGGTTGAATGCTGGAGCTACAGACTCCTCGGTGTGGGTGAGATAAGACTACCCAGAAATATCATTTGTGCCTTCTACAAGTGCCAGGAAAAAGTTCAATAACATCGCCCGGATAGCCATGGTGACACAGTGGACACCTTTGTTTTTCTTCCTTGTCCAGCCTGGACACTACTCTATGCCCTCTTAACATAAGTATCCCTCATAGTGCATTCTGGTTCAGAGCAGCCTGTAGCTTAACATCTTGCACTATGGCTACCCAGCTCCCTTAACAGCAATTACGTACATATACAGCCCTATATTTTTCTCCCACCACTTTAATAAGCTAATATTCTCTCATCTTTTACTTTAGCTTTCCAATGTAACATGGCACACATTCAACTGCTGATCTTCCCCTCATTAACACTATCCTCTTCCAAAGGCAGGCCAGTGGAAGGGAGTTCTTCACCCACTTCGGGAGGCGGCCATGGAATTTTTGCAGAGACACCCAGCTCTTATGAAGGAAGATGGTGATGTCCATAATCTACCAACAGTGGTAAGTTAGTGACTAAATATCTAAATGGTCATTCTGCCATCCCTGTAAAGCAGCACACAGCCATTACCTATCACCCCTTCTCTGTCTTCTTAGTCCCAAGGGTGTAATGCTCATCCATTCTTAACTACCCTTTTTTTGTAGATGCACCACAGCCACAGGGGGCAGGGGATAAGGAAGGTAATGATTCTGAAGAGCAGAATCAGCCAAAAAGAGATTTCTCCTGGTACCTTATGACGATGATGAGGAAGAGAAGATACTGAGCACCAGTCTATGCAGGAATGCCAACTGCCTGATACTGCCTTCTCTCAGGAGAGCAGCAGATTTTTTTTTTTTTTTTGTAAAAATATACTTTATTCATAAAATATCTTCAATCACATTCAAAACCATTTCAAAAACAACATTACAAGGGTACAATCCAGGTTAAACTTTTACAAAATGTATCACCAGGTGCATCAGTACAAACAATATTACAATCATTTACAGCCTTTCATTTTGATCTGTACAGCCCGAGGGGCTCTAAACAGTTCCCAGTCTCTCGGTGCGCTGTGGTAGAAAGGTCTTAGACAGCGACCCTTCCCCATTGCGCCTTTGCGGCAGCTGCCCCAAGCTTTAGTGCGTCCCTCAGCACGTAGTCCTGGACTGTGGATTGTGCCAGTCCGCAACAATCGGTCGGGGACAACTCTTTGTGCTGGAAGACCAACAAGTTTCGGGCAGACCAAAGCGCCTCTTTCACCGAGTTGATGATCCTCCAGCTGCAGTTGATGTTTGTCTCGGTGTGTGTCCCTGGGAACAGCCCGTAGAGCACAGAGTCCTGTGTCACAGAACTGCTCGGGATGAACCTCGACAGCAACCACTGCATCTCTCTCCAGACTTTCTTTGCAAAGGCACAATCCACAAGGAGGTGGACAACGGTCTCTTCCCCACCACAGCCACCTCGAGGGCAACGTGCAGAGGGGGTGAGCTTCCTGGCGTGTAGGAAGGATCTGACGGGGAGGGCCTTTCTCACCACCAGCCAAGCTACGTCTTGGTGCTTGTTGGAAAGTTCTGGCGATGAGGCATTCTGCCAAATGACTTTGACAGTCTGCTCGGGGAACCATCCCACAGGGTCCACCCTCTCCTTATCCCTCAGGGCCTCTAGGACGTTACGTGCTGACCACTGCCTGATGGACTTGTGGTCAAAGGTGTTTTTCTGCATAAATTTTTCCACCAGGGACAGGTGGTACAGCACGGTCCAACTACTTGGAGCGTTCCGGGGCAGCGTGGCCAGACCCATCCTTCGCAACACCGGGGACAGGTAGAACCTCAGCACGTAGTGACACTTGGTGTTTGCGTACTGAGGGTCTACGCACCGCTTGATGCAGCCACACACAAAGGTGGCCATCAGTATGAGGGCGATGTTGGGCACGTTTTTTCCCCCTTTATCTAGAGGCTTGTACATCGCGTCCCTGCGGACACGATCCATTTTCGACCTCCAGATAAAGCGGAAGATGGCTCGAGTGATCGCCGTCGCGCAGGAGTCTGGAATGGGCCAGACCTGCGCCACGTA
Source organism: Cetorhinus maximus (assembly GCF_964194155.1). NCBI lineage: Eukaryota > Metazoa > Chordata > Chondrichthyes > Lamniformes > Cetorhinidae > Cetorhinus > Cetorhinus maximus. The sequence goes on along the minus strand of NC_135883.1, from coordinate 82,900,143 downwards.
CAGCAACAGCGAGAGTACCTCACACCTGATGACCAGGTTCTTACCCGCAATGGAGAGGGAGCGTCGCTCCCACATGCCCAGTTTCCTTTTCACCATAGCCACTCGCTCCTTCCAGTTTCTAACGCATGCCCCGGTCCCTCCGAACCATATCCCCAGCACCTTCAGGCCGTCAGCCCTGACAGTGAAGGGGACAAAGGATCGGTCAGCCCAGTTCCCAAAGAACATGGCCTCGCTCTTCCCACGATTTACCTTGGCTCCCGAGGCCAGTTCGAACTGGTCGCAGATGTGCATCAGTCTGCGCACCGACAGCGGATCCGAGCAGAAGACGGCGACGTCGTCCATGTACAGGGAGGCTTTTACCTGAGTGCCTCCACTGCCTGGGATCGTCACTCCTCTTATGCCCGGATCCTTCCTGATGGACTCGGCAAAGGGTTCTATGCAACACACGAAAAGGACAGGCGAGAGAGGGCAGCCCTGCCTGACTCCAGATTTAATCGGAAAGCTATCTGTTTCCCACCCATTGATTGAGACTGCGCTACTGATGTTAGTGTAGAGCAGTTGGATCCAATTTCGAATTCCCTCCCCAAACCCCATTTTGGAGAGCACATCCCCCATGTAGGTGTGCGATATTCTGTCAAAGGCCTTCTCCTGATCCAAGCTGATGAGGCAGGTATCCACACCCCTGTCCTGTACATAGGCAATCGTATCCCTGAGCAGCGCCAGGCTGTCAGAGATCTTCCTGCCTGGCACAGAGCAGGTCTGGTCAGGGTGAATCACCAATTCCAGAGCGGATTTGACCCGGTTGGCGATGACCTTGGACAGAATCTTATAGTCCATATTCAACAGTGAAATGGGTCGCCAATTTCTAATTTCCTCCCTTTCCCCCTTGTGCTTGTAGATGAGGGTGATGATGCCTTTCCTCATGGATTCTGACATGCTGCCGGCCAGGAGCATACTCTCGTACACTTCTAGCAGGTCTGGGCCGATCAAGTCCCACAGAGCCGAATACAACTCCGCCGGCAAGCCGTCGCTTCCGGGAGTTTTACTCTTCTCGAAGGACTCAAGGGCCTTTCAGATGCCAGGCCTCTAGTCATCCCCCTCAGAGCACCACACCAGTGGCATGTGGAAGCAAGATGAGGCTGCTCAGGAGCAAGTCCCCTTAAGATGAGGGCCATCTTAGTCCCATTGGGCTTTCGTACATCACAAGGAACCCACTACCTCCCATGATGATGGCCTTCAGGTGGTACCTGAAAGAAACAATAGATAAAAGGAAGCCCCACGTATGTGTGTGAGGAAATTAAGAAAGAGTAGGTTAATTGCATGCAAATGCATTATTTACAGTAAAAAAATAATATGCGCTTGTAACAATTTGTTATTGACAGAGATTAGAGTCATACAAGAAATAGTGCTCAGGTGATGTCTGGTAGGATTGCTTTTTGAGGGAAAGACATTATTTTAAAGTGGAGGAGAAGGAGCACAAACATTGATGTCAAAGATAGTCACTGCTATATTGCAGGGAAAGGCAGCAGCCAATTTGCAACAGCAAATAACACAAAAAAAAGCAATGCAATAAACAACAAAAGAATCTTTTAATGATGCTGGTTGAAGGATAGAGGGCACTGGAAAAATTCTTCTGCTCTTCTTCAATTAATGCCACGGGATCTTTCTGTGCACCTGAGCCGACAGACTAGAGTTTGGTTTAAGTCTCATCCAAAATACAGCACCACAGTACTAAACTGACGTATTGGCCTAGATTATGTGCTCAGGTCTTTGCAGTGAGGCTTAAAACCACAAAGTTCTGACTCAGAAGTAAGGCTGCTACCACTCAGCTAAGGTTGACACATAAGATATATAAGGTCAGGGGCCCAATGTGAGAAACCAAAGGAATAGACCCACATACTATTAAATGTTAGTACAGCACATTGGAGCATCATTATATCATCTTCATATTGTACATTCAATCGGAAAGATTAATTAACAGTGGCAAAAAATCTTCCATGAAGCAAACCCCAAAGGATGAAATAATGTTTTGCAGAGTCGTTTTCAAATTACTTAAAATGTCACCTGTACATGCATTCTTTCCTGCACAGGGATTACATTGCCCTGCAATTAGAAGCAATGAGCCCCTAGTGTACCTTTTTCCATCTGCTTTTGCTGCCCTTTAAGTTCTTTGTTCTTGTTCCAGTTTTTCCCTCCTGATTTCTCATCCTCGTGAAGGAAGCATAGAGATCACATGAAAAGCAAAAATTTCTGAAACAGCTTGACATTACCAATCTCAGAGATTTTAAGTAAGAGTTTGCACCTCAAACAGTAACACTATTTGAACAGTGATACAACAGCTAAATACTGCAGATGCAGGAAATTCAAATAAATATAATATAATGGGCCAGAACTTCAGAGGAACAGTTAGATTGCCACTCTGCTCCTTTTTACTTACCTTAGTTGAATGCTGCACATTTCTTGCCCAACCTTCTTACTTGGGCCTGCTAAGAAACGTGCAGTGCACCGGCTCCTGGGACTTTCCAATGCAAGGCAGCAGTGTCGGGGTAAGTGAAGTCACACCCCCTTTTTATGGCATTAGCTGCCGTAAAGCAGGTAGGTTTAAAGGTCCCGGTCACTTTGAGAAACCAGGCTGAAGGTAAGTGGGTAGGATGGGGGGGTGGGGGTAGGGGGGATAGAGTGGGTAAAGGCGGGTAGGATGGGTGGGGGGGGGCTTGGGTGGTCAGTCAGGGTGGTGGTGGATGTCAGGCAGGTGGTCAGGAGGTAGTGGTAGTTGGGGGTGGGGGGGGCAGGGAGATAGTTGGCAGGGGTGGGGGGGAGGGCAGTCAGGGAGCTGGTGGGGTAGTCAGGGGTCGGGGTGGTCAGTACTATAGTTATCCAGGAATTAGAAATGGCTTTAATCCTTCTAACATTTCCTGGGTAACTGTTCTGCTGCGAGTCGGAATCATCCAAAGTCTCCGATTTAAATCAGAGTCTCAAATGGTTCCAGTGCAGGGTAATTGCTCTTTGGAAGCTTAAACGTCCTGGGCCAGTCCTATGCAGAGCTTGCATGGGGACTTCTAGGAGGTCCCCCCCGCACATCTTCTGGGGCACCTCCTGGGTACGACCACCCGGTGAACAGAAGTTCTGGGCCAATAAATAATATTTAAACAGTGACAGGCCAAGAAGTCTCCAGCTGTAAGCTGCAATTTTTGCTCATTGAGGTCAGGAACAGAGGCGGGAGGGCCTGAAAATAACAGCTTCAGCTGGCGTATCAGTTTCTGGACTCTGTTCCCGACACTGATCATTGTGACGGATGTAGTTTCAGGGCCTAGGAAGCCAGCTTGGGCAGTAAATTGTTTAAGGTAAGTTAGGAAGACCAAATGGGGTTTTCTTTTTGGCCTCCAGTTTCCTGACACAATGGGGGAAGATCAGGGGCCTGGAAGGTTGGAAGGTACGGGATGCCAGCAGTCCTGCCAAGCTGACAGGCCCTCCCTGCCTGCCTGAGTGGGGGGAGGTATAGCAAAGGCCACATTGTAGACAAGGCTCTCCCCCCAGAGTGGTTGCTTGGCTGCTTTTTCAGTTTTTTAAATTAAATATTTGCAGAAGTATCTGAGAGGGCTCCTTTTTGCTAATACGCCCTCCTAGTCACCTTGTACTACAGTTGGGTGTTTTTTCTGAAGCTAGAAGGCCTCTGATTGATCCTCCAGCTGCAACAGCCAGCCCACTGCCTTGAATTGGTCAGGGAACCTGATTCCAGGCCAATTAGTGCTCACCCAAAATCTTAACTTTAATCAGTTTCACACTGGAGGTGGGTTCGGGACCCAAAAACTGTACCAATTCTTGCTCCCCAGCTCCATGCCAAAAAGTTCAGCCCTTTACGTGAACAATTTCAGGTTTCAAAGACTCTGTGGGTTTATTTAGGAAAGATTTGGCAGCAGTCCACTTCAAATAGTAGCCTAGGGTGCTAGCTGTGTCTCAGTTGGCAGCCTCTCACCTCTGAGTCACAAGGTTTAGGTTCAATTCCTCGGCCTGGCTCAAGTGCAAAAATCAAGGCTGACACTCTAGTTCAGTACTAAAGAAATTGGAGGCTGCCTTTTGGATGAGCCATCAACTCAAGGCCTCATCTACCTGCTCAGGTGAATGTAAAATATGCCATGGCACTTGAAGGAGAGCTGGGAAGTTATCCCTAATGTTCTGGCCAATATTTATCACTTAATCAACATCACAAGAACAGATTATCTGGTCATTATCACACTGCTGTTTGTGGGAGTTTGCTATGTGCCAATTGGTTACGATGTTTCCTAAGTTACAACAGTGACTACACTTGAAAGTATTACATTTTCTGTAAAGTCCTTTGAGATATCCAGTGGTCATGAGAAGTGCTATATAAATGCTAGTATTTATTTTCTTTTTCTTTCACCAGTGAGACTGAGGGCTGAAATTTCATTTGAGTGTGAGCTGGAGTGGTAATGTCACTGGACTAGCAATCCAGAGACCTATGCTGGGATTTTCTGGCCCTGCCCATTGCCAGAATTTTCCCATCCCAACAAAAGACTTTTGGCTGGCCCGCCGCATCCCCCGCTATGGCAGGTCTGGAAAATCCCGGCCCTAAGCCATTGCTCTGGGGACATGGGTTCAATTAATTAATTATTCTGGAATTGAAAGCTGGCTTCAGTAATGGCAACTTTGAAACTATCATTGATTGTCATAAAAAAAAACTCCATCTGGTTCACTAATGTCCTTTAGGGAAAGAAATCTGCTAAATTACCTGGTCTGGCCTACATGTGACTCCAGATCCACAGCAATATGGTTAACTCTTAACTGCTCTCTGAAATGGCCTAGTTCAAGGGCAATTAGGGATGGACAACAAATGCTGGCCTTGCCAGCGACACCTCCATCCCAAAGAATAAATTAAAAAACTCATCCCCATAGCCCTTTATAGCCCCTGCGTCAACTTAGTTCCAACTCATATCTCCCACTCATCCCTATAGTCCTTTGTAGTCCCTATGCCAACTTAGTGCAACTCATGCCAACCCATGCCCCCCAGTCATCCCATAGCTCAGGGGCTCCCAAATCATGGGTTGCGAGATTTTGGGGCCGTCATAATGGTGGCCATGGAGTGAGGGCTCTGTTGGGAAAGTCCTGGGACCAGCTCCAGGGTACCATGATACAGGCACCCGATTTTTTGCCCTGCTCGCAATTCACTGGGATGGGAGGGGAATGAACAAGTTTTGCACAGGCATCCTCAGCGTCTGCCTTAAGCACGCCCAGTTTATTTTTTTAGCACATTGATCTGCATCAAATCTCGATATTGATCAAGCATGAATGCCATATTGGAGATCAGATGTGCACTATCAACCACACTGCCAGATTTTCAGAGATTGTGTCACAACATGCAAGCCCATGTGTCTCAATCGGCCCAGTGAGCAAGATAATATTTTCACAAAATAGTTTAAATTTAAAAACATGATTTCCGTATGTTTAACGTTAGTGTGCGCTCTAATAATTAAATAGTGAACATTACTATCCTGCTGTTTTGTTCTATTTGGCGCTGCCCTCCCCCCCCCGCCCACACAATTAAAGCCTACTACCTCTGTTCAACAAATCTTATACCCCCCAAATTTTCACTCTAAGGCCACACCAAGTCAAGGCATTAAAATGAAGTCACACTGGAAAAAAGTTTGCGAAGCACTGCCTCAGCCCTTTATAGCCCCCATGACTCCTTAGTGCCAACCCATGTCCCCACTCATCCCAAAGCCCAGGGGATCCTAAACTGTGGATTGCGACCCTATGGGACGAGAAATTGGGGTCATGAGCTCCAAGGCCATAATGGTGGCCATGGAGTAGGGGGCTCATGAAAGTCGTGGGACCAGCTCCAAGGACCCATGATACCCACACCAATATTTTTTCCCTGCTTATAGTTCACTGGCTGGGGGCTAGGGGGGATAGGGGAGGTGGGGGGGGGTGGTGGGGGAAGCAGTGAACAAACTTCACACAGTGTCTGCTGTGACCACACCCAATTCTTCTTTCTGGTTTGCAGTTTGCTGGAATGGGGGTGGTGTGAACAAGGCTCACACAGGCAACTGTGTCTGCCTTGAACACACATTTTTTTTTTAGCACACTGATATGCATCAAATCTTGATCAAGCATGGTTGTCATATTGGAGATCAGGTGTGCGCTATCAACCACACTGCCAGATCTTCAGAGACTGTGTCGCAACATGCAAGCCCATGTGTCTCAATCGGCCCAGTGAGTAAGATAACATTTTCACTAAAGAGTTTAAATTTAAAAACACATAATTTTCATATGTTCAAAGTTATTGTGCACTTTAATAATAGTGAAGGTTACTTCCTGCCATTTTGTTTTATTTTGGTGCTGCCGCCCATTGCACCCTGCACAACAATTAAAGGTCACCACCCACTGCTCAACAACTCTCAAACCTCCCAAATTTTCACACTGGGGGTCACACCAAGTTGAGACATTAAAATGAGGTCAAACTGGGAAAAAGTTTGGGAAGCACTGCCATAGCCCTTTATAGCCCCCATGTCACCTTAATGCCAACCCATACCCCCCACCACCCTTTGCCCTTACACTCTCTATGCTAACTCACCCAGAATCCACCATGGGCAAATCTCAGGAGCCATGTTGACATGAAATAAAATTTAGTTCTAAGCATCGATTTCAGACATCTCCATACTGAAAAAAAGCACACTCCCTGATAAAAGCCCATTCAATACATTTAAACCCCTTCAAGTATTTAAATCCTTTATGAAAATAAACATATGTATTTATAGCCCCTCTATCAAAGATGGCTAATCCACTTTATAACCACTTGGAGTTGTCAATCACATTGTGAACTTACAGGCTCGCCACTGTGATAGTGAAAGGTTGTGGAAGTTGTCAAGCAATTCAAATTATATAATGATACCCCTCAGCCTTATGACAACAAACATCGGTTGAAATTGCAAGCACTGCTTTGTTTCAACTGAGTCACAGCCAGCTGTTATTTCTTTTAAAAGTTAAAGTGCACGAGGGGAAGCATTCTCTCAATATCTATCGTAAGATCACCTATCACTCTTCTGATTTACAATGAGTATAGGCTCAACCTTTCCTCATAGGATATACCCTTCATCCCAGGTATCAGAGAAGGTTTGTTACCTTCTCTGAACTGCTTCCAATGCAATTATGTCCCTCCTTAAGTAAAAGGAGGAGTAAGAGGAAGAGGAGGCATTCAGGATACCTTCGCCGGGCTGGCCTTCTATGACTCATGAGAATCTGGTTCCCCTGAAAATATCCCCAAGTTACAGAAGCTCTACTAAACTTTTCCAACGCAGACTATTCCCTAATAAACTTATCAAATAAAACCTCCAATTTTACAAACAAAAGAATTCAATTTTGTGCTTTCCCATAGTGCCTGTCTGTGGGTGCCTTTGCCTCAGCTGGTGCTCCTACAAAGACTACTCCAGTGGTTACAGCATGCCTGCTGGGTTCTGGAAGGCAGCTGAGTTTCACCCCGGAAGGCTGCAGATAACCTTGCAAGACAACCTTGAGCATCTCTGACCCCAGCTTTAGACTGCACCACCTCAACATGGGCAATAGCAGTCTGGACTGGCTGGCTGACAGGCATTAACAGGGACACTGGCAGAGTGGCAGTGGGAGACAAATGCTGTCCTGAGAGAGGACAGCAGGTTCTTGTCACCACTACCATTCCCCAGGGCAGTGCCTCAGCAACCCTTGTAACCTGCTGGAGGACAGATTGCTGATCTGCTATGAAATGCTGCAAGCCTCTTTGGGCACTGGTATTGCAGCTATGATGGCAGGAGTCTGAGCCTGTATGGCACCAATCTAGGTTGCCAGATAACAAGTATGGATCCCATGATCTCAGTCCAAGTTTCCACTACAGCAGTATGATATTGGGTGGCTTCTGCCTGTGTTATGATGAATGCAGAGACACTGGCCACGAGATGCTGCATCTGCAAATGCTGTCATGGAGTTGGACACTACTTCCACACTGGAAAGAATGAGTTCTAAGTTCTGGGAAAGCCCTGTATCAAGTTGTAGCTGGACCCCTCTGTGCTCAATGACCATAGCAACAGACTTTCTGGCAGGTCTACAAATACAACAAGCATCTCTTTATAAATGCCTAACAGCCTTCCACTGTATATTGCCCCATTGAAATTGTTACCTGAGTCATCTGTAGCAGAAATTCTCTGCCACTCCACCTTCTGGGGAGCTGGCACACGCACTACCCTTTTCTCCTGTATTCCCCCAGCCCATTCATGCCGGGTGAGTCACCATGTGCTGAGCCCACCTCTATATTACCCTCCAATGCACAAGTAGTGCCAGTATCATGTGATGGTGCTTATTTATCAAACGTGTTATTTTCCTACTCGATGCACTCACTAGTCAGGTGGCAGTTCTTGGGTAGGTGAAAGCATAAATGAGGAAGGGGATGGTGGAGGGAGGGAAGTTGGGTTGGGTGGAAAGCAAGAGGTCCATGGTCACATCGTCTATACTTGATGCCGGAATGTTTGAAGTGGGACTTGAGAAGGTGCATAAAGCAGGAATCATACTTTCATCCTGAATGTCCTCGGTAATGCCAAGTGCAGCAGCCTCAGTCATTGCCGGCCCGATAATTCGCAGCATCATCTCCTCCAAGAGGCTGAGGAGATGTAGGCATGCCTGTCCTCCACTTTTTTGCTGCTGCCTCCTGTTATCTGCCACCCTGTCCAAAACGGAAAAGTGTGAATGGATCTGTTACAATGGACAGAATTTTACAGTACCCCACCGGTGAGTTTGCAGGTGGTGGGTGAGGGGGATGCCTGTAAAATTCCCTGCGTGGCCTTCCTGCTGCTCTCCCATTTTCCCCGACCTGTCTGCAAGTTTATATGTTACGTGCAAAGCCGAGGGTGGCCCACCCACCCTCATCCTATTAAGACCCTTAAGTGGCCAATTATTGGTTACTTAAAGGCTGCTTCCCACCTGGGCTCAATTTTGAGGATCGTGGGAGGAGTTCAGGGGCGGGGAGTGGGGGGAAGCCTGCTCAGTGGAAAGAGGGTAAGGGTCACCTCCCCAAGGTTTGCCATTCCCCCCACCCCCCCGTCATCCTGGCCTCTCCATCAAGACCCCAACCCTTTTGGGTCTCACCTCCCCTCCCTGCCATGAGACCACCCTGCACTTATGAGGGGCATGATTTTGCCCTTGGCGGGCAAGCTCGGCAGGGGCAGTCGGGAAGCCAGCCAAAGTCGGCTCTGCACCGTGATTTCACGCGGGCGGGCCAACTAAGGCCTGCTCTGTGTGGATTGCGAACAGCCGCGCTGAGCACTGCCCGTGGGGGTGGGGGAGGAGGGAGAGCTGGGCCTAACGCGCAGTTCGCGCATGTGTGAGAAAGAACACTTCAAATTCCCTGAGACACGGCGCTGCCTCAGGGAGATTGAAGCGCAGTGTAAACAAAAATAATGATGAGAATAAAAATTTAATAAAATGCCCCCTTATGTGACTCTGTCACATGAGCTCGGACATGTTTTTAATTCAAAAGTTTTTATTTAATATTTATTTGCTTTAGGAAACCTCACCCTGCTCGTGGATGAAGTTCCCTAAAAAAATGTGGAAGGCCACTTGACCTTTAGCACGCCAAGCGTAATATTCTGCCCCAGGTTCTGTCACATGAGTAGGGACATGTTATAAATGAAATTTTTAAAAATTTATTTTATTTTTATTTGATGCTGGAAACCTCATCCCGCCTATGGGATTTCCAAAAAAATGCAAAAGGTGCCTGGCCTTTTCGCCTGCCCAACCATAAGGTTGGATGGGCAGCAAAAAATGTAAGTTAATTGATACTTTAATGGCCTTAATAGGCCTTTTAATTGTTGGCGGGCATGCTGCCGATTCCCATGCATGCCTGCCTAAATTATCGCGTGACTGCGCGTTCTTGTCGGGCGCTTGCCTGATGTCATCGCACATCCGCACATCATTTCATGCTCAAGCGAGTCGGGTGCACGCCCGCCCGCCCACCAAGGGGAAAATTCTGCCCTAGGACTTAGAATCTAGTGGCTGCTTGTGGTCCAAGTCCTGGCCACTGCTGCTGTTGGGATCACAGAGCTGTCGAACAATCAGATTGGCTGGAAACTTTCTGGCGTGGGAATTCTGCCTGAGGGAAGTGTGGAAGTTCTGTCTCCAGTCAATTAACAATTTTCAGAATGTTAAATAGCTGTGGAGCTGCTGTGATCGCCGGAAAAGCGTTCCCTGCTGTGTCTTTGGGCAGCAAGGTGCCCAATATGTTTAGGTAATGTGTCTGCCATAAATGGCAGTGTGTAGAAGCTGTGAGGTATGGATGTGAGCATATGAATTTTAGATATGAGTCCTGATTGCTAGAGATTGTTGATGAGGGTGGGATGTGTCGAGTGGTTTGAAGTTAGTGGTTTGGTGTGAGGAGATTTCACTTGGAGATACAGTCACTAACCTTGACCACGCAGGTGAGGTCACTGAACTTTCTGTAGCACTGCAGCCCAAATCACTGATTGCACCCAAAGCAGAAATCCTTGGTCTACATGTTAATTTGATTACCCAGGATTGGTTAACAAAAAAAATTCAGCTTTCACCGTTAGGTATATTCATTAACTGCACTTTTGTTGGCAGCTAGCAGTGGCAAAATAGTTTCAAATACTCCGGGAAACACAAGTTTCAAAAGTTAATCAAAAGGCCATTTTCACATTGATTTACTAAAATTTGTTAAAGTAAAACATGTTACCTACCATCCTACTCCTATGAAGTAACCCAAAATTACCAAACCCAGGTAGTAATTTAAGAATAAAATCTGAAAATTACATTTAAGTGTGACTGCTCAATTTTAAAAAAAATTTCTGCCGGTTACAATTGCATGGCGGGTCAACAAACCTCCAGTACCTCTCTGTCTGTGTGTACGTTTACAGTGATAGTAGACTATTCTACCAAACAACATCATAGCTGAGTCCAACCTGAGGGACACCTAACAGCCCCAAAAAACCATTACCAATAATGCTCAATCTTTGACCATAAGACATAACAGAGCAGACCATTCAGCCCTTTGCGCCAACGCTGTTATTCAATAAGATCATAACTGACCTGCTGCCTCAAATCCACCTTTTTGCACTATCCCCATATCCCCCGATTTAGTTAGAATCCAAAAATCTATTGAACCCTGACTTGAATGTGCTCAACCACTGAGCATTCACAGATCTCTGAAGCAGAGAATCCTTAATATTTACAACCTGTGAGTAAAGACATTTCATGTCATCTCAGACTTAAAAGGAAACCTCTTATTGTGAGTCTGTGATCCCTAGCTCAAGGCTCCCAAGAAGGGGGAAACATACGTCCAGCGCCTACCCAAAAGAATTTTATATATTTTAATTAGAAACTCTAAGAAATATAGGCCTACACGACTCAATCTCTCCTCATGGGACTATTACCCCAATTGTAAGAATCAATATAGGGAACCTTCATTGCACCATCTCTAAGGCAAGTATATCCTTCCTTAGGTAAGGAGACCAAAACTGTATCACTACTCCAGGTCTGGTCTCACCAAGGCCCTGGATCATGAATGGGAAGTAGGTTGATACTTTTTCCGTACCAGTATAGTGCAGCTGTGGCAAATTGCATAGAAATATTTTATATTTTCTGTTTGTATTGCTAATTGAGTGCCAATTTGTGAATCGTAGTAAATATCACACAGCATATTCTTGTGACCCAGAAATTTTGAGTTGAAAAACTGAAAGCTGAAAATTGAAAGCGGCAGCTTGAACCAGGCTGAAAAAAAGCTAATATGTCAGTACACAAGTAAGCCAAAAATAGGATAAAATAAATCATAGTAATTTATAAAACAATGCCTGATGTATTTGGTTATTGTTTTCTATTAGAAATCAATAATTACCAAATGAATTTCATTTAGGATCCCTACAGCTGTCAGAAAGACTTAAACCCTGGCTCCTGAGCTGAGGGAGAAGCAGCTGTGTCATGTTTGGAGAAAAGTTACTGAACACTTCTGATCTCTAAACAAAGATCATCAGATTGTAAATATTATAACTATCTTCAAACTTTATGTCGCACCCTGTTAAATACAATGACCTCCAAATGGTTTGTAAACATAGGTATAAGTCTGCTGTACTAAAGGACGTTGCTAAACCATTTAGCAAAACTAATAAATACAGGATGTTTTTACAGATTACAAGTTTTCCAACAGAATAAATGGAGCTCATCAGTTCATCCGATCTGTAGTTTGGCAACATATGCCTGGAAGGTCCCAGGATTAAATCTCAGTTTGAGATGAATTAGCAGAACTCCGTATAGTTGGTCTGAGTTAAGGAAAGAAAACCTGCGAGAAATCAGTGATCACTGGGCCTGACTGTCAGCCATAATGCAAATGGTGATAATTTACTCGCAGTTTAGGTTTCAGTGGTATAAGTGCTTGAAATAAGATTTACATTTAACGTTTGCGCTTTTCAACCACTTAAAACTAATTTCATCAAATGCAGGGTAGTTAAATATCACTATCACTTCAAGCATGACTGAACGTTTTTTTTCCACTGTGAAACATCAAGAAATAAATCATGGAATAGAACTTGATTGTTTTATCAGATAAACAAATGTATTTAAATTTCAATGCAGAAACATAAAATAGTTGAGTGGGTGGGAAAGGGAATTTTATTTCTTGTTTTTCTTGTTAACTTATTGTTTTCCAGTCATAATGGTGGGGTAGGAGAAACTTGAAGGTAAAGCCCAACAGAAAACAGCAATGATTCAAGAACATTTATTTTGCTTTAAATCATGAAATCTAACTCTTTCCGTTTATATGCGTGCAAAATTTCTTCCAACTCATGTTGCCTGAGTTAGAATAAAAGATCATTGTTAATAATCCAAAAACAAATATTAATATTGCTACAAAGGAGTTGATTTGATATTTGCAGCAGGAAAAAACAAGAGTTGGAGAACCAATTTTCATTATGTTCCATAAACTATTGCTTCTTTAAACTTAAGGATTATTTTTACTCACATCTGTTTGAATACATATCATATATTCAGGAACAGATAATTAGAGGAATAAAATCTCTCAAAGTCAAATAGCTTGTTTCAAAGGACACATAATAATTGTGAATGCAGACTATAAACCAGCACACAATTTACAAAAAAAACTGGAAGTAATAGCAAAGAGAACTACTGAGGCTCAAGGAAATCATTGAAATATAGTGAAATCCTCTTCACATAAATCACATTACTTCAGGACTCTGATTTCTTTAACTAGACAATTCTCATAAATAGGAATGCCATCTGATAATTTTAAGCTTCCATTTCTCTCAAATTAACAGTGAAGTAAATTTTGGGGAATCAGGGATAAAGTTGCAGGAAAACAGCAGAGTGCAGGCTGCATGCACAGCACTATTGGACATTTGGTGAACAAACTACGTTGAAATACCAGGGAGCTGAAGAGAAGGTCACAAAGAAATATCAAAGACTTCCCACCAAAATGCATAGAAATATTGGGAGTTGGCTGCACAGGAACTTATATACTGTACTTGGGAAATGCATTGCACGGGAACACTGGTGACTCAGAATGGCTGCATCAAGAGCTTGGAGGTCAGCTACTGAGAAATATCAAGATGCTACAGAGAATCTTCAAGAAGCTGAAAACAAGCTCCAGAGAAATGTTGGCTCCTAGCAGAGGACACATCACAGAAACAACGAGGAGCCAGGAACCTTCAAAGGATAGCATTTCAACTGTAAAACAGGGAAGTTTCAGAGATGCTGGTTGATCACACCAGTTGACTATAGTACCCACATTTGGCGAAGATTTCCCCTGTGCAAGATGCATAACAAGATCCATTAACAAAGAACAGGTTTCTAATTATGTCACACATAGTACATTGAGGCAACCCTTCTCCCACTGTACGGTATATGTAGTTATCAGTACATAGCAATATTCACGTACACAACCATCTCTCATGATAAGGGTTCTTGTGTATTTTTAGTTTGACTGATTCTGTTAAATGAAATTTTGTGACATTATTGAAATGAATTGGGGTTTGTGAATAATTTCCAGAACCGAACTTTATTGGAACTACATGTGCAAAAATACCGCCATTGAAACCAGTCCTGACCGTATTACATCAACGCGGAGTGATCGTAACTTCCATGTTACAATTACTCTCTTCCAAATATTTACCGAAATTACTGGGTTTTACTTCTACATTTAGAAATAGCAAAAGTTAAAATAACAATAAAATACAATAAAAACAAACAAAAAAATCTTGTTAAAATACAATGCCGCCCTCTTTTCCAATTGTTCACAATACTAAGTTTTAAATACATTCCTAAATAAACCTCCGTTACATTTAGCAAACCTTCGACCTTAAGATCAAAACTTTTTTGGTTAAAAACGTGCATTTGAATTAAACAATGCATTTAAACCGTGCAAAAAAAACAACCGTGTCTTATAGGGTCAACCAGATAAAGCGTGTTTGTGTAAAGTAAGCGTTGTTGTGAGTATCGTAACATTTCACGGGTTTTTCCTGCTAATTGTATCGAGAGAAGTTTATAAATAGAAAATGTAAGCATTCAAACTAAGACTAAACTTGGTTTAGTTTAAAGTTATTTTGAGATCATTGCAATGCAGCAAACTTCACGTCGCTGTAAGTTTGCAGACTTAAAAAAAAGTTTTCAATGGTCTGTGGCACTGAAAAGTTTCACGCGCCATCCTGTCAAACTTTTTGAAAAATAAATCAATTTGGAATAAAACATAAATGAATGCAGATATGCATAAGAATAAATCCTAGTGCACCGGAAAATTACGCCGTCTAAAATCCAACCGTTACCTTGGAAGTAAATTCCAGACTGGATCTGCATTATTCTAGGAAGAGTGCTGGGATCGAGCGAGTCGATAAAGCTCTCCAAGCTTTGCGCCATTCCCCTGAGATTTTCCTCACCGACTTGCAGAGAGTTCTCAGCGGAGCTCGCAGTCCATCTCTCAGAGCGACAGGTGGTCCTCGCGCTGTCGGCGCCCCACCTGATTGAAGTCAGTCACAGTGCAAGGTGAGGCCACAGGTCAGGCAGTCTCCCCACACGGTGCAAGGTCAGGCTGCAGCTCAGTGCCCCGCTCTACTGACTGGGAGAGGCTCCGCACAAAGCTCCAGAGATTGCTTTCCAACCTCAACGAATGAGTCAGTTTTTCTTCACCATGACACCGAAATGTACAAAGTGCAGAACAATGGTGGGCGGCAACCCCGGAAACACAATCTCGCATTATGAAGTTTGCAGCCCTCCGCAAAAGGTTGTTTTTGTTTCCTCTTAAAAGAGATAGGTATCCAGATGTGGCCGTAACGTTTGCATTTGTAATTAGACAAATGTATCTTTTACACTATCAGGTTATTCTGTGAACAGGTTATTCTGTGAACAGGTTGGTGATTTGCAAAGTGATGTTGTAATTTGCAAAGGCTAGTTTAAAAAATTCAATTTGGCACGAGCCCTGACCTTCATTTAAAACGCAGTCGGGAAATTTGGAACCAGTCATACCTGCCCTGGGCATCTCCCCACCTTGTGCCTAAACACTTGTGGCGAAGATATTAGGTGCACAGGTGTCAGTGTAATGACTGTAACTAAGAAATGCTAACGGAAGATGTGGAGGAGTTTTCTTTCACACCATTCGAATTGCCTGTGAGGTGACTGGGAGTTACCCCTTTTCTGCAAACACAAATCCCACAGGTTGCAGGCCATGTGGTTACATTCACCAATGCCTTCCAAAATCGTCCCCTCTGTCAGAGTTTACAGGTCAGGCAAAGCACCTCTCTTGCATGGTGCAGGAAAGCAGAAGTGCCTACTGTTGCTTGCCCCCATTACAATGACAGTTAGCCCCAGAGGCCACATCAGGACTTTTGTTTAAAAAAAACTGGTTCAATTCAATGATCCAGACTGCTTGTTACAATTATGAGGTTTCCCCACTGAGGCTGGTATATCTCATCTTTCTCAATGTACTGGTCATCATTAATGTCCCAGATCACCATCTCATGCTAGGAGCAGGAATTCCCAAAATAGAACCAGAAGAAAGCTCAGCCACTAAGAGGTCAAAGTGAAAGCATCAAACAGCAGAGACTTACTATACTCAAACTGCACTCAAAATTAACAGTCCAAAAATTTGATACAACTATTAACAGCTTCACACACCATTTCTCTTGGCTGTAGTATTATCAAAAACAGCATAATTTATCTTGACATGTCTCTTATAATTGCAAACGCAGCATGCAGAACTAGCATTCCTAAGACATCAGTTCAGCTATGGCAGATCTCTGACTTGTATGTCCAACAGGTTGATGTGATGCATCTAGTGTGTATGGATGAAGAGAGTTAGCATGTTTCCCACTTTGTGTGCTTGTTTGTTTCTCATTTTCAGCTAACACCACTGGCCAGCAGCAATGCGATAAACAGCCAAATGTGTAAGTCTCCCTGTTATTACACAGACTTTCCAAAGGCAAGTCCTCTGCTGTGCCTCCTCATGGTGACACAGGAAACTGGGTCCCTCGCAGCCCAAGGCTAAAGCTTCAGAGGAAGGAGGTTTGCCCCTCAGATGGGCAGTGTGTGCAGGCCCACTGGCATTTGGACATGCCCTGGCACTCATGAATCAAACTACTAGCTATGGGCAAATAGCTCAACTGCCATGTGGATACCTCAGGAGATTGAAGGCTAAGGGAGTAAACCCTGACTAAAAATCTGGAGTGGAGCCTGAAGGGTCTAAATATGTTACCTCAGCAGCAACTTCTGCAACCAAGCTGGTGCCAAATACATTCTTTTGGACCCAACTAGGGAAGTCAAGAGGGGCACCCTGACATTTGGGCAGTCCAGGGTCTCCATAAATTTTGCTCAGTCTTGCACCCTAGATAGGACACTCCAGTTTCACTGCAGAGCATTAACACTACATGGTAGATAGTAGTTTAAGTTATAAGCTCAACTTGATTGGTGTAGAGAATGGGTCCTACAGCCAGACTCCAAAGGTAGAAGAGACCATCATGTCCCAATGGTCAGTCACCACCCACCTCAAGTCAGGCAGTCCTCGACTAGTAAGGTGCTGACCCGCCACAGTCCATCTGCTTCAATGGGTGCTTGGAGATTAGAGCCTCTACTCAACAAAGTGGACCAAATCCATCACACCAGGCAAACAAAGAAAAACAACAAATAGAAGATGCCAATGTTTCAATTTGAAAGCTGGAACATCAGGATCATGTGCACCGGATTGACAGACGACTTGCAGATGGTCGATAATGTACGGAAGATGGCTAGGATCGACATTGAACTTGATAGGCTGAGCTTTGACATAGCTTCCCTACAAGAGATAAGGCTCGCCAAGAGCAGATCACAAAGAAAAACATTACATGTTCATCTGGCAAAGAAAGAGTTCAGATGAAATGTGTAAGCAAGGCATAGGCTTCGCTGTTAAAAAAAACTTTCTGCTTTCGATGATGGAGAACCCCACAAATGGTGTCCTCTCTCTCTGTCTATCAACTCAAACAGGGCCAGTTAACCTCATGAGTATCTATGGTTCAAACTTGTGCTCCATTAGCAATACTATGAGTAGCTTGACATTGCTATCAGCAGAATCTTTAAGTCAGAACACCTTTACCCACCGGGAGATTTCACTGCAAGAGTGAACACGGACGATGAGCCCATTTCCCCCTCCCTCAAGAAAGATGAATGAGAACAGACGGCGACTACTTGAGTTTTGCTGCTATCACAAGCTTTGTGTAATTAACACTTCCTTTCAGAACAAACCATGCCACAAACTGTCCTGGAGACATCCAAGATCAGGACATTGGCACCAGATGGACCTGATCATCACCAGACATAATTCTATGAACAGAATTTCTCAACATACGAAGCTACGACAGTGCGGGATACTGATCACTTCTGGTGTGCACTAGGGCTAGGATGCAACGCTTGAAGCTTTTTCATTCAAAGCAGTAATGCCAAGCTCCTATCACTATCAGACGTACTGCCTACCCAGATAAAAATCAGCAGTTCCGCAACTCTATTTCCACACAAGCGAAAGCTATTGATTTGCTTGCCCTGGGCAAAACTCCAGTAGCTGATGCTGCACTGCCTGAACTCATCAAGGACAAGAAACCAGTGCTCATGCAGAATGCGCACAAATTTCTCTGTCCCTGATGGTAGAGTCTCTGCATGATACAAAGATCATTAGCACGTCCAATAACAAGGGCGACTGCAGTGATTCCATCAACTACAAAGGCATCTCCCTGATGAGCATCATTGGAAAAGCATTTGCCCAGGTTGCCCTGGTCAGACTGCAGATCTTGGCTGAATGCATCTACCCCGAATCCCAGTGTGGTTTCAGAACTGGAAGATCCACCATTGATTTGAAATTCTCAGTCCAGCAGCTGCAAGAGAAATGCTATGAACAAAGGAGGCTAGTATTGCCGCCTTCGATCTCACCAAGGCATTTGACCATTTGAGCAGAGGTGATCTATTTACGCTGCTGTATGTGATCTCCCCTTTCCATGACAACATGACTGGTAAAATCAGCTATAATGGGGCAATGTGCTTGAGATTTGTAGTGGGGTCAAACAGAGCTGTGTTCTGGAACCAACACGCTGACATGTTCTCCACTTTGCTGTTGTCATATGCCTTTAGTTCATCTACAGAAGGTGTCTACTTACATACCAGAACTGACGGAAGTTGTTCAGCCTTGCGTGCCTCAAGACAAAGTTGCGCCAAGTCCTCATCAGAGAGTTGCTCTACACTGATGATGCCACATTTTGATATGATCGGTTAGGGATTGATAGACTTAAAGAAGAAATCTGTATAATCAGCAATTAACCAACAAAACTACACTACAAGCTATCACACTTTTAAACAAAAAAACTTCATTGTATATCAAAAATGATTAAACAAAGTAAGCACTCTTAACTTAAAACTATAGCTTATAAAGACATATGTTATAAACTCAGTTCTACTTTTTACTGCCCACTTCCCTGCCCCCCACTCCCCAACAAAGGTTCCCTTATCTTATGAAATCTTTAGGTTCATTCACTTTCCTGGGACCAACTCAAAAGTTATATCACTGCTCTCCGGAATTCACTCTGATTTCTCTTCAGGTTTTCCAGCTATCCTCCAAGATACAAGATTTAATGGGGGTGTGTGGTGTCCTTCCATTAGCTTTTGGCTAAATGAAGTTCCAACATTCTTTACTGACCTCATGACTCAGAATTCCACAGCTCAAGCCTCCCTCTGACTCCTGCACATTGGCTTAAAACATCAGAATACACCCTTGCTTTCCAATTCCGTTGCATTGATTTCAAACTGCAACCAAGCTATTACTTCCAGAACTTCAACTGCAACAAGGTTAACTGTCTTTGATTGAGGATTGCTGTAGATTTCTTCCTTTACCTTCCAGCTAAACAAATCATCCAGTTGTTTTCCCCCTTACCAGCTTTGTCTTATACTGAATACCAGGTTCCAATCGCAGGCTGCCACATGGACAATAGATCTAGCATTTACTGTACCTCAAGTGTAGGTTTGATTTTATCTCTCGACTTCCAAGAAACTATGAGCTACATAAGACCCAAAGCTGACACAGTCTATTAGCTGCTTCTCTCAATCAATCTTGCCTGCTGGCTATGCCTTAACTGGACTCCCAGAGGTAAACTCAATGAAGAATCTCACTAAGCTCCAACCATTTCCATGGCAATATGACACAAATGGCCAGTTTCCAGAAATGAAAATTAACTACCTTTCAATTCCAAAGCTTTCTTTAATTCTGGGAAGCCACATGAATAACTTATCCTTTATTGGAATAACTGCAAATGTCATGTCTCCAGTTCTTTAAGACCACCTGCTGCTTTATGATCTTACCTTTCTAGCTGTTAGATGGTTCAAGAAGGCAGCTCACAACCAACTTCTCAAGGGCACTTAGGGATGGGCAATAAATGCTGACCTAGTGAGCCTAGCACATCCCATGAATGAATTAAAAAACGCTCTTAAGTCAACATGGCCCCAATGTTTTAAGTGTAATAAACCCCAAACTTGTTTGAATTGCATTTACTTCAGGGTTAATACCAGTTTCTCAATCAGAATTTTTCATTTATCTGACATTTAACACTTTAAGCTCCAAACTAAGTGTTATGCTCTAAAACATATAAATCACAAACTAGATTATTTGGAACACAATCCATACTGCAGAACACCTTCGGTAGCAAATGGACAGACTCTCTCAAGCCTGTAAAGAGTTTGGTTTGACCATCAGCACAGGAAGATAAATGTCATGGTCTAGGACATTACCAATGCTGATTGATGATGATATGGCAATATAATACTTGGAAGTTATTGATAGCTTCACATATCTAGGCTTCACAATCATCAGCAATCTGTCACTTTTTTTTCTAAATTCTTTCATGGGGTATGGGTGTCGTTGGAAGGGCCAGCATTTGTTGCCCATCCCTAACCCTGAAGAGCAGTTACAAGTCAACCACATTGCTGTGGGTCTAGAATCACATGTAGGCCAGACTTGGTAAGAATGGCAGATTTCCTTCCCTAAAGCACATTAGTGAACCAGAAAGGTTTTTACAACAATCGATGAGTTTCATTAGCTTTATAGTCCAAATTTTTATTAATTGATTTTAAATTCCACCAGCTTGCCATGGTTAGATTTGAACACATCACTCCAGAGTATTAGCTTTTTTTTTCACTAGTCCAGGGACAATACCACTATGCCACCATCTCCACTTAATGTTGAAATCAACAGCAAAAACTGCAGCTGTTATGTCCAAGCTGAGTAAGAGAGTGTGGAACAACAGCAACCTGACTGAGAACAGCAAACTGTGAGTCTACCAAGCCTGTGTTGTCAGTGCACTCCTCCACAGTAGTGATACCTGGACCAGCATATGCTAGGCAGGAGAAAAGGCTGAACAGTTTCCACCTTCATTGAATCAGATGTATCCTCAAAATCTCTTGGCAGGACAAGTTCACCACCTCAGAGGTCCTGCAGCACGCTAATTCCATTGGCATGCAATGATGTCTGCATTGGCTTGGCCATGTTCCTTGGATGCATGACAGCCATATACCCAAAGACCTTCTGTACAGTTAACTGGCCACTGGGTCACAACCTGCTAGGCTCCATTACAAGGACACCTGAAAAGTGAGATACGAAGATGGTGGGCATTGACACTGGCAACTGGGAGACAGTTGCTGATGGCCATCACCTCTGGAGGCTGACTATTGGAAAGGCATTGGAAGAGGCGATCAGAAATGGAAAGCTCAGCTGGCTCAGAAGGTGGCCTGAGAAAACAGAGGCTAGTGAATTGTGCACCTTATCAGTCCACTGTCTTCTTCTACAGTAAATGTGGCAGAGACTGCCATGCCAGAGTGGGGCTCCTGAGCCACACCAGGTGATGCTTAACACAGATTTGACCACCATTGTTTTACAGGACAGAAGGCTACCA
Source organism: Cetorhinus maximus (assembly GCF_964194155.1). Taxonomy (NCBI): domain Eukaryota; kingdom Metazoa; phylum Chordata; class Chondrichthyes; order Lamniformes; family Cetorhinidae; genus Cetorhinus; species Cetorhinus maximus. Next base: position 82,878,691 of record NC_135883.1, on the reverse strand, counting down.
AGCAAGATATCTGACTTGGCTGCTAGTACTTTAGTGCAATTTCTTCAAGTTTTCCTGTGCTTCCAACAATTACAAAGGTTAAATTCACAAGACATCTGTCCTTATTTATAATTGCCTTACTGTTGTTTTGCCACCTAATATTTTCATTATTCATTTTCCTTGGAATTATTGCCAATTTCTGCATTCCAAGGGCATTAACTATACCCACACCACCATCTATGGCACTGTATTTTTGAATCAAAGTAGTAGTGCTCTATAAATGTCAAATGTATCAAATTTTATTTAACAAAACAATATCCAGCAAGACATTAATTCATACTCGGTGGGAATTTAACATAGTCCTCCAATTCAATCCCAATCTACTTTTCCTGAGGTTATTAATCCCTAAGGTGGTTTTCCCATCCATTGATATGCTACTAGTATAAATTGCTGAGCTTGTTTTAATTCTTAAGGAAGGAATTACTTTAGGTCAAAGAAAATACCCCTTTGAGTCCTTTAGGAACATCAATGTCTCATGAATTGATTTCAGAAAGGGCAAGGAACTTGATCATTGGCACGCAATGTTAGCTAAGCAGTCCGTTGTTGAAAAGAGGAATTGCTTTAAATCCACATACAGAAGTTCTAATCTCTCTCGAGATAGCAGGGAAGTTGAAAAGATGAAATTTCCACATAAGTAGGAGAAATTAGAATTTAATCTGAATTTGAGCAACTGAGGGGCCTGAAAGAAGGTCACCTGGCATGAGGAAAAACAACTTAGAAGTAGAAAGAGGGTGAATTAAAAACGGTAATCAGAATATGTATTTGCTTTATGTACATCTGAATGGGAGAATGTAATCAGTTGATTGGAACAGTAGGCAGATATCACCAGAACTAAACAATTCAAAATAGAAAATAGAATTTTACCCGGAGCAGAAGAGATTGAGGGGGGACATGATTGAGGTGTATAAAATTATGAGGGGCATAGATAGGGTAAACAGGAAGGAACTTTTCCCCTTGGTGGAGGAATCAATAACCAGGGGGCATAGATTTAAGGTAAGGGGCAGGAGGTTTAGAGGGGATGTGAGGAAGAATTTTTTCACCCAGAGGGTGGTGGGAATCTGGAACTCACTGCCTGAAAGGGTGGTAGAGGCAGAAACCCTCATAATATTTAAGAAGTATTTGGATGTGCGCTTGCGATGCCATGGCATACAGGGCTATGGGCCTAGTGCTGGAAAATGGGATTAGAATAGTTAGGTACCAAAACAAAAATACCTTGAAAAGCTCAGCAGGTCTGACAGCATCTGCGGAGAGGGATACAGTTGACGTTTCGAGTCCGAATGACCTTTCATCAGAACTAAGACATATGGAAATGAGGTGAAATATAAGCTGGTAGAGGGGGGTGGGACAGGTAGAGCTTGATAGAGGGCCACTGATAGGTGGATGCCAAGAAGCGACTGCCAAAGATGTCATAGACAAAAGGACAAAGGGGTGTTGACGGTGGTGATATATATCACCGGCCCCCTATCGAGCTCTACCTGTCCCTCCCACCCCCCTCTACCAGGTTATATTTAATCTCATTTCTATATTTTTTAGTTCTGATAAAGGGTCATACAGACTCGAAACGTCAACTGTATCCCTCTCCGCAGATGCTGAGTTTTTCCAGGTATTTTTGTTTGTGTTCTTGGTGAGACCACACCTGGCATAGTGTATAGAGTTTCGGTATCCATACTTAAAGAAGGATATATATGCCTTCGAGGGAGTGCAAGAAAAGTACAGTCATTTGATTACTTCGGAATTGTTCTATCAAGAGAGATTGACTAGACTAGGCCTATATTCCCTAGAGTTTAGAAGAACGAGAGGTGATCTCATTGAAACATAAAATTCTTAAGGGGCTTGACTGAGCGGAATTTGGAAGGAGATTTCCCCTGTTTGGAAAGGGATCACAGTTTCAGAAGAAGGGGTCAGCTATTTAAGACTAAGATGAGAATTCTTTTCACTGTGTTGTGGATCTTTTGGAATTCTATAACCCAAAAACCTGTCAATGTTCAGTACGTTCAAGTCAGAAATTGATAAGTTTCTGGATACTAAGGAAATCCAGCCATATCATTCATTCATTTTGTGTGCAAAATGGCTGCCGTATTTGTCCATGTAACAATGATCCCACTTCAAAAGCAAGCCCTTTGGAATTTCTTGAGGACGTGTTAAGTCACTATATAAATACAAGTTGTTGTTTTCATTTGCAGCTAGGTACTAGGGTCCAAATTGACTTACAAATCCAAAAAGGCCATTTTTCAAAATCTCCAGCCCTTCAGTAAAGGCAGTAGTAGTGCCCATGTTTCTTTACAATGTGATTGTGAACAATTCGGCCAATACCACAAGTTCCCCTTAAATGGCAAATTGCACACCTTTAAAAGTCGTTACCTTGCCGAGTTTTGTTCTTTGCCCAGTAACTGTACTGTGGCAACAGCCCATTCAAATAAGAGAATTGATTCCTAATGCAAAATCTGCTATGGCCTTAAACTCAAAGCCATTGTAACCATTGTTTAAAAATCAGGACTATAATATGTGAGCCAACACCAATGCCAGTAGAATGTCCTTCAGAGAAGTACACTTGGCTAAGATAACCATTCTCTATGAAATAATGAATGACAGTTTATCCATCTAAATTTGATTAATTCAGTAAGCTTTAGCAAATATCGATTTGGAAAACAATTGTTTTTTATACATGATAGTTTTTTTTCTTGCAAATGCCCCACAATAATACTAGGTACCTGTTCATTCTTCCTCCGTTTGCAGGACTGCTTGATTGGCATGAAGGGTTACATTTGTTGCTTCAACAGTGCTCCCAATGATGAACGGGAAGAAACAGGATACTTTGGAAGAAGAGGTCCATTTATATTGACCAACATTAGTTATGAGGTTTCATCTTTGTAGAGGTAATCGATTATAAAAGGATTAGTGAAGAATACACCACCACAGAAAGGTGAAGGACTGTTGCTGACTGTCTAACTACCCATGCTTTCAGCATTGAGTTTTTGTTAGGAAACATTACCAACATTTCCTGGAGGACAGTCTGTCTTGTACTTTGATAAAAAGCAGAGCAGAAGCCTGAGTTATACCTGCTGTTAAGTTTTCTAACCGTAGGGACTTTTCAGAGATAGGTAACCATAAGACCATAAGGCCATAAGACATAGGAGCAGAAATTGGGCCATTCGGCCCATCAAGCCTGCTCCGCCATTCAATCATGGCTGATAAGTTTCTCAACCCCATTCTCCCGCCTTCTCCCCATAACCTTTGATCCCCTTACCAATCAAGAACCTATCTGTCTTGGTGACATCGCATTCTTAATCTTCCAGAGGTTGGAAAGTTAGTACATTTGCAGTATTCTAAGCTAGCCAGCCTAGTTTATTAAATTCCTGACTCATAAGGATATTAAGTGAAAGATAGACAAAGTGATTTGTGCAGTTATTGAAAATATGCTGAAGGGAATCAACTATATCCACAAAGCTGTGTCCTTTCTGTCAGTGATACCATATATGTGAATTGAAGCAGCACTGTATAAACTGCCAAATGGTGTTTTGCTAAAGGCAAGTGACTTAGAGGGGAACTATACTCATCTAATTTTGTCACATAATCAAAAACTGTTATAAGCAGAGAGACCTTCACGATTACTTTCAACATTTCCTGAGGTTATTTTTCATCTTCAGCATTCCGAGCACAGAGCTTCAAACATCAGAAGTGCATGTCAGGAATTTAGCATGACACTCATGATTTTCAGTTCATTAATTTGATACACAAGTAGTGAGTCATGCTTCAATTGAATTCCACTAGTCACTTGCCTAAGTGACATTTTGTCTGAGCCTTGTCCTGCTCTCACTCAACAAAGTCCATGCACTTTCAGCAGAAGTCATTGGATAGTCATCTGTGGCATAATCGCTGATTCTTTTCCTCCCTACTCTGGGCACAATATGGTTAATTGTGCCCATTAGTGCTCAACCAAGAGCACGTGGCAAGAGGATATGGCCCATCTTGTATTCAGACCGGATATTACAAGTGTAACACATTTGCAAAGTGCTGCACTTATCCATCATGGTGCAGGGATACATCACAACAGGGGTGATTTGAAGGAAACTGCCAAGGTCCTTTTGATTCCACGTGCTTTTGTATTCATGAAAACACGCACATGGAAGTAGGTCTGTATAATAGTTGGCTGGGAAGCACCAAGTGGGTGAGCTCACAGAGCATGAAGGGCTTCTGCTCACAAATAAATGGGAGTTCAGGAGCGCGCCAATGGAATTGGAGAAGATTACAGCATGTAGGCATGATTCCCTCAAGACCCACCAATGGAGGGTGCTATCTTTTAAGCCAAAGGTCACCTACCTTTTTGCTCACTGATGCACAGTTTAGGTTCCGCCAGGATCACTCAGCTTCTGACCTCATTACATCCTTGTTTCAAACATGGACAAAAGAGCTGAAATCCAGAGGTGTGGTGAGAGTGACTGCCCTTGACATCAAGGCAGCATTTGACCGAGTGTGGCAGCAAGGAGCCCAAGCAAAACTGGAGCCAATTGGAAGTAGGGGGAAAACTCTCTGCTGGTTAAAGTCATACCTAGCACAAAGGAAGATGGTTGTGGTTGTTGGAGGTCAATCATCTCAGTTCCAGGACATGACTGCAGGAGTTCCTCAGGGTAGTGTTCTAGGCTCAACCATCTTCAGTTGTTTCATCAATGACCTTCCTTCCATCATAATGTCAGAAGTGGGATGTCCGCTGATGATTGCACAATGTTCAGCACCATTCATGCTCAGATACTGAAGCAGTCCATGCCCAAATGCAGCAAGACCTGGACAATATCCAAACTTGGGTTGACAAGTGGCAAATATCATTCGTGCCACACAAGTGCCTGATAATGACTATCTCCAACAAGAAAGAATCCAACCATGGCCCCTTGATGTTCAGTGGCATTACCATTATTGAATCCCCCACTATCAACATCCTGGGGGTTACTATTGACCAGAAACTGAACTGGACTAGCCATATAAATACTGTGGCTACAAGAGCAGGTCAGAGGCTAGGAATCCTGCGGTGGTTAACTCACCTCTTGACTCACCAAAGCCTGTCCACCACTTACAAGGCACAAGTCAGGAGTGTGATGGAATACTCTTCACTTGCCTGGATGAGTTTTTTTTTATTCGTTCATGGGATGTGGGCATCGCTGGCTAGGCTAGCATTTATTGCCCATCCCTAATTGCCCTTTTCAGAGAGCATTTATGAGTCAACTGTATTGCTGTGGGTCTGGAGTCACATGTAGGCCAGACCAGGTAAGGGCAGCAGATCTCCTTCCCTAGAGGACATTAGTGAACCAGATGGGTATTTACAACAATCGGCAATGGTTTTGTGGTCATCAGACTTTTAATTCCAGATTTTTATTGAATTCAAATTTCACCATCTGCCCTGGTGGGATTCAAACCTGGGTCCCCAGAGAATTACCCTGGGTCTCTGGAACACTAGTCCAGTGACAATGCTATGCCACCACTTCCCCATAACTCCAGCAGCTCTAACAACACTCAAGAAGCTTGACACCATTTAAGACAAAGCAGCCCGTTTGATTGGCAACCCTTCCACAAGCATTCACTCATTCCACCACCGACACACAGTGGCAGCAGTGTGTACCATCTACAAGATGCATCCAAAACTCACCAAGGCTCCTTAGGCAGCACCTTCCAAACCCACGAATGCCACCACTTAGAAGGACAAGAGCAGCAGACACATGGGAACACCACCACCTGGAAGTTCCCCTCCAAACCACTCACCATCCTGACTTGGAAATATATCGCCGTTCCTTCACTGTCGCTGGGTCAAAATCCTGGAACTCCCTTCCTTATAGCACTGTGGGTGCACCTACACCACAAGAACAGCAGTGTTTCAAGAAGGCAGCTCACCACCATCTTCTCAAGGGCAATAAATACTGGCCTAGCCAGCAATGCCCACATCCTGTAAATGAATTAAAAAACTGTTACACAGAGGCGCAGGCAGCCTTGGTGAAGGTCAAAGAGCGAGTCACTGGAATTGAAACAGCTTGCTTCTGATAGGAAAAGTGCCAATAATTGTATAAATGTCTGTACTTATTACATAAAAGGCATGACACCTATATAAATGTTTCTGTCTCTTACCTTCAGAAATACAACATTCAAACACCATTCACCTTATTGCACTGCTGTTTTCACACGATATAGAATGGAGGGCCCATTTGCAGAGGGGCAAAGTTATAGTTTTCACATCCACAGATCAAAGGTCAACTCTAAGTAGCTTAAGCAGAATCACCGTGCTGTTCATCTGACAGTCTTCCAATGTTTCTTCTCCTTTAAATTACTTGGGAACCTTAGAATATTATCATGCATTAATACACCAAATGAAAATATCATGCAGGAATCTTTTCAGCTATTATTGCACCTTAAAATCGAAGGTTGGGCACCAGTAGTTCCAGGATCTGGCTGTTGAGTCAGGTTTCTTAATGGGTATGTTTTTGATTAAATAATTTATCTTTTCCCCTTTATCTTTTAATTCCTGCAGTTTGCTCCATGCGCAATTTGCTTTTTTTCCTCTTCAGTCATTTTTCCACAATAATATATAGCTTAATTATAATTGGTGCTGACTTTGATGTTCCAGTGATAGGTATTCCTTTCAGAGATTCTGAAAGTGCTGCAGGATTGAGGTGAGGAAAAGGAGTTTCTAAAAGGCCAATGACACAGGTTTAATGAGATTTGAGGTGTTTTGGCCAAATCTGTAACTATCTTGTTGCCTGCATTTAAAAGCACTCCACACCTACATGGCCATGTCAGAAGAGACCCATGTTTCTTCATTTTTGGTCCACAACATAGCCTGCCAGTCTTGTGTGTCATACATATAACAATGATCTTTGGAGAGTATCTGGGTTAGGATTGGCTATTGAAGCCTTCTGGAAAAGGACAGAGAGGCTACAATCGAAGAGGAGAGGCTTCAAAGGCTTCCTTGAGAGATTGGGGGCAACACTCCCAATCATCCAGGCCACAAAGTGCCAAAAAAGACCTCCCTCTCATTGCCAGGTTTCCCAACTCAAGAAACCCATCTGAAAGCATCATCAATGCTTCTTAGATGTACTTATTTGTTCCTGTGGTTAGATGCTACACAAAAACCATGGTGCTGCTACAAAGAGTGCTGGCGCCCACACTGTGCACTTGAGGGAATAAAAACAGGAAGTGCTGGAAAATCTCAGCAGGCCTGGCAGCATCTGTAGAGAAAGAAACAGAATAAACGCTTCATGTCTAATATGACTTTTCTTTGGAACTTTGAGTTCCGTTAACTCTGTTTCTTTCTCTACAGATGCTGCCAGACCTGCTGAGTTTTTCCAGCACTTTGTTTTTATTTCAGATCTCCAGCATCTGCAGTATTTTGCTTTTATTATGGCATTTGAGGGATCCCTGTCACCTGGTGAGTTGCATGTCATGTCTAGATATATCTTTGCCAAAGGAAAGGTAGTAAAATGCAATGCCTTTGCCAACAGCGAGGTGGAGCACATAATGAACATTTTTAAATTGGGCTCCCTTCGTGCAATTTGGAAACATTTAAAATTCACTGCTGCAGCGTAGAGTTCTCAGGGGTTGGAAAACTCGGCAGTGAACAGAAGGCCTCTTTTGGTACACTTTGTGGGCAGGAGGAGCAGGAGTGCTGTCCTCAGCCTGAGTGAACAAGTGGATCATGGAACTCCTGTATACTGAACATTGGATTTCAAGATGCAATAATAGCTGTAAAGATTCCTGTATGATCAAGTTTTTGTTTAGTGTATCGATGCAGAATAGTCGTTCAAAATAGTTGAGGTCAACAACATGCCCAGCGCCACTAGTACAGTTGCTGTGCTTTAGTGCAAATGAGCTAGCCTCCCTGAGTTAATTGGGATCAGTCGATCGGCATCATTTTGGCCACATCTCACAATGTTCAGGGAGCACTAGGGCTGCAGTGTTCTGCTCCAGTAGGCATGTGAAAGGTTGTTGGCTGTCTGTAGCTCACTGAGAATTGCACATTGTATGGAGAGGCATTGGAAAACACAAAGGACATTAGACAGTGATGGGTAAAAACATTCAATACATTCACTAGGACGCTCTGGGCAGATTATAGGTCTCAGGCCTCCTTACTCAGGAATACTGGCATCAGCCATAGGATTACATAGGATATATAGCACAGAAACAGGCCATTTGGCCATTGTTTATGCTCTATTTGAGCCCCCTCCCAATTTTTCTCATCTAAATCTATCATTGTAACAATCTATTCCTTTCTTCGTATGCTTGTCCCTTTAAATGTATCTATACTATTTGCTTCAACCACTCCATCTGGTATTGAATTCCACATTCTTACCATCTGCAATTATATTCTCTGCCCCAGTATGTCATTTAGTTTTTAATTTAGTAAGGGTTGGTCAGTTAATGATGCAAACTCCATTCTGCAGCATTAGAATGTCCCTGTTAGTCACATCCAATACGATCATTGTAGTGTTTCTACTTTATCTGGAATTTTTACTTGTCACATTGTTTGCCTTTGCATCATATTACATAAAACTGCAAGGTTAATTTGATTAATTAAAACAAAATAGTTGTCCAGTGGGCAATATAGTGGCACCAGAGTGGCAGCTTATGCATTCATGCCCATAGTTACTCTCACCACTGAGATCCTGATCTCAGTTGTATCACAGGTGAGGCACCAAGTAGAGACAAAATTCTTCCTCATAGGGAGAAAGAAACCTGCAAGGCTGACATCACAATTCTAAATGCAGTGGCTTCAGTTGAACTTCAATATGCGAAACTCTTATTACACATCTCCATTCTTACAATTATTTTGTGGTAAAGATTGAAACTCTTATCAATAGCAGAAATCACGCTTCAATAGGATAGTGAAGTTAATGTATTTGTTTGTCCTATAAACTTATGAGGATTGGTTTTAGTTTGAAATGGGAAAGCCATTGATTTTAATGGTGAGAGTAATCTGTTAAATAGCTTGAATTACTATGAACTAGTGCATAAACCATACATTCATACAGATTTTTACGACCTGTAAATCCAGTGGTATGACTTGTGCTGTACTGCAATGTTATGACAGGTAACAAATTAGAAGCACTTTGTGCCAGGCAATTGCATACCTTAGGCTAAATCTAACATAATTCAGAACAGCTATCATTTAACCCTTTCAGTCCAAACTCCTGGTTAACAGTTCAATTTTGTTGGAATGTGTGTGCTGCACAGTCAACTAGTCATGTAAGTTAATAGAAACAAAATGATAAATTTCATCTGTATCCATATCATTCAATGCTCTTAAACTAAATTCTGGTGTTTCATCCCATTAAAAGAACACAGACAACAAAAACAAACATTGCACTGCATCTTCAACATAGTGAAATGTTGAATTCAATAAATAAATGAATGGAAAACAGAAACCAATAACATGCATATTTTACACTCAGTTAAAAGGATTTGAGAAGATAATCTGTTTCTGTGGTAAATTCTCAGATTAATGCTAATTGGAAAAATCCATTTTTGGATTCAGGACACTAGTATTTCTACTATGCCACATGTTTCCAATTTAACAGTGCTAAGTATGATACTAAATACCGTACTTAATAAACACAAATTCAGTCAATTGTGAGAGGACATATTCCAATAGTTTTGGATAAGATAAGTCTGCCATTTTGTGATATTTTAAGTTTGTTATGGTGACCAATGCCATATGTTACAACCCAACCAGATTTACCAACTCATTTTATATAAATTGTAGGTGCAACACGCACACATGTAAATGCTTTCTATCAATGAAAATTGGGACAAAAATAAGAACAAATATATTAATGAAAATCTGTTTGCAGGTTTATGCAGAGAAGCAAAACTAATGACAGATTTTGAAAATAATTCCTAAAATGATGAGATCAAAAATGAAGAAAGCAAAAGCTTTGATGATTTATTCCAAGGTTAAAATTATAAACATGACTAAAAATTTGTGAAGCAAAGACCAAGTGTTGGATTGATTCATGAAGACCATTACTGAAATAAAAGCAAAATTAAGTATTATTTACTAATATTTTAGGACATGAAAAATAATTCATATTACAGCAGTGCAAGATAGGTTTTCCAACATAGATGCATGATACAATAGCTATTTGGTTGACAGAGGCAGGTCACTCAATCCATTCGAAGGGTCTGCTCTACTTAACATACTTCCTGTGAGCTGCACGTACTGCACGGGCTTCCTGCTGTCAGCTAGCTCTGCACCAACGCCATTTCAAGGAACAGTTCCACTTTGTGGGGGCAGAGGGGTACTCATGCTTCTCCTGGCCCCGCAGAAATAATTTTAACACTTAAATTTTCAGGCTTCAGCTGAGTACCACTAGAATTTATTGAACAGAACCTCTATTATATATACTCTGCCCAGCAGGCTGTTAAAATTATATAAAACATGTTCCAGGATCTGATTTGCATATATTAATGAGGATCCTGCAGGCTTAAAAAGATATATGCAAATATATATCCAAAATGAAGCACAATGTTATAAAACAGTACCATTCTGCCAAATGACCATAGAAAATAGTCATATGTTTTGAATTTCAAACATAATAGTAACAACCTTTTTGCATGAAAGCAAATACAATGCAGCAGCAATACATGTATAAAATCAACAGTTTTGCATCTAGTGTGCATCTGTCACATTATGGCATTCAAAGTGTGGTTTCAATGTGTCCTAGGTATCACACTTACAGCAACACATTTCTGTAAGGCAAAAATTAGCAAGAGATTGAAATGAACAGTTCTCTATTGTTACCAAATAAATATCGGATTGACTGAAAGTGGGAAAATCAGTAAGTTTTATTTATAAGATAGATATAAAATGAAGTGACATCAGAAAGTGAGCAATCAAACTGGTTAATTTATTTTCCAACTAAAAACCCTTTACTAACAAGTGACAGAAAATGGACCACCAAATCACCAAAATACGTAGTTGAATTTGACTTCAAGATGTTAATCATTTGGAAATCAAATATAACCCTAGCTTCTTTTATCCATTACAAACTCTCTTTAATTTTGCTTTTTTCTCTCTTTAATCATCTCTGTTTCCCCATTCTACTCTCACCTCCAAGAAAAACTGCTAGGTGGTCATAGTTTTTTTTGTCTTTTGAGACCAGCCATTCAATTACCTCTGCTGCATTTCTTAGTTGATCCACCAAGCCAACAATACACCCATCGCCCAGTCCTCTTCCAAAATCAACTTGTCCATGATACCATAGTCTGGAAATCAATTGATGTAGTTACCTCAAGCTTCAGTTCTTGAGTTAGACTTCACTTCCTGTGTTCTGCTAGTTCTTTGATTCCCTGGTTGTGTGTAGTCCATTTTAATCATTATAGGCTTATTTTGGCTCCAGAACACCATGTTTGGAGTTTGCTTGGAGCTGGTGATGTCCTATTAACACTTCTTTATGCAAAGGGTGGTAGAAATGTTAACCTCACCTCTACAAACAACAATTGATGCTACATCACTTGTTATTTTTGAAACTGAGATTGATAGATTTTTGTTAGCCAAAGGTGCTAAGGGATATGGGACAGAGGCTGGTGTATGGAGTTAGGTCCCAGACCAGCCATGATCTCATTGAATGGTGGAACAAACTTGGCCAACTCCTGTCCCTATGACTGATAGGGAAACAGGACATGCTATGAACTGCTGCAAGTTTCATTATCCTCTCTCCGCATATAATAATGAAAGGGACCAACAGCCTATGAAATTATCACTAGGGGGACAGTGAAGATAACGGAATTTCTCATCACCATCAAAAAAAAATCAAAACAATGTAAATCAACCTGTGAAGATTTACAAGATTATCATGCACCTAATAAAAATTCAAGGATTACTTACATTCAAAGGTTTTTAACGGTTTTAAGAATATATTTTTAGGAAAGTATTTAGATACTGGAGTTCATAATAACTTCTGAGCACAGTGTTGTTTCTTTGGTATTGTATGCACTTGTGCCCCGTCAAGCTAATCACATGATAATGCACAGTCAATGTATTAAAATTTTAGTATGGAACTCCCAGTCCCAGTCTGTAGGAAATGATTTGCTGGGACCGTACTAGAATCAAGGAGGCTGCAACACACTTTTTATTCATTTACAGGGTGTGGGCATCGCTGGTTAGGCCAGCATTTATTGTCCATCCCTAAATGCCCTTGAGAAAGTGGTGGTGAGTGCATTCTTGAACTGCTGCAGTTCTTGTGGCATAGGTACACCTTCAGTGCTGTTAGGAAGGGAGTTCCAGCATTTTCACCCAGCGACAGTGAAGGAACGGTAATATATTTCCAAGTCAGGATGGTCAGTAGCTTGTAGGGGAACTTGTTTTTTTGGAATGGGAGTTTTTTTCAATATCAAGTGAGTAGGAGTGAGAGCTGTATTAGATTTTTTAGAAGTTTATTTTTTTCATGTCCACAATGCTCCTGAGGTCAGCCCATGGTGGATACCTGGTGAGTGGCTAGGGAGTTGGCATGGAGAGTATGAGGGACCAAGGTGGGAGTGGGGCTTGCATGAGTTGACATCCTGGGTATTAAGGGCCAGTAGGGTGGGTGGGATCATGAGCTTGCGTTGGGGGTGGGGGGTGCTGCAGGAGGCCATGAATTGACATGGAGGGTCTGAGAAGCCATGGAGGGTAGGCAAGGGGAGGGGTGAAGGCGAGAGGGCTGACTAACCAATCTGTCTCAGCACTCACCCACCCCTGTAGCCACCAACCCCCAAGCTCTGCTTCCAGAGTCAGCGGCCGCAACTCCATTCCACACCTGCCGCCCCAGAGCAAAAATGGGGAGATAGTGGTGAAGTGGTTATGTCACTGGTCTAGTAATCCAGAGACCCAGGCTGATGCCCTGGGGACATGGGTTCAAATCCCACCATGGCAGCTGGTGGAATTTAAATTTAATTAATAGATCTGGAATATAAGCTTGTCTCAATGAAACTATCATCGATTGTCATAAAAACCCATCTGGTCCACTAATGTCCTTTCGGGAAGAAAATCTGCCTTCCTTACCTGGTCTGGCCTACATGTGACTCCAGACCCACAGCAATGTGACTGACTCTTAAAACACCCTCTGAAATGACCTAGCAAGGTCAATTCATGGGCAACAAATGCTGGCCTTACCAGCGACACTTATATCTCATGAAAGAAAAAAGAAAAAATTCAGGAAATTTCCCGACTTGAGCTACCAGCCTCAGTAGTGACAATCTAGCCCTTTGTCTGTTTACAGGTTTTGCAAAGTCGTTACTGAATTTACCTGGAACTGGCATAGATTCAAACTCTGAAAGAAATGACGTCAATGAGTATTGGTTCAGTATTCATAATACTTCAGGGAACTTCACGTGGCTAAATTTTAGAGTTGCAAGGAGAAGCTTTTGTGTGAGCTCATGATTTACAGAACAGAATGGAAAGCAGTTTAACAACAGAACAGCTATAATGTAATTCAATATATTTGTGTCACTATGCATCTTGGTGAAACTAGAGTGCAGAGTGGCATGGTAATTTCAATGGCCTGGATTATTGGTCCACAACCCATTTCTTATCAAATAAGAGGTGGGAGAGAGGTCAACACCTGCCCACCATGCACTGTTTCATAATGCTTGTTTAAACAGTCTGACTTGTTAAGTGCAGTGTGGGAGGTGGCACTTTGAAAAGTCTGACCAATATTGAGGCATCGAACAGCAGAATTTTTAGGTGTCATAATTGTCATATTCAACTTCTCCCTCCTTCCTCCAAAAATCTTTCCTAAAGACTCTGAACATATATGGACATACAAAATTGAAGGGCAGGAAAGGACCAGTTGGTCTATCTAGCCTGCCTCACATCTTGACAGCTGGAGCATCATGACTTAAATAATTCCATCCTATCCTTTCTCCCACTGCCATGTAACCTCAGGGGAGAGGGGGAAAAAAAAACTTGAGGAAACATACAGCAGTACAATAGGTACAATCAAGTACTGTTCCATTATTTCAACACTAATACACTGCAAGAATTCATATCTTTTAAAATCTCCTACATCAATTTTGAAAGTGATATCGGTGATTGTGGGAAAATTACAGTTATAATACAGATTACAACTTAATGCAGTTTAATGTCTTTTTTCTGGAGGTTGCATCTCAGTGTATGGGAAGGAAATAATATTAAAAATGTCTGATGGAATAAGGGAATAATATTGAGAAACTCCTATGGACTCAATTGCATGTTATAAGGCATAACAAAGAGCTATAGTGCTATTATATGTAGCCACAGGGAATTCTACACTGCAAAGCTTCTAATGTTCAGACATTAAATATGTTCTATTAAATGGAATTCTGTATGATTTATTATTTAATTGTAATACACCTTGTTATTCCAAGCCAATTACAAAATGAGAGATATGTTCATGTAATTGGCATGAAACCACTGGTATCCCTTAGGGATTTTATATCACACATATGTTTTAAACAACTAGAGGAAAATAAATGTCATATGTCTGTAATATTATGAGTCTCCTGAATGATGCAACTTCTATGTATTCTGACAAGTCAAAAGGCAGAGCTATGAAACCCTGCGTTTGTTAATCTCAAAGTAGTATGAAATCTGAAATACTTCTTCAGAAGAGACTTTTGTACATCTGGAGGGAACTTCCTGTTAAATATGAACAAAACAATTACGTTGTAATGTACTTTTTGAATTGAATAGAAAACAAGTTTTCTATTCAATGTTAATTTTTCCAAGTTTGCTGAAATATTGCTGATAAAGACATCCAGCTGAACAACAGTAAATGATGTTGCTTTTTTGATCATATTCTATTAAGGAGGTTCAACTATATGAAGTTAAATCTAAAGCATTAAACTTATATTCATCATTTTATTGTCTTGTACACAAGTCACACCCTTGTGGTGGAGCTTCATGCACAGGGGGCACATGTCAGGAATTTAGACAGAATCTAGCAGAGTCTTCGAGATATTCTAACCATTATGGATAATCTGCACTGGCTTCATGGCCAAAATTTCTTGCATGTGCTCTCGCTGCAAAATATTCTGTACTAGAGCACAGATTTGTAAAATTTCACTTCTTTTGCTAATGAAAGCTTTTGGATGAGTAACTGAACTCAGAGAATATTTGAGAACTAGCAGTAATTTTGAAAAATTGGCTGCAGCTGACTCATCAAGCTTTGTTCAGGTTTGCAGAGTCATAGAAATCATAGAGCAGCTACTAAAGGTGTGGATGGTGAAATTAAGAATCATACAGTATAGAAGGAGATCATTTAGTCAATTGTGCCACTGCCAGTTTTAAAAGAGCTATCCAATTATTCCCACTTCCCTGCTCTTTCCCACAGATCTGAAAAATGCTTGCTTAGCACGTATATATCCAATTCTCATTTGAAAGTTCTTATTGCATTTTTTTCCATCAATCTTTCAGGCAGTGCATTCCAGAACAGAACAAATTGTTGTGTAAAAACAAATTCTAGAACCAGGCATAGAGGAATAATCTCTGTTTTAATGGGCTCACCAGAGGGGAAAAAGCATGTTGCTACAAGTATTTGCCTTCAAAGTGCATTCCCTTGGCTGCAGACTGTTATTGAGACTGTTGATTTTAATACAATGCTTATTGAAGTTGATACAAGATTTGTACTTTTAATGTTCTTTCCTGGAGTTTATATAGAAAGCTTTGATCATATATTATGGTTTCCGACCGAGTATAGAAACAACATTAAAATGAATCACTTTTTTGATAATAATTATAATGATATGAACACTGGACCTCTTTATTAAATGGTTGAAGAGACTCCAATATTTAGAAGCAAGAGTGGTTACTTTCAGTCGGCACTCTTGTGGTGGTGGTGGTTGTAGGGGAAACATTAGCAAAGACTGCTGCTTACTCTTTCAATTAAAGATTGAGAGAACTGGCAGTACTAAACATAAATGGCTTTGATTTATGTTAGAGATCTAAATAATAGACCCCTAAAATTAGATTCCAATGTTAATAGGGTTATCCTGGGCAGAATAGGATTGGCTTAATTAATGGTCACACATTCAATTAAAACCATAAGTCTTGAAGCAGATATATCATAAAACTGTAGCACAGAACAACGACATTCATTACATTGCACCCAATTTCTTCAATTGATACAATTTAATCTAATTCCCACATATTTTATTTAAAACACAGACCTAGATGCACCATTATTGATTCCTTGTTGTTGCAGTATAAAACTGGAGGCTGGAAATTCCACACCAGCAGAAACTGCCCATTTAGTTTTATTCATTCACGGGATGTGGGTGTCGCTGGCTGGGCCAGCATTTATTGCCCATCCCTAGTTGCCCTTGAGAAGGTGGTGGTGAGCTACCTTCTTGAACTGCTGCAGTCCATGTGGTGTAGGTACACCAAAGTGCTGTTAGGAAAAGAGTTCTAGGATTTTGACCCAGTGACAGTGAAGGAACGGCAATATATTTCCAAGTCAGGATGGTGAGTAACTTGGAGGGGAAATTCCAGGTGGTGATGTTGCCATCTACCTGCTGCCCTTGTCCTTCTAGATGGTAGTGGTCGTGGGTTCAGAAGGTGCTTTCTAAGGAGCCTTGATGAATTCCTGCAGTGCATCTTGTAGATGGTAAGCACTGCTGCTACTATGTGGAGGGAGTGAATGTTTGTGGATGTGGTGCTAATCAAGTGGACTGCTTTGTCCTGGATGGTGTCCAGCTTCTTGAGCGTTGTAGGAGCTGCACTCATCCAGGCAAGTGGGGAGTATTTCATCACACTCCTGACTTGTGCCTTGTAGATGGCGGACAGGCTTTGGGGAGTCAGTTACTTGTCGCACGATTCATAGCCTCTGACTTGCTCTTGTAGCCATAGTATTTATATGGCTAGTCCAGTTCAGTTTCTGGTCAATGGTAACCCCCAGGATGTTGATAGTGTGGGATTCAGTGATGGTAATGCCATTGAACATCAAGGGGCAATGGTTGGATTCTCTCTTGTTGGAGATGGTCATTGCCTGACACTTGTGTGGCGCGAATGTTACTTGTCATTTGTCAGCCCAAGCCTGAATATTGTCCAAGTCTTGCTGCATTTGGACATGGACTACTTCAGTATCTGAGAAGTCATGAATGGTGAACATTGTGCAATCATCAGCGAACATCTCCACTTCTGACTTTATGATGGGAGGTCATTGATGATGCATCTGAAGATGGTTGGACCTAAGACACTACCCTGAGGAACTCCTGCGGTGATGTCCTGGAGCTGAGATGACTGACCTCCAACAACCACAGCCATCTTCCTTTGTGCCAGGACATACCTGAGCAATTTTCCACATAGCCGGGTAGATGCCAGTGTTGTAGCTGTACTGGAACAGCTTGGCGCGGGGCACGGCAAGTTCTGGAGCACGAGTCATCAGTACTGTTGCCGGAATGTTGTCAGGGCCCATAGTTTTGCAGTATCTTCAACCATTTCTTGATATCACGTTGAGTGAATCAAATTGGCTGAAGACTGGCATCTGTGATGCTGGGGACCTCTGGAGGAGGCCTCATGTTTACCCTAATGCCAATTCTACTGTTCAGGACTGGTGGCTGAGGCAATATCCACATATAATAGGAGTAAAACAAAAGCAAAAATACCTTGAAAAACACAGCAGGTCTGACAGCATCTGCGGAGAGGAACACAGTTAACGTTGCGAGTCCGTATGACTGTTCAACAGAACTAAGGAAAAATAGAAAAGAGGTGAAATATAAGCTGGTTTAAGGGGGGGGGGCGGGGTAGGACAAGTAGAGCTGGATAGAGGGCCAATGATAGGTGGAGATAACCAAAAGATGTCATAGACAAAAGGACAAAGAGGTGTTGAAGCTGGTGATATTATCTAAAGGTACAGATAGCCCTAGTGGGGGTGGGGTGGGGGGAAGGGATCAAAATAGGCTAAAAGGCAAAGATAAAACAATGGATGGAAATACATTTAAAAATAATGGAAATAGGTGGGAAAAGAAAAATCTATATAAATTATTGGAAAAAAGGGGGATCGGAAAGGGGGTGGGGATGGAGGAGAGAGTTCATGATCTAAAATTGTTGAACCCAATATTCAGTCCGGAAGGCTGTAAAGTGCCTAGTCGGAAGCTGAGGTGCTGTTCCTCCAGTTTGCGTTGAGCTTCACTGGAACAATGCAGCTGGCCAAGGACGGACATGTGGGTATGAGAGCAGGGTGGAGTGTTGAAATGGCAAGCAACAGGGAGGTCTGGGTCATGCTTGTGGACAGACTGAAGGTGTTCCGCAATGTAGAGCAACGAATGCAGTAGATTAAATTGAGGGAAATGCAAGTGAAATGCTGCTTCACTTGAAAGGAGTGTTTGGGCCCTTGGATGGTGAGGAGAGGGGAAGTAAAGGGGCAGGTGTTGCACCTTCTGTGGTTGCATGGGAAGGTGCCGTGGGAGGGGGTTGAGGTGCAGGGGGTGATGGAGGAGTGGACCAGGGTGTCCCGGAAGGAATGATCCCTGTGGAATGCCACCCGGGGGTGGGGTGAAGGGAAGATGTGTTTGGTGGTGGCATCATGCTGGAGTTGGCAGAAATGGCGGAGGATGATCCTTTGAATGCGGAGGCCGGTGGGTTGATAAGTGAGGACAAGGGGGACCCTATCATGGTTCTGGGAGGGAGAGGAAGGTGTGAGGGCGGATGCGCGGGAGATGGGCCAGACACGGTTGAGGGCCCTGTCAACCACCGTGGGTGGAAAACCTCGGTTAAGGAAGAAGGAAGACATGTCAGAGGAACTGTTTTTGAAAGCATCATCAGAACAGATGTGACGAGTCATATGGACTCGAAATGTTAACTGTGTTCCTCTCCGCAGATGCTGTCAGACCTGCTGAGTTTTTCCAGGTATTCTTGTTTTGGATTTCCAGCATCTGCAGTTTTTTTGCTTTTATAATAGGAGTAACTTCATTTGTCGAGTAACTTAAAGATTTTGCATGTCATTTCCTGCCATGTGAAAGGGGTATCCAGCAATCTTGGTAATTGTTAAGTACATTGAAGGCACTGAGAACACAAAAACATGAAGATAGGTATGTTACAGCCATTCTACAACCGTTTCACACTTTGTTTTTTGCTGCCAATTAGATTTTCGGGAATGGAAATCTGGGGCTGAATTTTCTCCCCGTCCGGGGTGGGGGGGTGGGGAGTTGATGGGTGGGCGTGTTCAGGCGCGCTTCTGATCGGCGCTCCAAATCGGAGGCGCAGCGCAATTTTATGCGGGCCAATGAAGGCCCGCCCAGCGTGACATCCGACGGGAAACGCTATGCGCTCCCTGTGCGGGTTGGGGGGTATACCATGAAAGAGCGCACTCATCTCCCTGAGGCTAAGTGCTGCCTCAGGGGGATCGCCTCTACTGTCAACAATATTAAAAATAGAAAAAAATTTCCCTTACATGTCCCCTCATGTGACAATGTCACATGAGTTGGGACATGTTCATAATTTCCATAACAACTTCATTAAAATTTTGAAAACCCTACATGAAACCTCATCCTGCCGGTGGATGAGGTTTCATGTTTTTTCTAGTTGCCACTGGGGCTCCTGGCCTGCCTGCCAACCTTAAGGTTGGATGGGCAGGTCCACTAATTACTTTAATTAATCTGTCAATGGCCTTAATTGACCATTGACAGGTCGACGGGCGGGGTGACGTCGGGTGTTCCACCTGACGTCATCCCGTGTCATTTTACGCGTCGGCGTGCGGGCCCCGCCCCTGCTCGTTGATGGTAAAATCCTGCCCCTGGAGTTCTATTTTTCCTCAGACAGCTCTCAGTTACACCAATGAGCTTCCTAACTGGAATCATCCTACCTGATCAGATTTGAAGAAAAAGACCTATTGAGTGTCATAGATCTGCCAACTGCATGGGAAATGCTCTGTGCCTATGTGTCAGAAACCAAACAAACACATTTCCTGATTGACTTGAACATATTTCACTTTGGCAGATGTGTGTGGACATCCCTCTTCCCAAAGCTCATCTGAAGGCAGATACAACAACTCTATTAAAATATGTCAATGCTTGAATAATATTGAGTGCTTCCTTAGACTCCCCACCCCCCAATCACAGTAGGTTATACTTTCAGGGACACTTCAAAAATGAAGGCATAGCACGGGATCTTTATCCACTGAACTTGCCATGGTGCCACCAAACTTTTCCATAGACCTGGCACACAAACCTGCATTGTTGCCAATCACTCGGCCTTCAGGCAAGCAGTCATAGAATCACAGAATGGTTACAGCACAGGTGGCGACTAGTTGGCCCATCAAGTCCAGGCAAGAACAACTCAGCCAATCCCACTACGCCGTGCTTTTTTCTCTTCAAGTGCTAATCCAATCCCCTTTTGAAAGTCCCAATTGTATCTGCCCTCATCACACTCTCATGCCAGATCTGAATCACTCACTGTGTAAAAATGTTTTCCCTCATGTCGCCTCCGGTTCGTTTGTCAATCTCTTTAAATCGGTATCCTCTGTTTTTTGACTCTTTGTAGGAATAGTTTCACCCTATCTACTCTGTCCAAATCCTTCATTATTTGAACATTTCTATCAAATCTCCTTTCAACCTTCTTTTCTCTAAGGAGAACAACCCCAGCTTCTCCAATCTATCCTCATAATTGAAGGTCCCTCATCCCCAGGAACATTCTCTAAGGTTTTCATATCGTTCCTAAAGTAAGGTGACCAGAATTGAACACAATATTCCAACTGAGGTTTACCAAGAGTTTCATAAACATTCATCATAATTTCCTTGCTTTCCTACTCTAAGCCTCTATCTATAAAGCCCAGGATCCCTTGTAACCACTTTCTCAACCAGACCTGCCATCTGCAATGATTTGTGCACATATACAAATCCCGCATCTGCTTTTGCAAAGTCTATCTGTTCTTGTACCTCCTTTAGAATTTTAGATTCATCTGATGACATTTGCTGTACATGGGTGTCCAGGACATGAGAAACATCTTGGAGTTGATGTGCATTCTATGGGATCAAGGATCCCTGCCACGCCTCTATTTATT
Source organism: Cetorhinus maximus (assembly GCF_964194155.1). NCBI lineage: Eukaryota > Metazoa > Chordata > Chondrichthyes > Lamniformes > Cetorhinidae > Cetorhinus > Cetorhinus maximus. Next base: position 82,857,659 of record NC_135883.1, on the reverse strand, counting down.
AGACTAAGCGTAACAGAAATAAACTATAGATTTACATAATAACAAAAAAACTCACCTGCTACTCAACATTTAGCACCTTTCCTTGAGCTGATGACATTTTACCTCTCTCCTGACTCTCGTGTTCACTTAACATTGCGCTGCACTCTAACTACTTTTGGTCCATGCTCCTAATATCCAGCCTCTCCAATCAACTAATCACCTACCTGCTGCCCTGTGATATCACTCCTTGATTTTTTTTTGTTCATTTGTTCTCACAATGCTCTGTCTCCTGTTGATTCCCCGCTTTTACACCTTGTTGGTTTTGGGCACTGTTTCCCCTCAGGGTTGCTTTGTCCACTTTATGAATGGTGTGAATTGCAACTCACATAGCTGTTTAAAAGTTTGCCAATTTTTGGCACTTCAAATTGTCCCATAAGATCTTGAGATTTTGTGCTCCAAGCATTATAATATGTTCTAGATCAATGAAAAATCTTATGGATAATTTCATTGGTTCCCTCAGCCTCTGTGTAAATAGGGTTTAGAAATATTCTGATTGCAACAGAAGGAAGTGCAGATCAAGGACCATATTGCCATGAATCAGTGCTATATGCAGCTTTCAAACAGTTTCTGCCCTGCCATGGGGTCTCCTTTAATTCAACACTTTTTTGGTGGGGGGTAACTTTTGACTTTGGATGATTCAAAAAAAATTATTTCATGGGATCAGAGCGTTACCAGCAAGGCCAGCATTTGTTGCCCATCCCTAACTGCCTTGAGAATGGGGTGGTGAGCTGCCTTCTTGAACAGCTGGTGTAGGTACACCCACGGTGCCGATAGGAAGGTTTTTGAACCAGCGATCGTGAAGGAATGATGATATAGTTCCAGATCAGGATGGTGATGGCTGGAAGGGAACTTGCAAGTGGAGGTCTTTGCAAAACCAGCGATATTGATTGAGCTGCCCATTATGCATTTCTCCCAATTCCATTGACTTCAGCATAATCCGCAATGCCAGTCACAAGAAAAACAAGTTTGTAATTTCCCCACTGATCGTATACTGTTCCCTATTGATGAAGCTTTGTGAGGACCTTAATATGAAAACTTTTAAACTAAGCAAAGGTTACTAAGTTGGGGAAAGCTGCAGTTTATAAAAGGTGTTAGTTTTATCTGTCATAGTAAAACTTATTAGAATCTAGCAACCCTGACATTTCTATGTATTTCTCAGCAGTCAGTTACAGAGAGGATGAAGTCTCTACCCCACTCCTGGCAATTAGAGAGCAAGATGTGTGGTGGAGCAGGCTCCAACAGGAAGGGCGGGAACATGAAGGTCACTAGAAAATGTTCATAAGCATTCTTCAACACTTCAGATCACTTGATGTCTTTATTCAATCACTTGTTCTGCTATACCCAAAGTCATCTTGATTTTTTAAAACAACATTTAAATGACACAGAAAATACATCACAAATAACTAATTTATTACACCATTCATCCTAAACAGAAAGATTCTTTTGTTGATTTCCCTGCTGGATTACCTTTAAACAAACTCAGTACACATTTTTACCTTAAACCTCTTGTAGTAAGTTACCTCTAATACTGCTTCAGTTATCAGCAGTAATGAATCATCACTATAGGCATTTAAACCAGGTACAGTTGACAATAAGTCACACTTAGCTTTATTTAAACTAATTTACTAACACTTGTGGAAGAAAATTTTAGAATGTACCACCAAGAACAAAAAAACCCTGCATTTGGTCCCAATTTATATACTTCCCAAAAAATCAATGTTCTATTATTGAATAGGTGTAATTAACTAATTTACATACTGTAAACATTACTAAGCATTAATTAAAAAAGTCAGTGACCTACACTGACCACTACATACAAAAGTAAACTACTTAAAAACATCTGAACTTAAAAGCTCTGGCAAAAATAATTCTGAAAAGAAAGATTGTTCAGCTGTCAACAGAATTACAAGCAAACAATAAATACAATGTGCTTTCTTCATATAGACATATTTACACTCATCTTTGGCTTATAATAAAAGTTGCGCTACAAATTATCTGTTGTGATCCAGCAGATTACACATTAAACTTTAATAAGCCAGTCCAAATATTAGCACATTTACTGTGGCAGCATGCAAAGGCTATTTTACACTGCTGCACACATTTCTGCTTTCCAATAAGCTTGGTTCAAAATAAGGTGTAGCATCACTCTGTACAAATTTGTGCATGCAGACCAACAGGTTGGTTGTATTTAAAAAAAAATCCAAAACTTTTGTTGACTAACACTGACATGTTTTTAACCTCTCACTGAGCAATGATATCCACACCCAGATCACATCATTATGATGGCATAGGATGCTCTCTGGTTAATAGTTTGGATACATACATATACATTGTTTTATAATAGAGACAGAATACTTAAGATAGTTAAAACCAATTCCCTCATTTAAATGTAGACTCTTCATGCACAGGCTTAGTGACAATTTTCTTTCAAAAATTAGCACAACTTTTCAAAGATGTAAATGTAGTTACTATGAAGATTCAAGATATTCCAAAGCAACATCATAACAGAATCGATATTGTTCCTGGGGGGAGAAAAAAACAGGGGAAACAATCAGTTTGCTCAGTGTTTTTACTTGAACATAATAATCAAAATTAGTGGAAAGTACAGCTGTTGTTTAGATTATATTTAAGCATTAAATAGCCTAACCAGCAAGATCTTAAACTGTCTTTTTGCCAGTAGCTCGATAATCTTCAACCACAGCGGCTGGCTCGAGCTGCATAATTATGTCATACATTACAAAAAGAATACAGCATCAGATTTATCTACATTTCTGATAACTACGCAGAGTGACATTTTAAATCAATCTGTGAAGACTTCTCTGTAACACAGCAAACACAGCAAAATTACAAACATGTCCTTTGAGAAACTGTGAGCAGAAAAAAAACCTACAAACGCATTTACAAATTTGCTAAACGTAACCACCAAGGAATCATGCTGAGTAAAGTATTCTAATTCATTTTTAATCAAACTGTGTGTAAACAATACGCTTCAATGCAAAAATGTTAATGCATTGAATAATCACAAAATAATCTTTAACTGTTGAATCTGCCACTGAGAAACCATTTCAGAATGTTCATTTCCTTGGGTTGCTGCATTGTCTTGGGTATTTTGGGCCTATATTTATTCACCCATTCCCCACCAAAAAACAAAAATCACAACTTTGTCTGGTCACTCCAATAATGTAACCAGATTAAACTTCAATGTTCAGTCTCCTAACTGGTTAGTAAACTGGCTTTTGAAAGCAGTTTACAACTAATCAGGGACCAGATTTTACTTACATGGATTCTTTCTCCAGAATGGGTAGCAAGGTGGTAGGTGACAGAAAAATGGGTAAGATTTCATTTCAAAATAATAAAACAAAGAAATAAGGTAAAATAAAAGCTAAAGCAGCTGATATTCCTGATAGAGTGAATAGCAAAGATGGAAGAAAAAGGCAAGAAAGAGGGCAGGTAGAATTGGAGTTATAAAAACTACTTTTATTTAAAGAGCCCTTTTCAAAAGCCAACATTATCAATATTATATATTATGGTATCATGATCCTTGTCATCTCCGATAAAATCAATGTAATACTAGGGTAATTTACAGTCTCACTATATATGATTTGATATCTTTTTAACTACATCTAAATGTATCCATTTTTCTAATCTCTTAATATATATTGGTTTTCAATAAATAGCAAGAGTTATTCATAATTTCTGAAAGTGAAAGCTCTTGTTTACCTCAATCATAGAATGGTTTCAGCAAATGAGCCAGCCATTTGGCTTGTCAAGCCTTTTCAGGGTCTCTGGAAGAACAACTCAGCTAGTCCATTTCCCCATCTTTCCCCTGTAGCCAAGCATTTCTTTCTCCTCCGATAATTATCTGATTCCCTTCAATCTGCCAATACCACCACACTCTCAGGCAGTATGTTCCAGATCCTAAGCACTCTCAGCATAAAAAAGACTATTCTTTTGTCATTCACCTAAATTAGCATCCTCTGGTTCTCGACCCTTCCACCAATGGGAACAGGTTCTCCTGATCTAATCTCTCCAGACGCCTTATGATCTTGAACACCTCCATCAAATCTTCTCTCAAGCTTCTCTGCTCTAAGCAGAACAACCCCAGCTTCGCTAATCTATCCATGTAACTGCAAGAACCATTCTCGTAAATCTTTTCTGCACCTTCTCTGATGCCTTCACATCCTTCCTAAAGCGTTGTGTCTGGAATTAGGCAAAATTCTTCTGGCAAAACCTATGTTTTATAAAAATTCACCATAACTTCTTCCCTTTGTACTCTATGCTTCTATTTATAAAGCCCAGGATCCCAAATGCCTTGTTGACCACTTTCTCAACCTGTCCTCTAATCGTCAATAATTTGTGCATATATTCCCATGGATCCCTCTTCTCTGGTCCATCTTTTAGAATTGTATCCTTTATTTATTTTGTATCATGTTTCCTAATTCTTCCTACCAAAATGTATATTTCACACTTATCAGCATTAAATTTCATCTGCCACATATCCATGCATTCTACTAGCTTGTCTATATTCTCTTGAAGTCTATCACTATCCTCCTCACAATGCACAATACTTCCAAGTTTGTCACTTGCAAGTTTGGAAATTGTTCCCTGCACACCCAACGGCAAAATCGTCCCAGATTTGTAGTAAGTGTGGTAGCGGGCAGGAAAAAGGATGTTTTAACCTGCCGGCCACAATGTCGACTTTTCACGCCGTATCGTCCCAATCCCGCCTCATTAATTATGCATTCCTAGGAAACATGTTGTTTCGATGGTAGGTGGGCTCTCATTTGCCGCTACGCCTTCACCTCGCCGCCTCATCACCCCAGGTGCTATATTTAAAGTGCGGCTGCATGCACACTTCTCAGTGCTTCCAGCCTAGGATTGCTGCAAAGAAGACATGGCCCCGAAAGGCAAAAAGACTGCAGTCTCTGGTTTAATGATGTATCCCTCGAGCACCTTTTGGACATAATGGAGACCCGCCATGATGTCCTCTACCCCCATTGTGGCTGCAAGAAGGGCAGCCACATCACTAATCCAGCATGGAAGGTGGTGGTCAGCACCAAAGTCCTACAAAAGAGGACAGCCACCCAGTGCCAAAAAAGGATGAATGTTCTCCTCTGTTCTGCCAGGGTAAGTTACTCTTCTCATCACTCTCAACTCCAACACTCTCAAACCCATCACAAATCTACAGGGCCCTTACTCACTACCAGTGCAAGGGACATCACCATTCACTCTCTCACACACACCTTCATTGTCCTCATTCCATCCGTGGGACCACTCACCACCCACACATGCCAGGCATAATTATCATCTCACCTGGCAGGTGTCCTGCTTACACTCTCTCCATCTCTATCCATGCATGGCAAGCTGGCACACAACAACTGGGAGAGGTCGCAGACTGGTAGAGGAATGCCTAAAATCAAGGTCCTCACGGACCTGGAAAACAGAACCATCCAGCTGGCTGGTGAGGATCAAGTCCGTTCCTGTACTGATGGTGAAGTCAGTGGTGCTCGACCAAGCGAGGATCCAGCAGTGCGACATCCATCAGATAACCATGCTGTAGGCGATGTGTCCTGTTTCACAGGCCACTGTCATGCACTAATTATCCTCGCTTTCACAGGCACATCTGGGGAGCAGCTGATGGAGTCCACGACCCAGGGCCTCCAAACAAGCCCCAAGGAAACCTCTGAAGAGGAATCTAAAGGCACCTTAATTGAAGATCCGTCACAGTGCTCACCCACACCCTCCACCAGCGCAGATACACAAAACTCCATGGGACCTAGCTTTAGAATAGCCTCAGGATCATGATCTATTGAGCGCATCACACTGTCTGATCCACAGCAGGCAGCGGCAGGGATTTCCCTGGTCCCTGGCACTCGGAGGACTGCTGGAGGCCAGAAATTTGCTGAGTCCGAGCCAGGTGATGAGCCTCTGGACTCGGTTATGTCACAGTTGCTGGAGCTGCAAAGGCAAACTCGGGAACATCAGGAAGGGATGTCCACTGCACTCCTCAGATTGCAGGGCACGATGGAAGAGTTTGTCGCCTTCAGGCTGAGGTGATAGCGGCGGCATGCCAATGCACTGAGGTCAGCACTAGTAGGATGGCAGCCGCCATGGAGACCTTGGTCTAGGACATCACTCCTGCACTGCTGCGAGAGTTGAACTCCATTGCTGACCCCATAGTTGGCCTCCAACAGTGTGTTCGGAAGAGGGGTGTGGGGTAGCTTGATCTCATTCCAGCTACCCTTCCTCCCCAAGAAGTCAGCCAGGGGCCCTCCGGCACCCAGAGAGAGGAGGATCAGTAGTTGCATATCCACCCAGGCGACTCCAGGAGTGGTTGGCCCATCCGAATCCCCTCTTCCTGTGACCCTAGTAGCTCCAGCTCCACAGGCCGAGGAGGGTGCCACTGTCACACAGCAGGACCCCAAAAGCAGGCTGGAGCCCTCCAGATGACGCCTGCCAAGGTCATCAAAGGGTGTAGCAGTCAGCCTCCAACTTCGCTGTGGATGTCCAGGGAGCACCAAGATGTAGCAGGCAGGGTTATGAAGGTTAAGAAGATGTAACTCTTTTGAGTCAACCAAGTAAATTAACAAAATTCGGGACAAAGTAAAAGGCAGCCCCTTAAATGGAAACTGCAAAGACAAAATTTAAAGGAAACTTGCAAACATTAAACCAAAATATGATTAACAGGGTCAATAAACCATCCCAGTCCCCCTGCTGCCCACAGAGCACGGGAGGCCTCAACAGACACTGCGTGCTCCCCTCTCCAGAGACACCCGGTCGCAGAAGAGAGGCAGGCTATCAGGTCGGACAGCCCCCTCGATCACCCACTGCCTGGACCCTGTTAATGGCCAACTTGGCCAGGTCCAGACACAGGTTCACAAGGAGGTCCCCCTCCCACCCAGCCCCCTCCACAATGGGTGCCTGTAGATCAGGAGCTTGGGACTGAAGTGCAAACAAAACAACAGTAAAAGGTTTTTTTTAAATAGCTGGTAAGGGAGCGCAGCCCACAACAAACTATATATACATGGTCCACAGACTCCACAAGGCCGCAAAAGACGCAGGTATCTTGGGAATCCGTGAATCGACACATCCTACGGTTGTATGTGACTGCTGTGTGCAACACCCTCCACCCCAGGTCCCTGATGAAAAGCAGGAGGACACCTCCGTACAGGGACCCTCCACTAGGGACCTCTGCTGCCGGATGGCAACGAGGCATGCCAGGGTGTGTCCAGGTGGCGAGCGAGGGCAAGGAAGTGAAGGGTGTGCAGCAGCAGCCCATACAGGAAACTCTCTGCGCCGTGCTAAAGGGCACGGAGGGCATTTCCACGAGGCGACTCAAGTTGTGGGGCACCGGCTCCCGAGGGAGAGTTCGGGGCTCAGGGCCAATGTGGAATTCCATCCGAACAGGGGAACGTTCGGACGGAAGACGACCGCGCACCTGTGCCACCTCGAGACCCACAATGACATTGGGGCCAAGCACGACCGTCCTAAGGTCTTGAATGGCATTGGCCGTGAGCCGGACGTCCACAGATGCGCCAACTCTTGTGGTAGCATCCAGCCCACTCCTCCGCCACCCAGCACATCCCTGATCCTGGTCACCCCGGCAGCCACAGCCCTCCCCTCCGCCAGCCACTGAAAGGGCGGATTCCTGAGCAGCGGCTCTCTGACAATAGCCGCTACTCCCGATGGCGGAGAGCTGCGTTGCAAAGCGACCATGTTCCAGACTTTGATCAGGTCCTGGTAAAAGACGGGTAACGCCTGCAAGGAGGCACAAAGGCCCCTCAGGTCTACAAACAGGAGCTGCACGTCATAATTCAGGCTGTGCAGCTGGCGGAAGAAATACGTCGCCAGGACACACCATCTTGGAGCGGGCTCAACGTAAATGTATCGCTGCAGGGCCTGAAGGTGGAAAGTCACCTCCTGGGTGCGTAGACACACCAGCGCCTGACCGCCCTCCCTAAGCAGGAGACTCAGACCCTCAGCAGCGACCCAGCGCAGCCTTTTGTCCCAGAAGAAATCGACGAGCATTCTCTGGATTTTCAAGACAAAGTCCAGGGGAGGGGTCAAAGTGACCAGCCAGTACCACAACATGGCGGCAATCAGCTGATTTATGACCAGAACTCGACCCCGGTAAGACGGCACTCGGAGCAGTCCTGTCCAGCGCCGCAGGTGAGTGGTGACTTTGGCCTCCAGCTCCTGCCAGTTTGCCGGCCAAGATCCCTCAGCAGGGCAGAGGTGGATCCCCAGATAGAGGAGGCGGGTCCTGCTCCAGGTGAAAGGCCTGAGCTCCTCGGGTAGGGGATCCATCTGCCACTGACCAATCAGGAGTCCAGAACATTTACCCCAGTTGATCCTGACAGAGGATGTGGCAGAGTAGACCTCCTGGCACTCGCGCTTCCTCCGCAGGTCAGCCGGGTTGGTGAACACGAGGGAGCAAGTCATCGGCGTAAGCCGAGAGGACCACCCTGATGCCCGGCCTGTGCAGAACCAATCCCGACAACCTCCTCCGAAAGACACGCAGGAAAGGCTCCACACAGATAGAATACAATTGGCCAGACAGGGGGCAGCCCTGACGCACTCCCCTCCCAAAGCGAAGGGACGCCATCAGGGACCCGTTAACATTAACTAGACACTCTGCGGCAGCGTACAGAAGTCGGATCCGGGCGACGGAATGCGTCCCGAACCTGGATGCTCGCGGAGTCCCGGATAAAGATTCGTGACCCACCCTGTCGAACGTCTTCTCCTGGTCAAGAGACAAGAAGGCACTCGACAGACCAGTATTCTGGGAAAAGTGGATGATGTACCGGACCAGATGGATATTGTCAAAGATGGTATGACCTGGGACCGTGTAGGACTGGTCAGGGTGGATCATGTGGTCCAGCGCGGTGCCAAGACGAGAAGACTTGGCCCTGGCAAAGATCTTGTAATCCGTGCTGAGGACCGGGTGCCAGTTCTTAAGGTGGCGGAGATTCCTCTTCTTCGGCAGCAGGGCAATCATGTGCCTGTGCCACGATAGGGGCATCTCCCCAGTCGCGATACTCGCCCCCAGGACCCCCGCATAGTCAGGACGTCCCAGAACGCCCTGAAGAACTCCACAGTCAGCCCGTCCAGTCCTGGGGATTTGCCCCTGGAGAGGCTGTCGAGGGCACCAGTCAGCTCCCTCAGACTTATAGGGGAGTCAAGCTTTCCAGCGCCCTCCGGGCCAACCTGCGGCAGGTCCTCGCACAAAACTCTGCGAGCATCCTCGCTGGACGTATCCGGAGAGAACAGGGCAGTGTAGTAGGATTTGACAATGGCCCTGATGCCCTCCGGATCCAAGACAAGGGATCCATCGTCAGCCAGCAGCGTAAGGACCCCGTGCCTTTTTTTTAGCGAGAAGAAGGGGGAGCCGTGGTCCATGTCCCAGAGGAACCTGATCCACGATCTCACGTACACGCAGTGGGACCCGACAAGTTGCAGGTCCCGCAGCGCGCCTTTCTTCTCATCGTATGCAGGGCTGGGTCCGCATCGGGCTGACAGAGATGTGTCTCCAGGTCGAGCACCTCCTTCTCCAACTCCCCAACCCTGGATTTCTGCCTCTTTGCCGACCCCCTCGCGTACTCCTGACAGAAGATGTGGGTCTTACCCACGCCCCAACATAGCTTCAAGGAGGGGAAGCCTCCTCACTTCCTTCTCCAGCCAGCCCAGAAATAACGGAATTAGTCCAGGAACTGCTCGTCCTCCAGTAGCAGGTTGTTAAAGTACCAGTACACGGACCCCGTCTGAGCGCAGAACGGAGCGAGCTCTGCCCACACCAGATGGTGGTCCATGCACGGCAATTGCTGCATAGAAGCCGACAGAACGCAGGACACGAACATCTTGGAAACGTAAAGGAGGTCGAGTCTGGATGCATCGAGTCTGGGCACTCCGACTCCAGGTGACACAGAAGTGAAAATGCTGGAGTCAGGATGGACATGTCACCAGACATCCACCAGGTTGAAGGACCCGACCAGGTCCTGCAAATTACTCACACCTAGCGAGCGGCTTTGGGCACCGAGACGGTCCTGGGCCTCGAGGGTAGAGTTGAAACCCCCCGCCGATGACAATGCACTCACCCGCGTCGATGGAGCCAAGATGAGTGGACACTCCCTCAAAGAAGCTCGCTTGCTGCTGTGTGCCCAAGAGAGCATAGACATTCACAAAGTGAAGTGCCGCGCCCCCTAGGCGCACAGTAAGGTGCAGTAACCGGCTTGGCACCAGCTCCTTGACCCCCAACATCTCCGGCTGAAAATGTGGGTGGGGCCAACAAAATAGCCACCGTGCCAGAACTGGAGGCTAGGTGACTCATGTAGACCCCACCTCGCCACTCCAGGGGCTACATAGCTTTGTCTCTCAGAATAATATAGGTTTCCTGCAGGAAGCACACCACATACTTCCTGTCCCTGAGGATGGGAGAAGTTCTGGAACCTGCGCTGTGCGTCCCTGCTGCCGTGAATGTTGAGGCCGGCTATGGTAATCTTCATTGTCAGAAGTATGTGCTACCATCACCATGCCTAGTTAAGGAGGAGAGGACTATTTTAATCCTTCCTCTCCTTCAGGAGTCCAGCGAGAAACGTGTGGACCGTCCTCTTGGCATTCCGGTCCAACCCAGGGGCCTTGAGGGCCTCGCGGGCAGACCAGAGTACAAGAGGAAAAGAATGCCACTGGTTCAGGGCTGACTGGACCCTGCCTCGGCGACGATTACTCACTAAAAAATCCTGGAGCTCCCATAAAGGGACGAGGGGAGAATTAGTGGGGGCACCAAGGGATCCACCACCTCACCCGACAACCACTCTAAGTCGTCCTCCTCCTGGTCGTCGCCTCCGGCTTCCCCGTATTGAGTACGGGGGCTAGTTCGGAGCTGCCAGTCGGCTCCACCTCCATCTCAATCCCACCCCCAGGATCAAGGGCAGAATGGTCCTCTCTGGCCTTATAATAATATGCAGATGTATTACAATGAGTCCAGAAAAAGCTCTGGACCTAGCATGGAGGCGCCAGGCGCTGAAGGTTGGGAGGGAGCCGGGAGGCCGCCCTCGCCACCGCCACCCGACGACCCAGCGGTCGGGGCCACGAAGGGACTGCTGCAGTCCCCTGGTGGGCCAGATGTCATCTCGGGGGTACAAGGTGGGTCGGGGTGGGGCAACACCACAAGGGCGAAACCCTCACCGGCCCCCCGAGGGGCTCTGCTCACAGGACTGCAGCAAGGGGTTGGAGATTTGGGCTCCCCCCAGAGGGCAGAGAGAGGACTTACGGGATGGAAATGCCACCATCTTTTTCATTGGGGGAGGGGACACATCCGACCTCACAAGTCACAAGGTCGTCCCCCTCCGAGGGATGGCATCTCTTCCGGGGAAGGCTGGGGGCTGGGAAGACCTCCATCAGCGAGGCCCCCACCGCCTCATCCAGCCATTCCGGGACGCTCTGCCCTCTGGGGTTTGGGCAGGTCCACCCTCTTCATTAAGACCACCTGGCACGGGGTCGCATGCCCCATCGCCACCGGACCCGGGAGCCTGCGCATGGATGACGCTGAGCCCAGCATGTGGTGCTAAGGCTTACATGGGCCCGGGAGCACGCGCAGACACGTCACCAGGGCCAGATGATGTTCTTATGATATTTTTACCCCCGAGCTGGTGCTTTCAGATGTCTGGGGATCAGGCTGGGTTTGGGGTTCCGGAGTGTCTGGAGGGCCTCCTCCAGGTGGTGGGTCTTTCTCCGCGCCATCTTACAGCGTGGGGTCTCCCCCCACTGCCTCGTGGCAGGGAGTTGGAGCAGCAGTGGCGGGGGGAGGGGGGTGGAGAGAGGAGCGGCGGTGCCAGCTGCGGGTGCCCGGATGGTGCTGGCGGCCTTGGAGGTGGAGCAGTCCTTCCTCATGTGCCCCACCCCCTTGCAGGCAGGGCACCGCACGCCATCCGCTGACCAAAAAATGCAGTAGGCGGCCCCTTCAAGGGTAATATCAAAAATCTGAACAAAAACCTGGCACTGGAAAGAGTACACATAACGGAGGCTCATGTCCTTCAGGCCGAGTGGGATCGGCGCTACCCCCGACCTCACCTCCCCTAGATGACAAAGATGGGGGAGGAGCTCATCAGGGACGAACAGTGGGACGTTAGATAATTTGAGACCCTGGGTGGTGACCTCCAGAGGGTCCACCGCAGGAGCGCCCCGTCCACCGTGAGCCCCTTTTCGAGGGTGAGGTGCACTGCCCGTTCGGCCTTTAGAAAGGACACGGCCTTCCTGTACATTTTCGAGGCTGCGACTATGGCCGAGGGGCCGACAACCCCGGTCAGAGCCTTCATGCAGGCTCGGTGGTCATTGTGGGGTGGGTGTAGCACTTCACCCCAAGCTGACGGGTCAGCAATTTAACTGGTGACAGGGCCGCAGGGGCTGAAGAGGCCACCACCCCTGCATAGGTAGCCCAGGCGGGCCCCGCCACCGGCAAAGATGTTGCTGCCATTGGTAAGTGCTACACCCACCCCAGTACAGGTAAAACAGAAAAGTGCGGAGCAAAGGAGAGTGGGAGTAAGGGAGAGGGAGAGAGGACAGGTGGGCAAACGCCTTGATGTTTCCGGAGATCGGGGGGAGGCGGGGTGGGTTGGTTGGCGGGGTGGGTTGGTGGTGGTATATTCTGATCTGCTGCGGGGGAGAAGCCTTCCCTGGGCAGCTAGCACTGCCCAGGCACAGTTTGAGATCAGATGGTGAAAGTCCTCGGACACAGCTATCTCCGGACAGCACTAGCTAACCCAGGCAAGGCAAGGGAGGGCTGAGTTGGGTACGGGTTTCTTTTCCCCTGAAAGTCCAATCTCTCGCAGCCCTCCCTCCTTAGGTCTTCCTTCCTCCCTCTATAGACAACCAAGCAGTTGAACCAGAGTCTTTACTTTCCCCCAGGCGCCCACCTCGCGCACAAGAGCAGTCCTCCCCCTCTGGCTTTAGTGGAATCCTCTCCCCTCAGCTCTCCTCGAACTCCCAAGCTCTTCAGGCCTTGCTAGACCTTACAAGGCCCCGCCCTGTAGAATGTAATAGCAGCAGCAGCCTTATTGGCAGCAGTCGTCTTGCTCTAGTTGAGGGCTAGAAGCAAATCCCACAGCAGCAGGGACAGCTGCAGCCAGCACCAACCACAACAGCTACCACTCAGGCAGGAATGAGCTGCAGCTGAGCCCAGTCAGGAAGCTGTAACTCTTGTAGAGTTAAAACAATTAACTAAATTAACAATAACAGGGGATAAATCAGGGCATGGGTGTTAATCACTTGTACATAATGTTCACTATTGTAAATAAACTCCCAAGAATGTCTCCTTGTTCTGATGAGCAGTGTTGGTGTCACTCAGATGTGAAACCTTGGTCCTTGCACAAGATAAAGGCAGGTGTCCCAGTCCAGGGCCTCTTCCCCGTGCAGCTTTCAGACCACAGTAATGGTCCGGCCTCACACTCGCTGGACACATTAGTGATGTCTGCACCTTGACGGTCCTTGGCGTTGCTGCCAGAATGTAGTGGGCAGGTGTCAGAGAGTACAGTCATTCTCCCTGTGTGTTCTCAGCACCTTTAAAGTGGGGTGGCCCCCATCCCGTCAGCATCTGTGACGGTATGCACCTGAAGGGGTCAGGTGCTGGAGGCTGACAAAGGACCAGGTGCATTTAAAGTTTCACGGCTGTGTCTCCATGATATGATCCTGATCACGGACTGCAAGTGAGCTGCCCTCAGCCAGATAGGAGCACTTTAAGCTTGAACCATGGGGGAGACTGGTCCAAACCGGAATGATGACATTGCAAGGGGCTGTGAGTGCCTCCACCAGTGACTGCTTCACGGCCAGCTTTAGCAAGGCGATTGGACAATGTGCCCAGTCGTCCAACTGTTCTGCAGTCCACTGAAGGGCTCATTAGTTTGCAGACTGTGCCGAGGGGTGAAAAGCTCTGGAGCATTTGGTGGCAATTTCATGCCTCTGCGTTGCTTGAGTGGGCAGATAAGCTAGAGGCCCGACTCCAAGCATCAGAACTGTCTCAGCTGCTGAGGAATGGTCACTTTATACAAGGTTTCCTGAATGCATGGCTACTTCCCTCCCCCACTGCCCCACACGTGCTTGTGCAACACCATCAACCGCTGGGCAACCCTTGCCCCCAGCAACGCCCCTCAACCTTGAAATCTAACAAGCGACCCTCGCAAGCACTGCGCAACATTACTGTGTACTGACCTCTGAGTTCCCCTCAAAATGCAGCCTGCCAAGTGCATGCCTTATATATGCTGCTGTGAAACATGTCAGTGTGAGATGATGCAGTGTGTGGGGGATGATTCCGGCAGGCTGGCCTTATAATAATATGCAGATGTATTACAATGAGGTTCCCAATGTCCGACGGCGGGAAATGCAGCCCGCCATTGATGGGCAGAGCAGACGATCGCAAACTGGTTTCATGACATCGTGAAACTGATTTTTGGCTTTCTTGCTATATTGTCCACTCACGCCGCCAAATATGCCCAATGCCAGCAGGCACAGAAAGTTCCGCCCTATTATGACACATTTCAGATGTTCAAATCCCATAGGGAAACCTGAAACAACCTTCATTATCCATTTTTGCAATTTGTATGTTTCCAGATGCAGGCTTTGAATTCAGTAGTAATAAGACCATCGAGTCTCAAGAGGTTTTTAATATAAAACTAAATTAAACATTTATTAATACAAAAAAATTGCAAGCATATATAGATGTTTACAAAATTACTACTATAATAGCTACAAAAATCCCCTAATTAATCTGACACTCAGTAAAACCCATAGATTTAAAGAGACACCTGGCAGAGCATACCCTGGACAGTCACATTCAAATGAGTTTCTTTTAGCCCTGGGGCCTTGTAGACAGACTTTAGGTTTACAGGCTGGAGGCTTCTCACATTTGATGGATTTTAAAATGTCTCTGCCTTACACACAAACTCCTTTCTGTTTATATTAGCTTTTCGTTTGAGTGTAAATTTCCCATTGTATTACTAGGTTTTTAATTTTACCCCTTCAAACAATAACATCCTTTGATTTGACCAATTTTATTAGTAAGCTGAAAAAAAACATTGCTTGGTGTCTTCTAGCTAGGTGCAAGATTTCACCCATTCTTCTGAATGCTTTATTTAAAAATGCAAATTACCACCTTGATACCTATGTTTCTAAGCTTCCCCATGTTTATCTAATTACCATTTCAAACCTACTTCTTTCTATACATCAAGGCACTCAGACTAGCTGCCTTTAATCCAATTAAGACACAGACATACACACACATAGACACAGACACCGCTAAACTCCAGTTTAAAAAAAAAAATTCCAGTAACATTAAAGGCTTTAATCTCTTCATGACACACCCCAAGTATTAGATCAAGAATACCAGTGATCCTAATTCCAGCACCTGAGGAACCCTGGTACATACCTTGTTCCGGTCTGAAAAACAACCATTGACCAGTACACTTTCTGTCACTCGGCCAACTTAATATCCATACTGCACTGATCTTTTTATTCCTATATGTATATATATCTATATCAAGTATAATTTTGGTCTTGTATTACTGGTGAAAACAATCAATTGTAAATGTTTCCTGTTCAAAACTTGACAAAAATCTGCCCCAATAATTCTTCAACTTAAAATGAAAGTGCCATCAGAGTCCATGTCAGGCCACAGACAAAGCACAGTTATAAATTAGGTCATATATTTTAAATACATGTAAACAAATCATGAATTTGATTTCTTGGAACAGTATTACACACTGGTTTATAACAAGTATCAAGGTCGGCGCAGACTAGATGGGCCGAAGGGCCTCTTCTGCACTGTGTGTGATTCTGTGAATCTTCAACACCTTGTCTCTATCATCAGGGATTAAAATTAATCAACATTTAACAGAGTTGAAAATGAACATGTATCATCCAGCAACTTTTTTAGGTGATGCAAAACATTTCTGGAAAGGATGTGGTTGGGGAGAACCTCTGGGGCTAATTGTGCACGTTGGTGCTATCTGATTTTCTCTACATACAGAACAGCAGCAGAAATGCCACAGTGGTTTTAATCCCTTAGCAACTAGACAATGGGTTGTTCTCATTTTATAGCATTTAGATATGGTGGGGGTGGGGTGGGGGTTTGACATATGAGGTAAAACAAAACCTACAGGAGACTTATGAAGTTAACACAATATGTTTGCTGTCAGATCCAGGACAAGTGTTATATGCACCCATAAAGCAGCATTTTCACTCTAACACAATTACAAAAGAAAAATTGCAATATACCTCACATCAGTATTTTCAATAAGCATAACAATGGTAAACACATTTATATTATTTCCTGTGTCTTTTAAAAAAAAAGTAAAGAAACTCATCTTCCACTTACCCTCAACCCTCATTTGCTATTCTATTCAAACTGCAAACCACATACGAAATGCTGTGGTTCAATCCATTAACTACTGAACCTAGTTAGCAGATGTACCACAAAAGTATCTGCAAAGCCATTCTTTGCAAATTTTTAATATGAGGTGGAATTAGGGAAACATATGGAACCAGAGACTCTGGATCGGATTTTCGCGGAGTCATGAACACTCCACAGACCTTTAAAAATTGTGGATGGGATCCAATTCCACAATTCCTGCTCCCATTCCTGACTCCTCTCATTTTCACTGGCGCTGGAGAAGGGTGTGGGGCAGCAAGCCTGCACTCCTGACCTGGCCGACTCCATTGGGGATATACATTTCCTAGCCCCGCCCCAAAGTTTCTGTGGAGTCAAGCCACCTTCTCAAGGACTTGTGGTTCATGTCCCCTTAGAGCAGGGTTGTCCAACCTTTTTGCGTAGAGGGCTACATTTGTATCTTTCTCACTCAAGAGGTCAATGAACAAAGTTTGCAAAGATAAGTTTTGGCACAACATGAGTTATGATAAAAGAAACAACCTGCTAAAAAAAAAGTTAAAGCAATAAATACATAATTTTAAAAAGTTAGTAATTAATAAAGAGGACCATTAGAGTGAGAGTGTGTGTTTGCCTCACTTCTAGTCTCGGGGTGCTCACTCACTCATCCTCACCCACTATGAGAGTGGGTATGTGTGGTGGCAATTTTAAAAAATTAATTCATGGGATGTGGGTGTCGCTAACTAGGCCAGCATTTATTGCCCATCTGTAACTGCCCTTGAGGAAGTGGTGGTGAGCTGACTTCTTGAACCATTGCAGACTATGTGGTGTAGGTACACCGACAGTGCTGTTATGGAGGGAGTTCCAGGATTTTGACCCAGCCATTGTGAAGAAATGCCAATATATTTCCAAGCCAGGATGGTGAGTGGCTTGAAGGGGAATATCCAGGTGGTGGTTACCCATGCATCTGCTGCCCTTGTCCTTCTAGATGGTAGCGATCATGGGTTTGGAAGGTGCTGTTTAAGCAGCCTTGGCGAATTCCTGCAGTGCACCTTGTAGATGGTACACATTGCTGCCACTGTGTGTCAATGGCGGAGGGAGTGAATGTTTGCGGATGGGGTGCTAATCAAGCTGGCTGCTTTGTCCTGGTATGTGGGGACGAGGGTGAGTGAGACTGGGAGCGAGCTAGACACACACTCTCGACTGCACCCTCTTACTCGAGAGGCCTCGTCTTCTCCCTCCCTCCCCCGCTGGCAGGCAACCTCTCTCTTCCCCCATCTCTTCACCAGTGAGCCTACCAGCAGCAAACACAGGAGTGAAGTGGCTTGTGATTGCAGGAGCAGCTCCTTGCAGATTATTTCACTTGGACTTTTCTGTATTTTGAACACTGGCTCCGCAGGCCAGATAGAGAGGCATGGCGTGTGGATTGTGGCCCATGGGCCGTATATTGGACAAACCTATCTTAGAGGAATCATGAATCACAGTCTGGATTCAGGAACTTTCTGAAAGATAACTTCAAAAGGTCTTCCCATGCCACATCATGGCCCTCCACCACGCCCAACCTCCCCCTCCATACCCTCCATGCTAACTCAAATCACTTTGATGTCCATTCACCCAAGAAGCTGAGAGCATAGGCTGCCTTACAGGCTTCTCTTTGTTGAAACAGATGCATAGAAGAGAAAACATTGATCGATAGCTCTACAAGCTTTTGTTTTCTGTTATCTATTTTGTCACTGGCTTAATGTTTATTTACACCAGATAAAGAGGTATCATAGTTTCTGTTATTGATGCTTTAAAGGTCTGATTGATTGACATTTTTATAGGGTTTTTGCAGCAACAGTTTTTTTTTTAAAGAGTTAAGAGAGTTATGATTGTTTTTTAAGCATTTCCACATATGCCATTGTTACCATAGGGTTCACTGGATCTGTACAGAATGTATTCTGTGTGAATTGGCATTGAAGTACTATGAGCTGGTATAAAGCGACCATTGGGGGTAGGTGGGGGAGTGAGGGGCGAGGGCTAGAGGGCCTAATATTTAACAAAACAACTGGGACAAAGTCCCAGAGAACTGAGCAGACCTTTTAAACAGCGCGCCTCGCTCTTGGAAACCCCTGGGGCCTCCTCCAATCAGCCTGTTGGTGGGGGGGCGGAGTGGAGGGAGAGGCCCAATTCTGTCCTGCACCAGAGCATTTCCCCTCCATCCCCATGAGGTGGGTGCACTGGGCTGGGAAATTTCCCAACTTTGATGGTGAAAATCCACCCTCCATACTAGTTCCTGGTATTTGCTGAATGAGTTGTAGTTTGGTCTGCACACTTTTATACAGGAATGCTACTCCAGATATCAAGGTGTTAATGTTTAACCTAATTCAAGCTGTTGTAACAAAAAAAAAGCCCAGTGGATACCTGCTCAAATAAGAAATGAAGTTCCCAGATGCATTATGAAGTTGATAAAGATAATAAGCTGCTAACATGATTTTGGTGAGTAACCTTCCATTTGCAACAAATTATAAATAATACTCATGATTTGTGACAACATGTAACATGCCAAGACTCTCAAATTCATTAACTGGTAAACTGTTTAACAAAAACAACACTTAACCCTACACTTTTTCAGTCTACCTTGCCTTGCAACTCTGTTGCATAGATCAAGTATCCTATTCCCAGGTTCCTTCAATGCCCATTTAACTCGTCAAGAGGAAACATGGCATCTCTTTCTTTCTATCCAGAACTGACACAGCAATCTTCAGCCTTGGCTGAGAGAAGTTAAGACTGCACTCATACACCCAATGATACTTGAGAAGCAGCACACAAACAACAATAAAACTTGCATTTAATTTTGTGTCCATGAAATAGATAAAAGCTTAACATTTGCCTAATATGTACAATTCACCCATCTTGTTAGCTGTGAAGAGAATAGAAAGGAAAACGTATTTTATTCAAACAATTTCTCACCAGGGTTTCCACCATATTTGGTTTGTTGTTCCGAAGTGTCTTTACTCCATGGAAAACATCAACCACATTTTGTCTTTTGACCATTTCACATATGATGTTAATGGCACAGAACATTCCACTACGTCCTCCTCCATTTCTGAAATATGTTAAAAGACAAATTTTAAAATTTACAATCTTCAAATTATCAATTTTCAACTTTATTTTACAGATACATCAGTTTTGCTTTATCAAAAGTGTTTTATTTTAGATGTTTTAAATCTTCCTGAAAGGTACAAGAATGATACTTGTTTTCTCAGTGAAACAAATGATGCATCAAATCTGAAGAAGGCTTAACGAATGAATATATTGCTACACTTAAAGATTTTTATAATTTACTTAGTTACAAACAGTATTTTTACTCTGGAGAGATATTTTTCTTTTCTGTCACACTAGTGCTTATAGCTCCATTTGTAGATTCCTCATCTACAAATCTGTGGCTAAATTTAACTATTGTTCCTTTAACAGAAGCAATAGCCACATGAAATTGCTGCCTCTGTTGTCTATTTGTTTGCCTATTGATGAATGGAATTATCCCTGTTCCTCACACTGAATCAAAGCAGAGTTAGACATAAAAAAAATGGAAATCATTACATCCACCTTGAACTAAAGCACCTTGCAAATATAAACAGATAGTGCAGTACAAACAAATGCATCGTTAACAGCAGCTGAAAATACTTAAAACTTGTGGGACCCAAAGTGCAAGGAGTAGCCTAATGACATTACTCACAGACAGTGAATAATAGTGCGCCCTTCTCCTTCGTCACATTCTTCTTGCCACTTATCAACCTGAAGAATTAACTTCAGAAATGATCGCTTTGAGGCAGGTACTTCCCTGTGAGCAGCCCATCCTAAGTATTGGAACTGTTGCACCATGAGATATCCTTCTTGTGGCTGAAGGATTAAACAAAGGACAGGCATTGACGCGCCAGCTTCAATATAAAAATAATAATTGGCTGTTATCAATTAAGGCTAGTTTAACTTGCTAAAACCACTGTAACTGCTTCCAGATCATACGCATTTCTGTACATTCATTTCTAATAAATCATTCTTTTGCTACAGAGCCACCTTCTTGAATATCTGCAGTCCGTGTGGTGCTGATTACATTTTGTCATAGTGTTTTGGTACACTGAGTGGCTTGCTAGCCCATGTCAAAGGGTAGTTAAGAGTCAACCAGCTTGCCATGGGTTGGGATTGACATATTTGCCAGATGGGCAAGGATGGCAGATTTCCTTCTCTGAAGGAGGTCGGTGAACCAGATTAATTTTTATGACAATCTGGCAGCTTCATAGACATCATTACTGATACTAGCTTTTTAATCCAGATTTTATTTAATTAACTGAACTTGAAATACCCAGCTGCCATGATGAGATTTGAACTTGTGTCTTTAGCTACCAGTCAGATGCTGCCCAGGCGATGGTGACAGAGGAGGAAACTCAGTCACTAGAAGGGTTTAAAATTGATAAGGTGGTGGTATTGGATAAGCTGTCGGTACTTAAAGTTGATAAGACACCGGGACCGGATGAGATGCATCCAAGAATATTGAAGGAAGTGAGGGTGGAAATTGCAGAGGCACTGACAATAATCTTTCAATGTTCCCTGGATTCAGGGGAGGTGTCAGAGGACTGGAGAATTGCAAACATTATGCCCTTGTTCAAAAAAGGGTGTAAAAATCTGCCCTGCAATTACAGACCAGTCAGTTTAACTTCGGTGGTGGGGAAGCTTCCAGAAACAATTATTCAGGATAGAATTAATAGTCACATGGAAAAATGGGGATTGATTCAGAAGAGTCAGCATGGATTTGTTAAAGGAAAATCGTGTCGAACTAACTTGCTGGAGTTTTTTGAAGAGGTTTGATGAGGGCAAGACTGTTGATATGGTGTATATGGACTTCCGAAAGATGTTCCATACAGACTTGTGAGGAAAGTTATAGGTCATGGAATAAAAGGGACAGTAGCAACGTGGATACAAAATTGGCTGAGGAATAGGAAACAGAGAGTAATGGTTAATGGATATTTTTCAGGCTGGAATAAGGTTTGTAGTGGAGTTCCCCAGGAGTTGGTATTGGGACCCTTGCTTTTCCTGATATATATAAATGATCTAGATTTTGATGTGCAGGGGACAATTTCAAAGTTTGCGGACAACACATAACTTGGGAGAATTGTAAACTGAGGAGGACAGTGTAGAACTTCAAAAGGACATTGACATAATAGTGCAGTGGGCAGATAGGTGGCAGATGAAGTTCAATGCGGAGAATTGTGAGGTGAAACATTTTGGTACAAAGAACATGGAGAGACAGTATAAAATAAAGGGTACTATTCTAAAGGGTGTGCAGGAGCAGAGAGACCTGGGTGTATACGTGCATAAGTCATTAAAAGTGGCAGGACAGGTAGAGAGAGCTGTTACTAAAGCATACAGTATGATAGGCTTCATTGATAGGGGCATAGAGTACAACAGCAGGGAGGTTATGATGAACTTATATAAGACACTGGTTAGACCTCAGCTGGAGTATTGTGTACAGTTCTGGGCATCACACTATGGGAAGGATGTGAACGCATTGTAGAGAGTGCAGAAGAGGTTTACGAGAATGGTTCCAATGATGAGACACTTCAGTTATGAGGAAAGATTGGAGAAGTTGGGACTGTTCTCCTTGGAAAGGAGAAGGCTAAGAGGAGACTTGATAGAAGTTTTCAAAATCATGAGGGGGTCTGGACAGAGTAGATAGGGAGAAACTGTTCCCGCTCATAAATGGATTGAGAGCCAGAGGGCACAGTTTTAAAGGGTTTTGCAAAAGAAGCATATGTGAGGTGAGAGAAAACATTTTCACACTGTGAGCAATTAGGGTTTGGAATGCACTGCCTGGAAGTGTGGCAGAGGCAGTTTCAATTGAGGCATTCAAGAGGGCATTGATGATTATTTAAATAGAAACAACATGCAGGGTTACAGGGAAAAGGCAGGAGATTGGCACCAAGTTAAAATACTCAAGACACGATGGACCAAATGGCCTCCTTCTACACCGTATTCTGTGATTCTGCGGAAGGTGCTTTGAAGAAACGTTGGTGTTTTGTAGATGGTACACACTGCAGTGACAGAGCATCATTAGTGGAGGGAATCAATGTTTAAGGTGGTGGATGGGGTGCTGGTTAAGCGGGTTGCTTTGGCTTGGATGGTGTAAAACATCTCGAACGTTGTTGGAGTTGTCCTCATCCAGGCAAGTGGAAAGTATTCCATCACACTCATGACTTCTGAATTTTGGATGGTAAATAGGCTTTGGGGAGTCAGAGATAAGTTACTCACCACAGAATTCCCAGCCTCTGATCTGCTCTTGAAGCCACAGTATTTAGGTGGCCCATTACATATCCAAATCAACAACTTTACTTCAATTTCTAACCCCTTTATAAATGTGTTATCGAATGACCACAGCATTAAATGTGAAGACTGTTGTCACAAAAACACAAGAAATAGGCTCAGGAGTAGACCACATGGCCCATCAAGCCTACTCCAGCATTCAATACAATCATGGCTGATCTTGGGCTTCAACTCCAATTTCTCGCCCGCTCCCCATATACCTTAATTCCGAGACACCAAAAATCTGTTTATCCTAGCCTTAAACATATTCAACAATGGAGCATTCACAACTCTCTGGGGTAGAGAATTCCAAAGATTCACAACCCTTTGAGTGAAGTAATTTCTCCTCATCACAGACCTAAATGATTGGCCCCTATCCTGAGACTTTGTTTTAGACTCCCCGAACAGCGGAAGCAATCTCTCAGTGTCTACCCATCAAGCTGCTTCAGAATTTTGTAGGTTTCAATGAGAAAACTGTTTTCCGGTTTTCACAGGAGAACAGAAGCAACATCAGGATTACTGAAGGCTACCAGCAAAACAATAGGCAAAACATTTTTTTTAATGTTAAAAATGTAATTAACAAGTAGCTCTTCCTGGCACAGCATTTAAATTGTGGGCCGATGCTAGCCCCTGTTTACCCCTCTCGGGGGCTCCTTCACTTCCATCCTGACCACCCCACCAACCCCTGCTCTCTTCCGGACTATCAGCAGGTCACTCAATTGGTCATTTCTCTTCTTCCTAACTGGCACACTGCCAAACTCTTTCAGGGTGAGTGGCACGATGCCACGTTGCCAGAGGAACATCTTACACATCAGTTTTGCCATGTAAATTTATGGTTGCCATTGGGTTAGTGGCTGAAGTTGAGCATGAACAAATTTCTACGCCAATCAAGAATTGATCAAGAAAAATATTTAACCAATTGTCATCACACTGGTAATCTTGCAAATACATGAGAGCAGGTAAATAGAATATACTTTTAAAACTCTGGTATTATTCTAATCAAGAGATTCTGATCGTGACAAAGTCTGCAACAGCGAAGCCTGGTACTGTCTTAATGACATTTTGAATCCATCAGATTAGACTTTTCCATTGTTATTTGGGGTGATATGTTTGTGCTGCAGAGCTGTCAGTATGATCATGTCACTGATGCTTTATAATAAATCTTTCAAAATATGTACCAGGCACAACTCATCCACAAATTTATTAAGCCAATATTTCCAATTATTGATAAATTCTGCATCTGGTCAATATTACTTTATCTTTTGAAAAAAAATCTAGATACCTACTATATACATTTTTTAAAAAAAAGTCAGACTATAATTGTGAAGGAAATGAGAGGGATCATCCTCCCTATTATACTTGTTTCTTCATTTTTTAAAAGCATTTCACACCCTAATGCTAGTATCAGTATGTTGACAATGAGGCAAGTACCAGGTCAGGTACAGTTTCACATGTTGCTGATGCTAATAAAATATATTGGGCCGAATCTTCCGTGGACTGGCAACCACCTTCGGAATGCCACTCCGCTCCCATTTTCTGACCTTAGACTAGAGCCCCACATTTCTCACCTGGACTTCTGACTCAGGCTTGCAGAGAAATGTGTAGTGTAGCTACTCCTGGAGTCCTTCCCTTGGACTGTAGGAGCATCAATGGAAGTGAAGTCACATCCCCTTTTTATGGTAAAAGCAAAATACTGCAGATGCTGGAAATCTGAAATAAAAACAGAAAATGCTGGTAAAACTCAGCAGGTCTGACAGCATTTGTAGAGAGAGAAACAGCTTTAACATTTCAAG
This sequence comes from Cetorhinus maximus, assembly GCF_964194155.1. NCBI lineage: Eukaryota > Metazoa > Chordata > Chondrichthyes > Lamniformes > Cetorhinidae > Cetorhinus > Cetorhinus maximus. The sequence goes on along the minus strand of NC_135883.1, from coordinate 82,833,119 downwards.
TCCGAATGACACATCTTCAGAGCATTGAAGAAGGGTCATAGAGACTTGAAATGTTACTTCTGTTTCCCTTGCCACAAATGCCATCAGACCTGCTGAGTTTTACCAGCATTTTCTGTTTTTATTCCCATTTTTAGTTGGAGGGTGTTGGGTAGTGGGTGGGGAGTAAATGGGGCGGGGGTGTGGGGGTAGGATAATTCAGGGGTTGTGTTAGGAGTAATCGGGGGTAGGAGTAATTGGGGGTTGTGAGGGTAATCAGTGGGCTGAGAGGGTAGTAGTTAAGGCAGTAGGGGTAGTTGGATGATGTGGGGGGTGGGGATAGTAGTTGGAGAGGTGGGGGTAGTCGGACAGCATGGGTGTAGTCAGAGGGTGTGGGGCCGGAGTAATCGGGGTGTGTGTGGGGGTACGAGTAATCAGAGGCTCTGGGGGTAAGTGTAATCAGGGGGTTGTAGGGGTAACCAGGGTGTGTGTGTGTGTGTGTGTGTGTGTGGGGGTGGGGGGAGGTTGTTGGGAGCATAGTAAAGGGGTTGGGGAGTAGTTGGGGCTGGGGGGGTAGTCGAGTGGCTGGAGGGGTAGTCGGGGAGTGGGGGTAGGGCCGTCAGGCAGGTCATAGGAGGGTATACAGGACGATCCAGTGGGCAGGCGGGAAGGGTCAGTAGTGTACTTACCCAGGAGTTAGAGATGATCTTAATCCTATTAGCAGAAAAGTTAAGCAAGTTAGAACCACCTGTAGTCTCTGACTTTAAATTGGAGCTTCAGAGGGTTCCAAACGCAAGGTAATTCCCCACAGAAGTTGAAACTTCCTGGGCAATTCCTGAGCAGCCCTTGCACAAGGACTTGTGTGTGGTCCCCGAGCAAATATTTTGGGGTACTTCTAGGGTACAGCCCTCTGGAGAACGGAAGATCTGGGCCATAGTAAAAGTGGTGGAGTCATTTAGCATGTAAATACAACAAGTTTCCTAAATTTTAAACAATATTCTTTTGAAGTTCTAAAGACAGGGATTGGAAACCATTTCTGTATGATATGGAATAATTGGAGTCAACACATGAAAGGCACAAACAACTTTAACCACTTTAAATAAAATTTTTAAGAAAGCAGCAGTTTCTTGCTACAACATTAACTATGTGTCAGTTTTGGCTTTTCAACAATATCAAATACCCTCTGTAAAACACTACTTTTAAGAAACTGTGCTTTTCAATGGCATTCATATATTAAACATTCATTATTACTAGCTGTGCCATATTATCAACTGTCTCACATAGAAAAAAATTATCTTAGCCTTTGAAACTGTGTAATCCATCTTACTCCTTATGACTGTGTTCCATTTATAACCCTTAGATATAGATTTTCAAGGAGAGGAAGGGAAAATTATCTTTTTTTTAAACAGAAGAAAATCCAGGAGTTTTTAAAAAAAATTCTACTATTAGTTGCAGTAACTTCACTTTGTACCTTTATATCTAGAATGTTTGGGAATGGAAAAATTAGACCTTGCCATGACTAATGGATTTATTTTTAAAATTTGAGTCTGTTTTTTTGAAAGGAAGCAAATAAGTGCTCATCCAAGCCAAATTTAGATTTGTAGAAACAATTTTTTGCCCAAAAGTTGTACTTTTGTAATAAACTATTCATGAGTCACACCAATATTACTATATTGTCATGTCCAGTACAGACATGTCAAATTATGAACTTTCAAAAATTGGACACAAACAAGCTGTTAAGATGACTGCCACAAATCATGTGACTTTTGGCATTTAGGCTACACACAGTATCAATCTCCAGCAAATACTTAAATAATTATGGACATAGGTGAGGGTACATCACAGCCCTTTGTAGAATTTGCATATCTCATAGTTTACGGATGGGCCAGCACCTAAAGACTATGGAGTTTCTAGACTGTCTGTCTCCATGTTTCATACTGGACAGTGGTGGAATAATGGTGTGTTAGTCACCCAGTTAAATTACCCCACTGTTTTTCTTTTAAATCAGCCACAAAAATCAACTGAAGAAAGCCCCTTGACCATCGTCAACACCATCGTCAACCTTGGAGAATTTTACAAACATGACTTCTCAGATTGCAAATTGATATTCCTTTTCACTTAATTACATTTGCAAATGATTCTCACTCAGGCGGAGTTGGGCAGAACTGCCAGTGTCACTTCTAATGTACCTGGATACAATCTTAAAGTCACAATATCAAAGGGATGCTTTTCGGAAGGACTTATTTAATATGAATTCAAGGGCTGCTTACAATTCCGCCTCTGCTTTGAAATCAGCTTTTTAGGCATTTTGGGGAGTTTTTACAAGGTAATTTAACCAACATTAATTTCTCCCTAATTTAACAATTGATAGGCTTTTGGATTACTAATCGCAATTTAGGGAAGAGTCTATTCACATAAACTATGTCATAATTACAAGGATCAATTCCCTTCCCGTGTATAACTTAAGTTATTTATAAGTAATTGTTTAGGCCATTGAGAGTTTCTAATGCAGTAATGAATTGTGTGGAGATAACTGTTTATTGGATTCCAATGATGCTTACAGGGTAACAGGGTTTACGGTTGAAATTCTCCACATAGGGCAATAGAAGACCCAGTGTAATCAGTTCACAGCAGTCAATCTATGAGATTTATTGATATATGAAGCTCTAATCATAAGTTCTATATTAAGTACTTTAAAAAAAAATGGCCCATGAAGACCTTAGTAGACCCTTTAAAATATAACACAATATATTACATTATGTAATGCATTATATAATCCTGCTTATTAAATGAGAATGAACTGTAGTGATTGTAACAATGTTTCTCATCCTCAACATGCCCAGCCTCAGTTGAAACTAACTTTTGACATAGACCATTTACTCAGAATCTACAGTTTACCAACCAGACGGAAGAAAGGATATTAGGATTGTGGTTACAGCAGAGTGTTCTGAAATAGACTAGCACAAATTTCTATCACTGCCTGAATTATTTGGGGCTTCAGATACTTCATCTGAGATCTACAATGTATTAAAGATTGTACAGCGAATATAAATAGTAAGTGGAAATACATTTTAAAATTGTTGAGATGTGTTAAAGGAAATGGTGGCTTACTGAACTGAAATATGTTTATATTGCAATTGCTACAATTCAAAATAGATTGGTTAATCAAGTAAAAATGAAGAAAATCCGACTAGCTGCATGGGTATAATTTTAACCTAACCTGCCCAGCTAGAACATCAAATGGAAACTGAAATCCTGCATGGTGTAAAGGGCTCAGTTTCCTGCTGGGCGGATTGGATTAAAATTCCACCCCCACCCAATCTTCTATATTAACTGGAATTGAGTCCATTAACAGGTGGCAAGTGAAATTTCAGACACAGAACAGTCACATGTGGCTTGGGAGATATCAGCTAGCCACATTTGATTTACACGGTCATAAAAATTTATTCTCCACCGAAAGGCTGCTGCTTATACTGGAGTAAAAAGTCATCGAATTAATAGCTCACTAACAACTTTCCCAAGTAGCTAATCTTCTTGTGTGGAGTGGACATTGCATGTTGACTATTTAACCATCAGACATCACAGCTGATCTGGATCATTTCTTCACCTGAAGTCCAAATGTGCACAGCATTCTAGGTGCCTTCACTTGTCACGAATCATGTTTGCACATCTCTGCCCTTGGCAAATACTTATGCCCCAAACCCTTACCCCTACTGAGATTAACCAACTTTGCATGGATCAAATCATGGCCTTCTCGCATTTGAATGACTAAGCAGTATACCATGCAATGCATATTCTTGAATTGTATAATGTGAATTCAAACTGCAATCAAGTGAGATAGAACAAATTAAGGGCTTCCACTACTTATTTTTACATAGATTTTTTATTCATCTTCACTTCTTTGCGATATTATCTGGGCATTAGGAGGTCACTTAAAATGACAATAATCTGAAATGCAGCCTCTCTGTTTCAGTGTTATTGCATCTTAACCATTTTTTAAACTGGCTGGGGATCAATGTTAATCATCCTCAAGTGAAAGTAAAGTGTTGGAAATCTGGAAAAATGCCTTCACATAGTGATCTGTGCACTGTGCTATCCATCTTTACACAGCCTGAAACATAAACAACATGGTGAGCCTTTCCAGTATTTTCCGTCTTTATTTCAGATTTCCAGCATCCGCATTTTGCTTTTGAAAAAAATCCTTGGGAGCAGGTTTGTGGTTTAGGACTACCATAGTCAATAAAGAGTGATTGTATCCATCAAGAATCATACATCCCAATGGCTCACATGTATAAATGGCTTATTTTCTTTCTCATGTCTTTCCATTCCATTAGAGTGCTACCTTTTACACTGTCACTTTTCATACAAGAAGAATTTATTCTTCCTCTGCTTCAATAGAGTAAAAGTAATATTTCAGATCCAACTCCTTTGCTTCTAAGCATTCTACCTTGACTTGCTATTATGATCTAAAACAGTTTAGCCTCATAAAATTACTCCTGCTCTACCAATCTTTCAAATCAGTGATTTTACTCTTTTTTACTAGAAAGCAATCTGTGTTGAGTGTGTGTTCTTTCTCACTCTCACTTTCTTGTTATTTCAATAAAACTTCTCTTTGTTGTTCACTTTCTTCCCCCTTATTATTCTCTTCAATGGAGCACTTTGTAAAATAGATGAAAGGCAGCATAGTGGAGTCATACATTTAATATAACCAAATAGATGTTAAATCACATTTATATTTTCTTACATTTGATTAAACATTTTATCGCCCAATTTTGCATGCCACCTCAAGTTAAGACATCAAGATATAAGCTGAAAATTTCATCAGTCACTTTTATAAAGCTAAATTAAATTAAAAACAAAAACATATCACAAGTAGATTACAGGACTTTCAAAAAGCTTTTAAGTTTCCCACCTTTCAGTAGCGTTTGTCTGCATTGCTATATTGAGTACGGTAATTATTTTTTGGGGGGCTTATCTTACATTAATATAGACTATTATATTATTGTGACATTCAATTCAAATACATTCATTTACAAAAATTGGAGAGAATACAATCTAAATATGTGACTAAAATCAAAACAGAAATTGTTAGGAATATACATTATAGTTCTATGGATTTCCCTGGTTTAACAACATATGATTATGTCAATTTGCTGTTAATTCACTAAAAGGAAAATGAAATTGTTTGATTTGAGTTAGCTACATAATGAAATTAATTCACTGGATTAAACTCAGTGAATCACAAATGATAAAATGAATTATCTGGATGCCATTCACTGGGAAACAAATTATAAAATTAACCTGATAGGTTCAATTCACTGATCCAAACATCATGAAATTAATTTGCTTGATTCCATTAAGTGAATCTGATTCATCTAGATAAAATTATTAAATAACTGAACCCTAGTCACACAGAAATTATGAAATTAATTGGTTATATTACAGTTACTGAGGGGCAGACAATTTAGTTAATTGTGTGGATTGAATTTCATGGAAAGTGAGGTCACTTGAAGACAGTGCAAGGTGTCAGCTGTGGCTCAGTTCATAGCACCCTCGCCTTTGAATCAGAGGGTTGTGGGTTCATGTCCCACTCCCGGAAACCAAGAACTGTGATTGTACTCGAACGAGTTACAATCTGTGACTGTTGATAACTCGAAAGAGTTTCACTAAGCAGTTCAAGGGTGTGCCCATCACCAACTTCAAAGCACAATTAGGGAAGGCAATTAATACAGTCTTGTCAGTATCACCCACATATTGGGATTAAGGATTAAATTTTTTAAAAAGGGCTGGTAATTGAAGTTCTACATTGCAACTCGTCAACAAGAATTGTGGACAGAACAGAGTAGGGCTGGAAAAGGAAACAAACAGTGCCTGTGAATGGATGCTGAATGGAAAACTAGTTTGCTAGAAGCCCCAAATGCATCTGAGCGAGTGGGATCCTAGAGCAAGATTGGATAGCAACACTAAATAATTCCATAGAATTGTGTAGTAAGGGCTGTGACAGGAAGCGCGGAGCAGAGATGGAAAGAAGAGCAATGAGAAGCAACCAAAATAGATTTCAATTACTGTAAAAATGTTCAAATGTGTTAAACATTTTGTTGCATTGGAGTTTATGTTTCTGACAAAATGTTATATTCACTTCATCACACAGTCCATGCAATCAGGCATTTTCAGAGCATGTGGACTGGGTACAGCTGCAAAAGTAATTGGTTACAGAGCAGTATTATGTGATAGAATTGAATTAATGTTACATGACATTTTCCCACCTTCTCAATCTATAACATTGCTTTAAAAATAGTTTCTAATATGTAAGTTTCTGTTCTCCCATAAAAATTTTAAAAATATTGTTAGAAAGTACATTCTGATGGTAACATTTTATTGTTCTACATCTTTTCACAAGAGAATACGAAGCAGAATTGTGTACGTTTGACATCTCCCCAAACTATTAGCTTTGTCTAACTAAAAGAACAGGCCACAAAACCATCTCTGCCAATGCAACTCTACAGTTATAGGAAATGTACAAGACTGGCACAGGGTGACTGACCCACTGAATTTCCCTTTCACGCAGGGGAAGCTCATATCCAGTGACAATTGTTACCCAGGATATAGCAATATTGTGTACTGTAGGAGCAAAACCACATATTACCATCATTACCCCACATTACTATCATTACCCCACAGTGCAATGCTTTATCATTTTGGATGTTGCATTATTACATAAATTGTAACAAGCACAGTCTTACATAACCAAGTTCATTTTGAAGTTTAAATTATATTACATATATATACTGCGGTTATAATTTTTATTAAAAATAGGATAGGTCTGTAAAATGAAATATGCACACCTGATTAGTAGGAAGGTAATTGTTCTGTAAATAATTTACAGGTGAAATTGATAAAATGACATAGGTGGGTGGTTGAAAATGTGCATTCTTAATTTATTCTAAATCTACAGATTATATATTTTTTAAAAATGGGTACAACTGTCCTTCAACATAATACTATTCTGGGACCCAAGACCTATTTTAGCTTTACAACAAGAACATGTGAAGTTCATTTTAAAAACTAGACAGCGAAACCTGTACAAATCCTTCTGCAGTACATTATCATGTTTGGAAGATGTCAGGTGCTTTACAGACTAGCATATCTAAAAAAAAGTGGGTGGCTTTGTTCAATCTAATAAGGCTAACTTGCATTATCATTTGTAAATTGTCAATTTATCAATAGATATTCCACAGATTAGCAAAAGTAAGGTGGAATGAAATGCAAATCTTGATTAAGGATTTATTTAATCGTAAACATAGGATGAAATTAAGACTCCCTGCATTCCACTTACTTATTTTCAAAGAAACCTTTTAGGCATTTGCTGGGTTGTTTTAATGTAATTTTAAAAAACAAAGTTCATAACCAGGTGAATGTTTTCAAATCATCAAGGTAACAAGTTTATCTGTGCAGGTAATCATTTTTATTGTCCATTATGTGCCCATTTTTATTGCAGTGTGTTAAAATGAAGGCAAGGGAAGGTGAGAATACCAGAAACTCAAATAAATGGAGCCTGTACAATAAAAAAATCAGTACAAAAACAATTTCATTTAGCTAAGGTTCCTAGAATAAAATCTGATGTAAGAACACTTACCCTGGTAAGATTGCATATCCTGAAGATCCTACTTACTAAATCACAATCCATTGAACAAGAAATGCATTCAACTTGGATTGGCCCATATCGAAGTGTCCCTTCTTCTGGCCAATACTGTGGACATCCCTAATTTACAAAAATAAATTTGTACTTCATGGTCACATGTGAGCTGCAAAGTAACATATCAAGTCATGATAAAAGCAGCTATGCATCTTGGGTCTGTAGAACTACTTGTCAACTTAACTATTTGTTATGAGGAGGGATTCTTCAATATTATTTCAGGCAAATTTTATGAAGATTCTTTGCTGAATGCTATAAACATTAAAAATACAAAATCAGTTTTAATACAATTGCTGCATAAAAATAATGTAACTTCAGCATGCGTTGGGTGTCTGATTACCCTAACAAACTCCTAAATGTGCAGTTGTGCAGAATTATCAAAAGGAAGTCACGTACTATCCAAAGGGAGGGACAAACAAGCAATTCAGAGCGTATCTGATGGTAAACCAGTCAACAGCAAGAACTGGATAGCATTCAAACTTGGGCAAAGAAGTAACAGATAACACTCGTGTCATATAAATGACAGCCAATAAACATCACAGACAAGAAACCACCTAACCACCATTCTCTGTTCTCCCATGACATTATCGACACTGGTCCTCCACCAACAACCTGATGCTTAACTGGACAAATTATAACACCATGGCAGTGGTTGAGTATGTTGTGGTGAGTGGCTCACCGCCTGGCCCCTCAAGACTTTCTCCACCTTCTAATAAGCTCCAGTCATGAATAGAATGGAACATTCACCACTTGCCTGGATTGGTCCAACTTGACACAATCCCTGACAAAGCAGTCTACTTGCTTGGTGACATGGTAAGTGGACTAGATTCACCCCTCCACAACAAGTGCACTGTGGCTACACACAGACTAACTAGAGGGTGCCTTGCAACAACTCACCACAAGTACATCCAGAACCTCTACCTCCAAAAGGGACAAGAACAGTAATATCACAGGAAAACCATCACCTCCCATTCATCAAAATTCTGGAATTTCATATTTAGCACCATTATGGGAGCAACATTGCTAAAATGTCAGACGTGGTTCAAGAAGTCTATCTGTTACTATCTTCTCAAGACAATCCAAGTTCAGCAATAAATGCTACCATACCAGCACAAAGACTACTCCTCTGCCCTTACTTCAAAATGTTCTTTGTGCTGGGCTGGTTACAAACTCCTCTGAAGATGAAAACCTTGTGAGCAGCCAATTTATTTCAATGTGTGGTATATGCCAGATTGCTGCACAGTCACACATCTAATGATCTTAGATTCATCTTAGAATGAACATTGCTCTCCTACTGGTCCTATTTTCCCTGTCCCCAAAGGTCCCAATTCGCCTCCACCTCCTCCTGGTCCCAACCAGCTTCCCTATCCTCCACTGGTCTCCATCCTCCCTCTTCTCATATACACACGACCCATCCTCCTTCTCCTCATACACACATGCCCCGTCCCCGGTCCCCACACACACACACACATGCGCTTCATCCTCCCTCCCCTCACACACGCCCCGTCCTCCCTCCCCTCATACACGTCCCACTCCTGCTGCCCCACTTGTTGCATATGCACACCTTAGAGGGCATGGTATGGTTTATGCCAATGCTGGCTGTTTAAACTAAATGTAGGTCAAGATGGACAGATTTTAGAATAAATCAAAGCTCTGCTATAAGCTGGGTTATCAGTCTTACAACATGTCTGTAAGTACTCTTGCTCTGAAAGCAATTATAGGCTACCATAAAGTCACCAAAATGAATAAAGTTACTCTGAGGGCAAACAGATTCATGCTAAGCTAGAAATTTTGCATGCATGCTTTGAAGCTGAAAGTTTCATTACGAGCAGAGACTTCACTAGTCCACCTACTCTGGAAACATATGCAAAGAAGGTGCAATTGACAAAATTATGGTGTTTTATCATTAATATTTCCCCAAAAATCAAAGTTGAAACAAATTTTGGATATTAACATGCAAATAAATAATACATTTTGAACATCTATTTGATGCTTGGATGGTTCAGTGAAGATTGATTTTTGATGGTGTGTTCAAAGAACATTTAATTGAAAATGAAGCAAGAGTTCTTTTCCCCTCAAACTGGTAGTCGATAATAAAATTTGAAGGACCATAAGCCTACAAAAATCTTTTGAGTTGATTGACCAAGTAAAAGAAAATACTAGAGACAGGATTATAACTTAAAATCACTGATTTTACACTAATTAGTTTGAGGGTTGAGATCATGAAGTTTGTTTATGAAAAAAAAACTTTTCTTAGATGTGCTGTGTTTTGTTTAGCAGCAAAGTGAATTATTAATCAATGGCAATACGCAGTCTGCTCACTTATGTGGCTGGGTTTTTAAATTACACAATAAATTGTTTTAGGGAACAAAAGCTTTAAAATTGTTCTTTACACATTGGAACAGCCCTGTATTTTTGCACAATTTCAAAATCATTATAGCTACCTGCACAAGGTCCAGCTCGTTGAGCATTACTATAGAAGTGCAGCCATAGTCATATACCAGTCTCCAGAAGTCTTTGACCGTATTTGGCAAAGGATGCTGGGTGACTATAAAGGCAGCTGGTTGTCTGTAACTCTGAAAAGGAATGAAGAACATAAAATAACAAAATGGTTTATCTCTCTTTTTAAAAGTTATGACTGAAAAGCAAAAATTACTCAATTTTAATTTGAGGTAAGGTTAATTAATTTTTTGCCCAGGTTCCCTATTAATGGATAGCAGGTGGGGAAATTGCTCAACAGCTTCACTCATGTTCTGGTTGCTTAGAAGTGCGCAGGCATGGCTTGCTACAACTTGCTCTTCAAGCTTCAATTGTCTCACTTCCCCGGTATCCAACCTGTGGCACCCCTATTGTACCAACTGAAATTGCAATCTCATTGTTTGGTGTGAATGGAGAAATCAAACTTGTTTCACACTTTTTCTGTGATACAACATAACATATATTGCAGTATTGAATCAAATTGTTAATAAAATAACCAAAAAATGCATGTGCTGATTTTAAAAAAATAATAATCTGGTGTTAAAATGAAACACATACATCCATAAGGGCAGCATTGATGTAGTTGCTGCTTTCACCATCAATGGTTATTAAGAATGGCAGACATCTGTCTGGTGGCAGTGCGTCCATGTATCGATTCTTTTCGTGATTCCTGGGAAGAAGAGCTATGCTGCAGTCTTCAGGTTGCAGTTGAGAAGATACAGAATTTAGTGTCTGTGTGGCAAAAGAAAGCAACATAGTTCTTTAATAGGCATTGTACAAGTTGACATTTTTCAATATAATGCCTGACTAAAGATTCATCGAGAGCGCACCTCTGTATAAAATAATAATTAGTTAAACTACATGCTTTGGATGATAAGCAGCTGCACCAACTGAGTTAGCAGTTTAATTAAAATTCAGATTATTAAATCAAAGTTGCAGTTTCAGCATTTCACTATCTGGGGAAGTACTGACGACTATATGAATCATAGAATCAGAGTTGTTACAGTGCAGGAGGAGGCCATTCATTGAACCTGCCTCCACCACACTCTCAGGTGATCACAGAGTCCTGGTAAAGTGCGCCGGGAATGGCTGGTTGCTAATACAAAGTTCTCAGTAAGTGTACTGAGCTGACTGCACACTATTTTACATAGTAAGGTTAGTTGAATAATGAGCCTAAGTTCCTAGCACCATTTTGGCCTTGCATTGATAATCAGCATAAAGAAGGACTATGGAAAATCTGTGGCCAATTTACTGAGCAGCATAACACACAATCTCATTTGGTGGCCATAAAAGTGAATATGCTATTGCATGGGGAGGATTGCGCTGTTCTAGTTTCCAGTGCTCCCTCCCCAGAGAAGAACAGTTACATTTATTTTCAGGAACTGCAGCTAAGCTTGATGGTCTGTATAGTACATGATTGCCATCTACAATGGTCTGCATTCTTGGCAGTCATGTCAGTTGGAACAAATTGTGTGCCCTGTCAAACATGGCCCCCTTTTCTAAAGAAATGTGATGAACAAGGTTGCCATTTTTGGTTTATGCAAATGAAAGAGCAGTTGGAAAGATGACTTGTAACCAACAATAGAATATAAGTCCCGCAATGCAAAAAAAATAGGTCCACCAACAAAAGCTTATACAGCTATCCATATGCAAACTAAACAACACAATAAGATTTTTTAAAAGTTGCAACCAAAATTAAAAAATGCTGCACAATTTTACACCATTAAGAAGCCAATTCCTACAGGCCAGACTATTCACACACAGTTACATCCACTGAATATGAACTTTTCCCAAAATCCAATTTGACTAATCCAAATTTGTTACCATAAATTTATTAAAAACTACCGTCCTGCCACAAGAATGTGAATACACACTTGCTTTGAAATAATGGCAAGTGCTGAACTGCAATGTGTAAAACACAACATCTCGTAGCTGAAGCTTGCTTACTTGAAATTCATCTTTAAGTTGTGAGGAGTTACTCTGTGAATCAACTCTTGTCATTTCATAATATGTTGGCTTGACCTCACATGTTGGTATTGAAGTGTCCCCACATAGACAAGCCTCTAAGATGGCATCATGAATGAAAATGTATTGTTCCTTAAAAATAACACATCCAGTCAATAACAACTTCTCACTTTGCAGTTATTAAAGAAGTTAATTGCACATGAGGAATATCCACTGTGGGATGTAGTTCACTGGAAAGAGAAACTCAAACAATTTATCTCCTCAGATACCAGGCTGCTTACACAAAGTAGATTTTTGCCATTTGACTACAGGAAATGCAAATTTAAAATAAGAGTAAATTAGTTCTCTATGTTTTGTAAAGATCCAAAAAGTGCATAGGAAAATCAGAAATGCCAGTGAAATTAAGGCTAAAACATTTTTTAGTATTAAGCCTCAACCCACCACCATTAATGATCAGTACAGAGTGTGCTACAGAGACAGCCTGTGTGAAAGAGTTTCTCCCAAAATTCGGGAAAATCCGAAATATGGCAGGATCTCTGTCTCGAGTGTGCTGGATTTAGAATACTGCACCTGTAATCCGAATGTGTTGGGCATTTCAAATTGTCTGGAGTGCAACAGATTTTTGCCATGTGTTATAGATCAGTTCATACCACATGATCCTTCTCACAGTGTTCATCAGAATGCAGATTTCAATTCATTAAAGGTCTGTCTGATTACAGCAACTGCCTTTCAGTCCAAACCATAGCTTGGTACTTTAAGGGTAAATCCCAAACCAACAGTTTTAACAGAAAAAAGCTCTTGCTATTGAGTCAACTTTACAACACTTCTTCCTTTCCTAAGATGTAGTCAAGGCACAGAATATAACAGTGTAGAGGTTATGCTAGAACTGAATAGAACACTACTTAGGCCACAGCTAGAGTACTGCGAATAGTTTTGTGTCACTGCATTACACAAAGAATGTGATCATACTGGAGAGGGTACAGAGGTGATTTACAATGTTGTTGCCAGGAATGGTGAATTTTATTTATGAGGAAAGATTAGATAGGCTGCAATTATTTTCTTCCGAACAGAAGCGGCTGCAGGGGAGTTTAATTGAGGTGTACAAAATTTTAAGGGGCCTAGGCACTGTGGTTTGGGAGGACCTATTTCTCTTAACAGTCAGGTCAATAACTAGAGGCATGGAATTAAAATAATTAGCAAAAAGGATTAAAGGGAAGTCAGAGGTTTTTGTTACCCAGAGGATGGTAGGGATTTGGAACTCACCGTCTGAAATGGTGTTAGAGACAAGAAAGTGGGATCAGGCTGGATAGCATTTTTCTGGCTGGCATGGGCATGATGGGCTGAATAGCTTCCTTTGTGCCATACATTTTCTATGTTACATTTCTAATTTTTTTTTATTCATTCACGGGATGTGGGCTTCGCTGGCTGGGCCAGCATTTATTGCCCATCCCTAGTTGCCCTTGAAAAGGTGGTGGTGAGCTACCTTCTTGAACTGCTGCAGTCCATGTGGTGTAGGTACACCCACAGTGCTATAAGGAAGGGAGTTCCAGGATTTTGACCCAGTGACAGTGAAGGAACGGCGATATATTTCCAAGTCAGGATGGTGAGTTACTTGGAGGGGAACCGCCAGGTGATGGTGTTCCCAACTATCTGCTGCCCTTGTCCTTCTAGGTGGTAGTGGTTGTGGGTTTCAGAAAGAATGGCTGGGATTTTCTGGCATACTAATGCATTAAGATGATAAGGCCTGTGTCCTTTGATCACACTGATTTCAATCTTACCTCTGTCTGAACCATATTGATACGCCTTGATCGTAATGCTTTAACACAGTTATAGATATCAACAACTCCTTCTCGCTCTGCCATGTCTAACATAATATCTATAACGATATAGCAGCCAGTCCTTCCAGCCCCAGCACTGAAAACACAAAAACAGAAATGTGAATTTCATACCTCGTCCAAAGTTTTGGTTCTGCTAATGTTCAGCTGACAAATAAATATTGTCATTGAGAGCATTAATAGATTTGTTTTAAATCACATAAACTCAGTTAAAACGCAGTTTAGATTAAAAACAATATGTTGCAGCTTAAAATTTCCAACATGTTGTTTTCAAAATTCCACATACAATCAATGTTTAAGTTTGTAAAAGGAATTGATAAAGTTGACCCAGGCAAACTTTCCTATATCTAAGGACTCAAACATTTGCAGTCAAGTGTTGAACACGAGGACGTTAAGAATTAGAAGGGGATCCAAATGGAACCTTTTGTATTGTTATGATAGGGTGAGGAGGAGCTGAACCTCTTTTCCCACTCCTTTGACTGTAACAGGGTTCTTGTGAAAAGGATATACTTTGCAATTCAGTAAGTGTTTAATATTCATGCGCTGTGATCATAAAAGTCACAAGCAGACAGGTTTTCTTGAGTATTAACAAAGAAAAAGGTTAGCTTTGTTATACTTAACCTGGTCTAAGTAAAAAATAATGAAATACGCTCCAACCTTTGTGTATGCACACACACACACAAATAGATTACGGAGTGGGAAAGGATAATCGAATTAGAGTCCAGAGAAATAAAAGGGGTACACAGTCTGTGGAAATTGATGACTTGGTTGGCTTCATGCTGAATTTGGTGGTCGTGAGGCTTTCCCTTGGCGGTCCCGATGCTTCCGGCATGGTGGTGATTTAAAGATGTAGCCAATTGATTTGGCTGAGCTCCTGGAGACAGTGGTGCGGGGTTGATTTTCTTCAAGAAGTCTGTGTGTGCAGCAGCGATGTCCCTGGGTGCTCACAGTCAGCAAACAGGGTTCAAAATCTTCTAAGTTGGGTAGGAAAGAGAAGAAGGAAAGAGGGACACCACTCAGGTCTTCCCTCGTCAGCATCTCAGCTGCTTGGCCTCTTCCTGCAGAAAAAGTAGAAGCTTAAACACACAAAGGGGCGGACCTGTCCTATGACCGTCACTCAGTGTTTGAAACACGGTCGTCACTAGTGTATTCCCCCTTGTAACTTAATCAGTTCATATCTGGGAATCCTCTCTCTCAGCCAGGATTCCATTGTTCAGTGATTGGGTTTAAAGCATATTCCCATTACAGCTTGATGAACTCGTGTCTGGGAACCCTCTATTGAATATCCCACATGATTGCCTTGGTGCCTTGCTAATGGGGACAGGATATATGGCTTACTCATACTCTCCTGAGGTCATTGTCCTTGATGAGTCTTTGCAGATGTGATGTCTCCATCTCAGCAGATTGGAATGTGAGGCTACAGTGATGTAAATTGGGTAGACATCTGGGTAGCTCAGGTCACACTTAGTCTCTGTTTTAAAAAGTCTCTAGTTTTAAAAGTTAAGTTCCTGTTTCCAGAAGGTGGATTAAAACATCATTATTTGGCAGAAAACATGTTTGTGACAGTATAAAAGGTGTAATAGGAATGCAAAATAATTACAAAAGAAGTTCATCAAAGCAACAGTATAAATAGGTTTGAGAGGGAAAAGGAATTCAACAATGTGGAGAGAAGGTAGTGTGGAGAAACATCTTAAAAACTTGTCGGCTGGGCTAAACTGCCTGTTCCTACAAATTCTAAAGTTCTGGTGTTGACTAAAGAAGCAATATAGTTACTTGGAATTTAGATATACTGTAACCCAGGGATACGAACATATGAATTAGGGCCAAGAGTAGGCCATTCTGCACCTCGAGCCTGCTTCACCATTCAATAGGATCATGGCTGATGTGATTGTGGCCTCAATTTCACATGCCGCCTACCCCTGATAAGACTCTTGACTAACAAGGGAGTCAAAGGTTATCTGCCTCTGCCTTAAAAATATTCAATGACCCTGCTTCCACCACTTTCCAGGGAAGAGACTTCCAAAGACTCACAACCCTCTTGAGAGAAAAAACTTCTTCTCATCTCCGTCCTAAATGGGAACACCCTTATTTTGAAACCGTGTCCCCTCAATCTAGTCTCTCCCAGAAGGAGAAACATCTTTTCAGCATCCATCCTGTCAAGTCCCCTCAGGATCTTATGTTTCAATAAGATCACCTCTCATTTTTCCAAACTCCAATGGATACAGGCCCAACCTGTCCAAACTTTCCTCTTAAGATTGCACCCCTAATCCCAGGTTCAGCGACCCTTCTCTGAACAGCTTCTACATTCCATTTACCTTCCTAATCACCTGCTGGACCTGCATACTAACTTTTAGCGATTGATATACCAGGACACCCAGGGTTCTGCAATCTCTCTCCATGTAAATAATATGCTGCTTTTCTATTCTTCCTGCCAAGTTCACATTTTCCCATATTACACTCTATCAGCCAAATTTTTGTCCATTCACTTAAACTATGCACCTTTGCAGACTCTATATCCCCTTCACAACTTACTTTCTTGCCTATCCTATCTATCTTTGTGTCATACCTATCTAAAATATTTCAATAACCAAAAATCAGTCCAGTATTATTTGAATTTGTTCTCATTGAAGCCATTCAACTACACCAGTGAGAATTTCCCCACTTCCCATATTAGCAATTCCTTTTCATATTAGGTTGCATGGTAATGAAGTGCCTCATGAGACAGGATACATAACTCATAAAATAAAAAGGGAAAATGCTGGAAACAGTGAGTCAGGCAACATCAATGGAGATGGCAATGTCACTGTCACAGTCCAGCACAGATATACACAAAGTCAGTTTTAAATCACTTAAAAAGTTTAACGATGTTATAGAAGTATACACAATAAGTAAAGCTAACCTGCAATGTACAACTACTGGTCCTGCTCCTGGGGGGTTTGATATTTTCACACGACGGATAAATGCCAGTAAACCAGTTGCATGATAAGGTACGCCATGGTCAGGCCAACCAGTGAAATGAAACTGTTTAACTTCACGAATTTCATCAAAACCTCTCTGAGAAAGAAAAACACATTTTCAAAACAGGGGCAATGCAATGTATTCCTTGCCAAATTCACACTTCACATATTTACTTATTTAATCTTCTAAACATTGTGCCTTCTTACTAGATCTATATTCACAATCAATTAGATTCCTCTCAAATTATTATTGTAGTAGATAATTCAGACTTGTCCACATGGCTCTGCATACTATTTCACTCTGCTTGCTTTCATATCCATTACCACTTACATTTAGCATTCCATCCTTTCTTCAGATCACATGCACTGAATACTCACATAATCCAATATGCAGTTTAATAGCTAAATCACTACATCATCTTCATTTCCTTTAAAAAGGGATTGAAAATCTTATTTCTTTCAATTGTTCAAAGACACTACTTCCTCAAAGTCTCTTCAAAGTACAACATACTGCTACCACCTATTACTTAGAAAGGTTTCAACCTCCATCCTTCTTTGCCTGCCCATATTCTTGGTTTCACTGAGCCCAATGACTGCAACTGGACTCCCACAATTCTACTGCTGAAACATTCACTAAAATAAATTTCCTCTTTTGTGCCAAATATACATTTTTTTTCCTTAACAAACAAACTCTCTAAAATGGACCTGAATACTGCACATATGTGTGGAGAATCTTTCTGGTATTTCTCTTTGTACTTCTGGACCTGCTGATCATTTAAAGTCATAACGCTCTCAATTCTAGATTCTAACCTTTTAAAAAAAATGTACCCCTTTCTTGTCTGTTTTATGTTTGGTGCTACTGTGAATATTCCTCGCGTGTTGCTTGAATTCCAAATATGCAATCCTGCAGGTGCTTAGTCCTCTCTGCATGCCCACTGTGTTGAAATCAAGGCATTCTTTCCTGGGACTTGAAAACTATGGAACCCATTGCCTTCCAGTTTTTCCTTCCAATTGAATTCTTCAGGCTTTTAAAACCCAATTGCTACATAATTTAGCTAATTTATTTCATGATCCTACTGTGGCATGCTATAGTATGGCTCTTAACGATAGTTTCTCAGTAATTAAAAAAATGACTAAATGATCATAAATGTCATTACCATGCTTTTTTCCTATAAATATCTTCAATGGATATTAGCTTATTCCTTTTTTGGAACTAGAATAACTTAATGCATAATGCATATTTTGCAGCCCTCAATTAAGTTGTCACCGAAATATAAAAGCCAATTGGTGTCGAAAATGCACTGCTGGTAATGCACACACGTTTGCTGCTGGCTCTGGTGAGGCTACAGATCCAGCTTAATATATTGTAAGTATTAGCATGAAATTTAATTTGCCACTATCAGCTGCTTTGCTTATCAATTCATTTTTCAGTCCAATGTGAAATACCAATTACTTTAGCTATAGGTACTTCCTGTTTGTGGAGTTCAGGTAATTAATGAATGCAAAACATAATTTGAACCATCAGCCTGCCAGGATTCCATTTTTCCTAAATATCATTATATTAGGGAAATATTTGATAAATGCTAAAGAGAAAAGACATGAAGAAAGTTAAGATAAATCAGCTTACCCTTTCTAATGTAAATGTTCGAACTACATATTCTGCAAGTGGTTCCTCTTCCATGAATGTAACTTTAAAATCTGCATAAACTTCAGAATCATCTGGCCAATATTTGTAGCATTTTACCTTTAATATTAAAATAAAAATGTTCAAATGATTAAAAGCTATGATTTATATTGCAGGTTTCAGTGTGGTAGCTTAAGCTTAAGACCTAGTCAGGCAATAGCATGATCATATTGTTTTGTGCCAGTTTAGCTGGAACATGAACAGTTTTGTTCAGGGAAGTGCTTTGTAGGTTTGAACACTCAGAATTCTTTCCCAAAAGTTGGAAATTTTAAATGTTTAAATGAGAACAGGAAAATCCTTGCTTTCTAAACATTCAAACAGAGTTCAGGTAGGTTTATAAAACACCCAGGAAATCCAATGGATCCTAGAGAATTTTCAGGGTCGACACTGCATTGGGCATACATTCCCACCTGATGTCAAGCCTAGAACAAGATTATTTTCTACAAAATCTCATTCCTGTGTGTCAGCATGACGCTAAAATCACTTCATAAAGATGCTAAACAAATGTAGTGTAAAGAGATCCTAAAATTATTTATTTAAAATGTGTGCAATAACATTGTCATATCATTTTAGTTCAAAATATGCTGCATTATAGGGTGAATTAATCATAGATAATGCAGTCTTCCCTGCAATTATCTCCTCCTAAAATGAAATTCTGTTTCCAAACAGGTCATCCAAATAAACACTAATGGAGAGAAATATAAATTACCTTGTAAAGTTTCCAAGGAAAGATAGCACAACAATAGGACAGAAACCCAGGAATAAAAAAAGATATTTGTTTGACCAATTGGTCAGAGAATATTACATCATATAAAACCACACAAATTGTCAGCAAATATCATTTGCAAAGAGGAAGAAAAACCAAGGTGCAAAGAAATCTACAAATGAAATGTCAGCGACTATATTTTTTAGATTTTCCATCTTAACAAAAATGGATATATTCTGATTATTCATTAAAAGTTCATGCCTGAAAGCAGCAAGACCTGGACAACATTAAGGTTTGGACTGGAAATGGCAAGTAATATTTGTACCATGAAAACACCAACCAATGAGCATCTCCAATGAAAGAGAAAATAACCATCTCCCCAGACGTTCAATGACATTGTTGAATCTCTATCAACAACCTGGGGGGGTTGCCATTGACCAGAAATTTAACGGAACCAGTAAAATAACTGTGGCTAGAAAAGGAGGCCAGATGCTGGAAATTCTACAGTGAGTAACTTGCCTCTTGATTCCCCAAAACTTGTCCATCATCTACAAGGGACAAGTCAGAAGTGTGATGGAATACTTTACGTTTGTCTGGATGAATGCAGCTCCGACAACACTCAGGAAGCACAACATCATCCAGGACAATAGAGGCCCCCTTGATCAACACCCCAACCACCTCCTTCAACATTCACCCCTTTCACCTCCAATGCACAATGGCAGCAGTGTGTACCATTTACAAGATGCACTGCAGCAACTCACCAAGGTTCCTTCGAAAGCACATTCCATCCCACGACCTCTACCACTTAGAAAGAGGAAGGGACCAGGCATATAGGAATATGGGATCACCACCACCTGCAATTTCCCCTCCAAGTCACAAACCATCCTGACTTGGAAATATATCGCTTTCCTTCATTGTCCCTTGTCAAAATTCTAGAACTCCCTCCCTAATCGCACTTGTGGTGCCTACACCACATGAATTGCAGTGGTTCAAGAAAGTGGCTTTCAACCTTCTTCTCAAGGGATATTAGGGATGAATAATAAATACCGGCTTTGCCAGTGATGCCCACATCCCATGAACAAATAAAGAAAAATGGATATTTTTTCAAACTTTAAAACTAATTCTAAAGCATTCATTTTTCTATTAAAATCAGACTTACCCTTCCAACTTCCACCAGATTTGTGACCATGACGATACAAACTGATTGCTCTTGCCAAGCCATTCTCCAGAAATCATACACAGTTTCGTGTACTGGTCCTAGAAGATTGAGGAACAATAATATTTAAATAATGGTGTATATGTATGATCACAGATGATTCATGCACAAATTATCATAACATTATATAGTGGCAATTTCCTGAATCCACACTTCTGAAGTAGAGTTTTGCTACCTGGATTGCATACCAAGAAATCAGAGAAATGCATCCAGTGGGAGACCTTAAAACCATAAGATGTAGGAGCAGAAGTAGGCTATTCAGCCCGTCGAGTCTGCTCCGCCATTCGATGAGATCATGGCTGATCTGATAATCCTCAACTCCACTTTCCTGCCTTTTCCCCACAGCCTTTGATTCCCTTACTGATTAAAAATCTCTCTATCTCAACCTTGAATATACTTAATGGCCCAGCCTCCACAGCTCTCTGCGGTAAAGAATTCCATAGATTCACCACCCTCTAAGAGAAGAAATTCCTCATAATCTCTGTCTTAAATGGACAACAGCTTACTCTGAGATCATGCCCTCTGGTCCTAGACTCTCCCAGAAGGGGAAACAGCCTCTCAGCATCCACCATAAGAATCAAGCCCCATAAGAATCTTATATGTTTCAATAAGGTCACCTCTCATTCTTCGAAACTCCAGTGAGCACAGGCCCAACCTACTCAGCCTCTCCTCATAAGAAAATCCCTCCATACTTGGGATCAATCTAGTGAACCTTCTCTGGATTGCCTTCAATGCCAGTCTATCTTTCCTTGGATAAGGGGACTAAAACTGTTCACAGTATTCTAGGTGTGGTCTAACTAGTGCCTTGTATAGTTTTAGCAAGACTTCCCTATTTTTATACTCCAGTCCCTTTGAAATGAAGGCCAACATTCTATTTGCCTTCCCTATTACCTCCTGAACTTGTACACTAGCTTTTTGTGGTTCATGCACGAGGACACCCAAATCTCTCTGTGCTGCAGCTTTCTGCAGACTTTCTCTATTTAACTAATATTCAGCTCCTCTATTCTTCCTGCCAAAGCACACAACCTATCATTTTCCCACATTATATTCCATTTGCCAAGTTTTTGCCCAGTCACCTAACCTGTCTATATCCCTCTGTAGACTCTGTGTGTCATCCTCACCACTTGCCTTCCCACCTATTTTTGTGTCATCTGCAAACTTGGCGATAGTACATTCACTTCCCTGATCCAAGTCATTAGTACATATTGTAAATATTTGTGGCCCCAGCACTGGTCCCTGTTGCACTCCAGTAGTTACAGGTTGCCATCGTGAAAATGCCCTGCTTATCCCAACTCTCTGTCTTCTATTAGTTAGCCAATCCTCTATCCATGCCAATGTACGACCCCCAACACCAGGGGCTCTTATCTCATTAAGTAGCCTTATGTCTAGTACCTTATTGAATACCTTTTGGAAATTCAAATATATTACATCTACTGGTTCCCCTTTATCTATCCTGCTTGTTATCGCCTCAAAGAATTCTAATAAATTTGTCAGGCATGATTTCCCCTTCATGAAACCATGCTGACTCTGCTTGATTATATTATGCATTTCTAAATACATTGCTATTACATCCTTTATAATAGACCCTAACATTTTCCCAATGACGGAGAACAGACAGGGATTGTGGTACATAATGGTACCAACGACATAGATAGAAAGAGGGATGAGGTCCTGCAAGCAGAATTTAGGGAGCTAGGAAGCAGTTAAAAAACAAGACCTCAAAGGTAGTAATCTCTGGATTAAAAATTAGGAGAGAGAGCAAGTGAGTCTGCAAGGCATAGAAATTATAGGCCACCAGTTAAGGTACAAGGGAGTTTGGCAAGGTTGGATGGTATTTATTTTAATGCATGGAGTCTGACGAATAAGGCAGATGAGTTGAGGGCACAAATTAACACATGGAAGTATGATGTCATTGCTGTCTGAGACATGGTAGAGAGGGGGGCAGGATTGGCAGCTCAATATTCCAGGATATAGGGTCTTCAGGTGAGTCAGGGAAGCAGGTAAAAGAGCAGGGAGTATCACAATATTGATCAAGGAATCAATTACAGCAGTAAGGAGGGATGACATCTTAGAAGGCTCCTCAAATGAAGCCATATGGGTAGAACTGAAAAACATAAAAAGAGCAATCACATTGCTGGTAGTGTACTATAGGCCCCCCAAACAGTCAGAGAGAAATAGAAGAGCAGATATGTAGGCAAATTTCAGAAAAGTGTAAAAATAATAGGGTAATAATAGTGGGGGATTTCAACTTCCCCAATATTAACTGGGTTAGTCATAGTATGATAGGTTTAAAGGGAGCAGAATTCTTAAAATACATCCAGGAGAGCTTTTTAAGCCAGTACGTAGAAGGTCCTACAAGAGAGGGGGCAGTCTTGGACTTAATTTTAGGGAATGAAGCCGGGCAAGTGGCAGAGGTATCAGTTGGGGAGCATTTTGCAGATAGTGATCATAACTCCATTAGTTTCAAGGTTGTTATGGAAAAGGACAAGGATGGGCCAGAAATCAGAGTTCTAAACTGGGGCAAGGCCGATTTTAATAAGTTCAGTTATGATTTGGCCATATGATATAATTAAAGAAATCAGCATAGAAAGGGTGGAGGTTCTAAGTGGTCTGGTAAGCTTAGAAGTAGATAAATCTCCAGGCCCAGATGAAATGTATCCCAGGCTGTAGGGTGAGGCAAGGGAGCAGATAGCAGGGGCGCTGGCAATAATTTTCAAATACCTTTCTGGCCACAGGAGAGGTGCCAGAGGACTGGAGGACAGCCAATGTGGTACCATTATTAAAGAAGGGAGGAGGAGATAAAGCAGGGAACTACAGGCCAATCAGTCTAACCTCAGTGGTGGGGAAACTATTGGAAGCAATTTTGAGGGACAGAATTAATCTACACTTGGAGAGGCAGGGATTAATCAAGGACAGTCAGCATGGCTTTGTTAAGGGGAGGTCATGTCTGACCAATTTGATTAAGTTTTTTGAAGACCAGGTATGTAGATGAGGGCAATGCATTTGACGTAGTCTACTTAGACGTCAGCAAGGCTTTTGATAAGGTCCCACATGGGAGACTGATAACAAAGGTAAGAGCCCATGGGATACAAGGCAATTTGGCAAATTGGATCCAGAATTAGCTGAGTGGCAAGGAGCAGAGGGTGATGGTCGAGGGGTGTTTTTGTGACTGGATGCCTGTGTCCAGTGGGGTTCCACAAGGACCGGTGTTGGGTCCCTTGATGTATGTGGTACACATAAATGATTTAGACTTGAATGTTGGAGGGTTGATCAGTAAGGTCACGGATGACATGAAAATTGGTGGGGTGGTAAACAGTCAGGTGTTTAGCCTTAGATTACAGGAGGATATAGACGGGCTGGTCAGATGGGCTCATCAATGGCAAATGGCATTTAATCCAGATAAGTGTGAGGTGATGCACTTGGGCAGGACAAACAAGGCACGGGAATATATGATGAATGGTAGGACCCTGGGAAGTACCGAGGATCAGAGGGGCCTAGGTGTGCGTGTCCACCGGTCCCTTAAGGTAGCAGGACAGGTAGATAAGGTGGTTAAGAAGGCATATGGGATCTTGCCTTTATTAGCCGAGGCATGGAATATGAGAGCAGGGAGGTTATGCTGGAACTGTATAAAATGCTAGTTAGGCCACAGCTAGAGTATTGTGTGCAGTTCTGGAATCCGCATTGTAGGAAGGATGTGATTGCATTAGAGAGAATGCAGAGATTTACCAGGATGTTGCCTGGACTGGAGAGTTTTAGTTATGAGGGGAGATTGGATAGACTGGGGTTATTTTCCCTGGAGCAGAGGAGATTGAGGTGGGACATGATTGAGGTGTATAAAACTATGAGGGACATAGATAGGGTAGACAGGAAGGAACTTTTCCCCTTGGTGGAGGAATCAATAACCAGGGGGCATAGATTTAAGGTAAGGGGCAGGAGATCTAGAAGGGATGTGAGAAAGAATATTTTCACCCAGAGGGTGGTGGGAATCTGGAGCTGACTGCCTGAAAGGGTGGTAGAGGCAGAAACCCTCATAACATTTAAGAAATATTTGGATGTGCACTTGCAATGCCATGGCACACAAGGCTATAGGCCTAGTGCTGGAAAATGGGATTAAAATAGTTAGGTACTTGTTTGACCAGCACAGACTTGATGGGCCAAAGGGCCTTTTTCAGTTCTGTCGACCTCTATGACTCTATTAAGCTAACTGGCCTATAATTACCTGTTTTTTGTCTCCCTCTATTTTTGAATAAGGGCGTTAAATCGGCAGTTTTCCAATTCTCTGGGACTTTTCCAGAATCTAAGGGTTTTTGGAAGATTACCACAAGTGTATCCACTATCTCTGTAGCTACTTCCTTTAATATCCCAGAATGCAACCCATCAGGTCCAGGGGACTTATCCGCCTTTAGCCCCATCAGTTTCCCTAATACTTTTCTCTAGTGATAGTTATTGTATTTATTTCCTCCCTGCCTTTTGCCCCTTGATTATTTAGTATTTTTGGAATGCTATTAGTGTCTTCCACCGCGAAGATTGATGCAAATTATTTATTCAACTCCGCTGCCATTTCCTGGCTGCCCATTATTATTTCCCCAGCCTCATTCTCTAAGAGGCCTATGTTTACTTTGGCCTCTCTCTTCCTTTTTATATATTTAATATTACTTGCTAGTTTACCCACGAAGTTTATTTTCTCCCTCTTTATTGTTTTTTTGGTTATCTTTTGTTAGTTTTTAAAACTTTCCCAATCCTCTGGCTTTCCACTAATCTTTGCCACACTGTATGTTTTTTCTTTCAATTTGAAACTATCCTTAACTTCCTTGGTTATCCAAGGTTGGTCTACCCCCTTCCTAGTATCCTTCTTCCTCACTGGTATATATCTTTGTTTTGAGTCATGAACTATTTTCTTAAACATCTGCCATTGTTCAACAACCGTCTTCTCTGATAAACTCCTTTCCCAGTCCACTCCAGCCAACTCTGTCCTAATTTCTTTGTAATTACCCTTATTTAAGTTTAGCACAGTTGTTTCCAACCCAAGTTTCTCACTCTCAAACTGAATGCTAAATTTTACCATGTTATGGTCACTGTTTCCTAGGGGGGATCCTTTACTCTAAGGTCATTTATTAAACCTGCCGCATTACACATTACCAGATCCAAAATAGCCTGATCCCTGGTTGAATCCACAACATGTTGTTCTTGGAAACTGTCCGGATTCTTGCTCGTGACTCCTCTGCCAATCTGATTTTCCCAATCTATATGAAGATTAAAGTTACCCATGATTAATGTAGCGCCTTTTTTATATGCCCCCATTATCTCCTGATTTATTTTCTGTCCTACAATACAGATTCTGTTAGGGGGCCTATATACTACTCTCACCAGTGTCTTGTTCCCCTTGGCATTTCTTAGCTCCACCCATATGGATTCTACATCTTCCAATCCAAGATCATTTCTTGCTATCATACTTATTCCATCCCATACTAACAAAGCTACCCCGCCACCCTTTCCTTCCTGCCTGTCCTTTTGAAAGGTCACATATTACTCCTAAATATTTAGTTCCCAGCTTTGATCTCCTTGTAACCACGTCTCCATAATGAGAACTTCATTTCAGGATTGCACATTCAGAAAATTGGCATTATTAATGAAACAATTTTTTTTTTAAAAAGCAAATACTAGAAGTCATCAATTAAAACAGAAATTGCTAGAAATAAACTGCAGGTCTGCGAATCACCTGGAAAGAGAAAAGACAAACTATCTGTATGTCATGATGAAACTAGATGATAACAACAAAGGCGAACAACTGACAGATGTCAATCGTCAATTTTTTGCTGATTTGTATCAAAGAGGCAGTTAATGGAATCAATGTCCCAAAACTGCTTTTGGGAAGGTATTCCTGATTTATAATTATGTCTACTTTATTCTTCCCAGACTCTCATGTCTTTTTTCCCAGAATTAAGGTACTCAGTTACTTTCCATTTCTGATAACTGAAACAACCACCTTTCTTTGACTTGCTGTGACCAGTATTTTCTGTGCTTGTTTAAACAAACATTGTTCCTTTATCCTATGCTGTGGAATGCAGTACCTTTAGAAACAATATTTAGCATTCTGGTATCATATGTACTAGAAAATTAATTTCAGTTCGTGTGTTTTAATCCCACCGCATATATCCTATATATGTCCTAACATTATAATCAACTTAATATATCAAAATGCTCCACCTATACCACCATCAGTACATCAGCTCCATGCTACTTAGCTCAAAGTGTTCTCTGAAGACACAACATATATTTGCAAGGCCAAAATCTGCAACTATGCTGCGGGATACTATAAAAATATTGCATATCCATCTTAATACTTCAGTAAAAAAAAACCTACAACCTGACTGTTATGACAATTCCAAATACACACACCAGTATAGTTTACTAATATCCTAGTGACAACATTCCAGAATTGAACAGCGTTCTCCTTGGCCTTCCAATCCAAATACTACACACATTCTTCCAAAACTCCTATATATTCTGAGAAATAAGGGGCAGTCTTGTATCTGATCATGAATCCTTGAAGCATTTTGAATGTTGAAACTTATCTCAAGTAATTTATACTGAAGTATGCAATTTCCATTAATATTTCTATCCATTTCTAACATTCATTGGAAGTTAATACAGGCAGGATTTCAAAATGAGTGAAACAGATTATGCACTACTATAAAAACCATGCTGTTCAAGTTGCTTTATCAATTCTTCTTATCTGATGGGTTTCCAAAACGAACTTTTGGTTGGCAGTACTAATAAACCATTCAAGTTTGGTGACAAACTGCTGTAATTGATTGCAGCTGACGTGACAGGACACAGTTGGGATACTACAGATCAACAAATTAGTAACTGAAATTATTAGTAAAGAAACTTTCAATCAGCAAAAATTAAAGAAAAAATGTTTTGATACTTTATTTCATTTTTTAAAAGGGACAAGTTAAAAACTGATACTGAAATTCAGATGGATATTAACAAGACAATATAAATTATGCCATATTCAGTCATTGTTCTTTTGAAAGTAAAGGATTAAATGTTCCATTTATTCATTTTTTGCTGTGGATTTCCACATTGAAAGTAATGCATAGAAAATGTTGCTACCTTCCCATTTTAGAATTCAGAAAGCTTCCTCTAGTTTCTCCAAACTGGGAATGTACAAATGGAAAAACATGAAGAATATGAAGTAGCTGGGTTTTGGCACACTATGTTGAAATAGGTTTTGGTTTGTTAGAAAATGTGCTTTTATTCAGTAGGTAGCTCACATAAACCTAAATGAGACAAGTCAATATTTCACAATGACAGACAATCCCACACCATATCGAATCAAGTCCATTACAATCAACTACAATAAACCGTTATTGTTCCATTAAAAAAAAACTTGATAAAGTTGACAGTGAGGCCAGCTAAAAGCCTGTTTTGGGATCTTACCAGGTAGTACTTGGAACTGATAAAATAAGTTGAGCAAACTTTCAGCTTGAAAATGTCTGCTTTATTCACACAGGAGCATAGAAAGCGGTGGCAGAACATCTTATCAGAAGTTAAGAATATCAGACTTGAAAATTCTGCTGATGCATGATGTGCACTAAGTACTGTAATCACAACAGAAATTTTGACGGAGTGATGTTTACCTATAACTTCACGAGCTAACCAAAAACATATTGAACAGTTTAAAGAAGACCTGTTTTTTAAAAATACATGAAAAGACACTGACCAAAAATGCCATGAGTCACGTGATATCTGGGATTGTAAATTGGCCTTTTCCGGAAAGTTACTTCATGGACTGCAGATTGGCCCTGACATATTGCATGGAATTTCACACCCTGGGGGGTGTCAAAATCCACTTCAAATAGGAACTTTTCAAAGGAAGG
Source organism: Cetorhinus maximus (assembly GCF_964194155.1). Taxonomy (NCBI): domain Eukaryota; kingdom Metazoa; phylum Chordata; class Chondrichthyes; order Lamniformes; family Cetorhinidae; genus Cetorhinus; species Cetorhinus maximus. The sequence goes on along the minus strand of NC_135883.1, from coordinate 82,804,720 downwards.
CATTAAAAATGCAAAGTGCTGAATTTTAATCAATGGCAAAGACAATGGGAACTGATAACCAGCCAGATACCCAACAGACATTCAAAACCCACTGTGGAGGATGAACTAACCCCATCTCCTGTTGGTTTCTACTATCTTGAAATGTGTCAAAAGTTTCTGAGACAAAAGATTGAAAATGCAATTACTTGTTTGACAACAACGACTACAAGACATATTAACCATATTAACCAAAGAACACCTTCGGTCTGTCCGCAAGCATTACCCAGACCTCCCTGTCGCTTGCCATTTTAACACTCCACCCTGCTCTCTTGCCCACATCTGTCCTTGGCTTGCTGCATTGTTCCAGTGAAGCTCAACGCAAATTGGAAGAACAGCACCTCATCTTCCAACTAGGTACTTTACAGCCTTCCGGACTGAATATTGAGTTCAACAATTTTAGATCTTGAACTCCCTCCTCCATCCCCACCCCCTTTCCGTTTCTTCCCCCTCCTTTTTGTTTTTTCCAATAATTGATATAGATTTTTCTTTTCCCACCTATTTCCATTATTTTTAAATGTATTCCACCCAGTGTTTATTTCACCCCACCCCCACTAGAGCTAACTTGCTTGTCCTGCTCTCCACTCTTAATTAGCACATCCTTTTAGATAATATCACCACCTTCAACACCTCTTTGTTCTTTTGTCTGTGACATCCTTTGGTTATCTCCTCCTATCACTGCTTGCTTGTCCCAACAAACCCCCACCCCCCCCCCCCACCCCCTCTTTAAACCAGCTTATATTTGACCCCTTTCCTATTTTTACTTAGTTCTGTTGAAGGGTCATGAGGACTCGAAACGTCAACTTCGCTCTTCTCCGCCGATGCTGCCAGACCTGCTGAGTTTTTCCAGGTATTTCTGTTTTTGTAACCAAATTCTTTCTTCGAAGATACTGACAGGAGGTTTAAGAATTGGTTTTGCAAAGCCAGAAACAAAGCGAAGTCATCCAGAAAAACTGCTGAAGAGAGCAGTAAAGAATCTTTCTCTCTCCGAAGCTAAAACTCACTCCAGCAAGGTGCAGTTACCTGAGCTTCAATTCAACGCCAAGATTTTTAAAGGAAACCAGCGAACTTCAAATGGCACAACATTCAACAATCGACGCCTCAAGGACAAACAAATTCCAGCATCCACAGTTTTTTGCTTTTATTTGACTAAATTGTATATCCTTTTAGCTTTTATTTGGACTCTAACTTTTCTTACTTCTGAGATTTGTGTGTGTGTGTGTGTTTGTGTGTGTCTGTGTGTGTGTGAGATCACGTCTTCTATTATTTTCCTCAGGTTTAGTAACTAATAAACTTACTCTTTCTTTCACTCAAGAAAACCTGGTTTGATTAGGTCCTTATTAAAAAGTAAATACACTTGGATTGAAAAAGGCATTTACGAGGAAAAGAAAATTTAAAAAAGCCTTTGTTGTTACCAACTGAGGGGGTTGAATAAAGGGGAGCCAGTTCACTCCTCCTGACCCGGTTGTTACAGTACTTAAAAATTATTACTGGGTCTATGGAAGGAAATTTTGTTTAAATGTTACATAGCATGGCATGCTAAAGGTCATCATTTTGATTGTATGAACATAAAAGGAACTCACACAAAGTGTCAAGTTCTCCAGTGCTGTTACACAATTAAAACTTTAGTGATAGAGCAAAATGTAGCCATTGCAATAAAAAAATGGATTGTCACCACTGTTCTGACACTTCATCACAAATTTGAAAGTTGCTCTACTTAATATTCGTCAGCTTATCATCAATTGTATTCCAAACCGAAAAGCCATTCAAACCTAGCTCCCAGAGCAATGGATAGTGTGCTAAACTAATGCCAACCTGCCATTTTGTACTACATTTTCCATTAAACATAAACTTTCCATTTCCACATTACCATTCATGAGTATAAAAATTGGTTGACAGTGATAATGTGAAGAAACTTGATTGTTCAGTGTATTTCAAATAGTATTGGTGGTTGTCCTGGGGAGGGTTATGCTTTTTCCTGAAAGCAGAAATGTCATACCATAATATGCCCAATCCATTATTATGCTGCCAAGTTTGTGTTTAACATGGCCACAAAGTCTAATCTATGTAAAAAAAAAAATACTGGCCAGTAAGAGGCTAATCTTTTGTTGCTGGGGTAAGTTTATTTGTGGATTGGCAGAAGCTTAAAATCTCTGCCTCCAGTTATTGAGGAGAGGCTAGGTTATGAAGGATTTGCAGGAAGCGGGTGGCTTTCAGACATATAAAAAATTCTACTCATTCATTAGTAAATTTCTGATATGTTCAATTGTGATTTGTTGCTGTTTAGTTACTATCAGATATTTTCAAGAAAACAGAACTATTCTTTCACTGTACAATAAGCTGCACTTTGAATCTCCCTTCCAAATACAGTAAATGTGAATCTCATCAACAATCAAACACTCTGAAAATGGGGATTCTGCGGCGAGTAACTCACCTCCTGACTCTCCAAAGCCTGTCCACTGTCTAGAAGACACACTAGTGTGATGGAATACTCTCCGCTTGCCTGGATGAGTGCAGTGCCAACAACATTCAAGATTGAATGTGACACCATCCAGGATAAGGCAGTCCATTTGATTGGTGCCCCATCCACCACCTTCAACATTCACTCCCTACACCACTTATGCATGGTGGCAGTAATGTGTCCCATCTATAAGGTGCACTGCAGGAACTCACCAAGGCTCCTTTGACAGCACCTTCCAAACCAAATCTACCATCTCAAAGGACAACAGCAGCAGGTATCTTGGGACGCCACTTACTGCAAGTTCCCCTCCAAGCCATACCACCAGCCTGAACTGGAACTATATCGCCGTTCTTTCACTGTCACTGGGTCAAAATCCTGGAACTTCCTTCCTAATAACTGTGGGTGTACCTATACCATATGAACTGCAGCAGTTCAAGGCGGCAGCTCACCACCACCTTCTCAAGGGCAATTAGGGATGGGTAATAAATGCTGACCTAGCCAGCGATGCCCACATCTCATGAAAAAACATTTTAAAAAAGCAGAATTCACAAGCAGTTTCAACTAAATCCTTGGAAGGTCAAAGCTAATATCTTTGACTCCTGCCATAAATCCTGCACCTTTATGATTGACTCAATCCTCCACCCTAGTCACTGATTCAGGTCGAATCGGATCACTTGCAACCTCAGTGTCTTATATAACCCTGAGATGAGGTTCCAATGTCAGACCCTCTGGTAAGACAGCTTACTTCCACCTCTAAAGCGCTGCCTTCCATCACCCCTATTTCAGTTCATCTTTGTCAAATCTAGTGCCAACTATTCAAAATCTCACCTGGTCAGCTTTGTATTGTCCATTCTCTGTAAACTTCAGCTCCTTCACAACTCCACTGCCCACATCCTATCCTGAATCAAGTTTCTTTCACATTCATTCCTGTCCTCACTGTTCCACATTAGCTCCCAATGTCTCTAATTTAAAATTCTTCTTCATCGCTTTTAAATCCCTCCAAGGCCATGGCCCCCTCTATTTTTATCAGAAATAGGAACAGGAGTAAGGGCATTTAACCCCTCTAGCCTGCTCTGTCATTCAATTAGATTGTGGTTGATCTGATTGTGGCCTTAACTCCACTTTACTGCCTTCCCTGCGTAATGCTCGGCTCCCTCATAGACCAAAAATTTAACTTAGCCTTGAATACATTCAATGAGCCAGACTCCACTGCTCTCTGTGGTACAGAATTCCACAGATAAATGACCTTCTGAGAGAAGAAATTCTCCTCTTCTCAATCTTAAATGGAGACCCTTTATTTTGAAACTGTGTCCCCTAATTCTAGATTTCCCCAAGAAGGGAAACATCCTCTCAACATCTACCCTGTCAAGTCCCCTCAGAATTTCAATGAGATCACCAGTCTTTTTTTCTAAACCCCAATGAGTATAGAGCCATCCTGCTCAACCTTTCCTCTTAAGACAATCCCTACATTGCAGGAATCAACCCAGTGAACCTTCTCCAAACTGCCTCCAATGCAATTATATCCATCCATAAATGAGGAGACCTAAACTGTACACAGTACTCTAGGTGCATTACAACTTCCTAACTACGTTCCTCTACTTCCTGTCTCCTAAACATTTCCCCTTTCTTCAACCTATCCCTGGCCCTATGTTCTGAAATTACATCCCAAAACTTTACTGCCGCTGCAACTCCCCTTCCTCACCCAACTCTCCACAAGACCCCAAGCTTTTGGTCACCCCTCCTAATCTTCTTTCTTTGGCTTGGTGCCCTTTTCCCCCTAAGTGTCTCTGATATTCCTTTTTTAACGTTGCCAAATAAATGCAAACAAGCTGTTGTTCCTGTATTGCGCAAGAAATAAAAGCGCCATGGATTATGGATGCACTGGATTATGTCAGTGTATATGTTTGTAATTTATCCAGGGCCCAATTCCTCCTGTTCAGTTTAAATTCAGAACTTCCAGAGGAAGTGGATTTACTGCAGTTTCTACAATATAACTTAAGACATGCGAACGTACATATGAATGTACAAATTAGGAGCAGAAATAGGTTATTTGGCCCTTTGAGTGTGTCCTGCCATTTGATAAGATCATGGCTGATCTGATTTTGGCCTCAACTATACTTTCCTGACTGCCCCCATAACATTGACTCACTTGTCTATCAATAATCTATCTAACTCAGTCTTAAAAATAATCAATGACCCTGCCTCCACTGCTCTATGGGGAAGAGAATTCCAAAGGCCAATGGCCCTCAGAAAAAATTTCTTCTCATCTCAGTCTTAAATGGGAGACATCTCATTTTTGAATGAGTGTCCCTGAGTTCTCTCCCATAAGTGGAAACATCCTCACAGCATCCACCCTCCCAAGTCCCCTCTTGATCTTGTATATTTCAATATAATCACCTCTCATTCTTTTAAACTCCAATGAATAGAGGTCCAATCTGACCAAACTTTCTTCATAAGATAAGCCCATCATCCCAGGAATCAGTCGGGTGAACCTTCTCTGAACTGCTCCTTGTGCCATTATATCCTTCTCAAATAAGGAGACCAAAACTGTACATAGTACTCCAGATGTGGTCTCACCAATGCCACATACAATTGCAGCAAAACTTCCCTACTTTTATATTCCATTCTCCTTGCAATAAATGGCAACATTCCATTTGCCTTCCCACTTTCTGTACCTGTATACCAATATTTTGTTTCATGTACCAGGATACCCAGGTCCCTCCATACCATTGAGTTCTACAATCTTTCTCAGTTTAAATAATATACTGCTTTTTTATTCTTCCTGCCAAAGTGGATGAGTTCACATTTTCCCACATTATACTCCATTTGCCAAATTTTTGCCCACTCATTTAACCTATTTAAATCCCTTTGTAAACTCCTGAGGCCCTCCTCTCAGTTTACTTTCCTGTCTATTTTGGTGTCATATGCAAATTTAGCAACCATGCCTTCGGTCCCATCATCCAAGTCATTTATATAGATTGCAAATAGTTGAGGCCCCAGCACTGATCTTTGTGGCACTCCACTGGTTACAGTTTTCCAACCCAAAAATAGCCTCTTTATCCTTACTCTCTGCTTCCTGTTAGCCAATCAATCCTCTATCTATACTAATATGTTAACTCCTTAACATGAGCTCTTATTTTGCATAGTAATCTTTGGTGTAGCATCTTATCAAATGACTTTTGGAATTTCATGTACACCACATCTATAACTTCCCCTTTATGCACGTTACTTGTTGCTTCCACAAAGAGCTCTAATAAATTGGTCAAACATGATTTCCCCTTCACAAAACCACGTGGACTCTTCCTAATTGTATTAAGATTTTCTAAGTGCCCTGCTATAACCTCCTTAATAGTGGATTCTAGCATTTTTCCCAAGACAGATGTTAGGCCACCTGTAGCTATCTGCTTTTTGTCTCTTTCCTTTCCTGAATAGAATAGTTATAATTGCTATTTTCAAATCTGATGGGGCCTTACCAGAATCTAGGGAATTTTGGAAAATTAAAACCAATGCATCTACTATTTCCACAGCCACTTCTTTTAGGATCCTGCGATGAAGTCAATAAGGTCAGCCTTTAGTTCTAATAGTTTTCCCGGTATTCTTTCCCTGGTAATTGTAATTGTTTTAAGTTCTTCCCTCCCTTTCATGTCTTGATTTACAAGTTTCCCTGGGATGTTATTTGTGTCTCCCACAGTGAAGACAGACACAAAATATTTGTTCAATGCTTCCACCATTTTCTTATTTCCCGTTAGTAATTCCCCAGACTTTCTAGAGGACTAATGCTCACTCTGGTTATTCTTTTCCTTTTTACATACACGTAGAAATTTTTACTATCTGTTTTTATATTTCTAGCTAGTTTCTCTCATACTCTAATTTTCCCCTCCTTATTGGTTTTTTTAGTCATTCTTTGTTGTTTTTAAATTCTGTCCAATCTTCTGACCTACTGTTAATCTTTGCAGAATTATATGCTTTTCTTTCAATTTGATACTATCGTTAACTACCTTAGTTAGGCACAGATGGTGCATTCGTCTCCCAGAGTTTCTTTCTCACTGAAATATTATAAGATATCTCCTTAAATGTCTGCCAGTGCATTTCTACGGACATACACCTCTTAACCTATCTTCCCAGTTCACCTTAGCCAGCTGCATCTTCATACCCTTGCAATTGCCTTAAGGTTTAAAACACTGCTCTTAGACCCACTCTTTTCTTCCTCAAACTGAGTGTAAGATTCAATCATGTTATGATCAATGCTGCCTTGAGGCTCCCTTACTTTGATGTCATTAATTAATCCTGCCTCATTGCACACTACCATGTCTAGAATAGCCTGCTCTCTGGTTGGCTCTAGAATGTGCTACTCCAAGAAATTGTCCCAAAAACACTATAGGAACTTATTTTTCATACTACCATTGCTGATCTGATTCATCTAATCTATATGTAGATTAAAATCACCCATGGTAATTGCAGTCCCTTTGTTAGGTGTCCCCATTATTTCTTCTTACAACATTAGGTCACAGAAACTGCTTTAATTATATTGCGAAATCTCACATGATGCAACTAATTTTGAAACCTCAAAGGTAAATGAATTTAATGCAAGGTTCTTACCTTGTGTAGCTATATAATGACTCGGTCTGTGATACCCCTATAAATGAGAAAAGGTTCATAAATTTATACAATCTGGAATGAGGATTGGTCTGGTCTCCACCAATCCCATTTGGAGAAATGTACAACATCAAAGTCCTTCATTTACAATGTGAAAATGTGCTGACAGCAATTTTACTTCCCTCCGTAAAAGCACCAAAATGTTAAAGGTCAGTCAACTGAATTGAGTTTCAACAATTTTCACAGGTGGAAGAAAGAATAAAGCCAATTAAGAACTAGGATTTGAAACATCTATCTTAATTGATCAGGAAGCGATATGCAAACGAAGAGTTATTTTGATAAAATTACCAGCTAAAAAAGAATTGATTGCAACGACAGTGCTGCAAGAAGATGGTTAGGTCCACACGCTTATCTTTTCTTGCTTGACTTTCAATAACATGACAGGTTAACAGCAGTTCAGTGACCTTACACAGTACGGTACTCTGATTATACACAAACTTAAGGCTTATAATAGACAACAGAAATGATAGGTTAAATACAACAATGGCATATTTACATTGAAATAGTATCTATGATGTGACCGACCAGAAAATTTTAACCCTTTAACTTCATTAAAAAAAACTAATCAATTGAAATACAAAAATAAGGAAATGATGACTAACAAAACAGTGACTAATGCGATTAAATAAAAGCACAAGAGGATGTTTGTAAATAATAAAACTACAGTGAAAATCAATAGTGCATTTATACTGCAACTTTAGCAATGCCATGAAGCAGTTTTGGCTTTGCAGCAAAATTAAAGCTGTAATATTAATTTAAAATCAGGCAGAAGAAGCACCGAGAGATTTCTGGGAAGGTGAGCCTTAACCCAGATTTTAAAAGCTCTCTTGGTGTTGCCCTTAGATATTTTTGGAATATACCTAGCTTCAGTTTAAATGGTTAGAGTGCATATGCTTCATCTACAATTCTCAAGTGTTTTCAGTTTTAACTCTTCTAGGTATTGCAACTAGGGAACATAAGTCAGATTCAGCTGGAATCCATACTACAGCCATGAGTCTCAGAGCAATAACTGCAGCATGAACTTTCACTCACTGTCTCAAAGAGGAAGGGAGAGAAAATGTGTTAAAAACTTTTTTGAAACTATCTGGACATGAAATTTAAATACAGCATAGATGTGGAGCTTGTTTTAGGGCATTATCAGCCTTAGGTATGCTTTAACTAAAATAGATTTTAAATTTGTTCTTTTTTTTTTAAAAAGGGTAAAATGTAATATCTAATCAACCTGATCAATGTATTTTGCTTATTTCGATACTTCAAGTATATCTCTATTTAGAGTGCTACAGTGTACGTCATGGTGACTCAAATGGCTAACAATGGTTCTGCTGAAAATATCTTATGTGGAAATCATTTAAATGAAGAGAACATGTATGCAGGGATAAAATGTATCCATAGTGAAAAATCTGAGCTTAATTTTCTTTTTGAGTTTCATGGAAATCTGTTAAAATGTTTTTTTTACTTATTGAAGTGGCATTTTCATATTCAATTATTGGATACTTAAACAAAAATGAGCTACATTGAAAGCTGAAAAAAAAGTGTTCATAGTCAACAAATTCTCTCTCCTGTTCATGCAGACAGGAAGCAAGCACTTTAAATTTTGCTCAGCTGAAATTTCTAAAAACTTGACTTTAATCTTGGAATTCTGTTGTTGCTACAAATCCTGGTGGAAAAGTTGCTTATTTACATGACAATATGCTGTGTAACCATTTCCATTAGCAGGCTATTCATGTTTGTGATGTTCAATGGCTAGTGGAAAAGCTATGGTTTAACAGGTGTTAAGAGTCTTCAATTCTATTCAACTTTCTGTCCAGGTAACAATTTTGATTTCATAATTAGTATGCACATTACAGAGTGCAGGCGAGATTGAGGCATGCTTGGAATAAATTGCAATGTTTTGCACTGACATTACTTTTATTTTCACAAAGCTACGTATTATTAGACCATACCATTACAGGGTACTGTTTGCAACAAAGGAGACAGAATGCTTTTCTCAGTAGCCCATTTTATAGAAGTGTTTAGCTTGGTTTTCAGGGCAATATTACACAACAAAAACAGACACGCAATAGCGTGCATCTGTACACTTTCATGAGCTTAGGTGGACTTATATTACATTATCTTGAAATGGACCAGATTCTCAACAATATGCAGATTTTAATTTAGATTCATGACTACAAGTACCATGAAGCTGTACAACATTTTCCTTTACACTTTAGTTGACAATTTGACAAAATGGTTAATTTTTGAAATATCACAGACCTGAAAAGAGGCATTAAGCCTTTGTTTTAAAAACATACAGCTATTAATTTCACCTAAAACATGTGCACTAAACAAAGTTCTAAGGGAAACAGATAACCACAAAAGATATATAACAATGACTAATTTACATGCGTGAAGTTTACCTCTTCATTCTCTTCATAATGTGTGTCTTTAGGCATTATTCCTTAACAATAACTTTCAAGTTCAAACAATTTGCAACTTCAGCTATTTGAATTGTAATAAGCTGATGCTTAAAATGACTGTGCAGCCATTAATAAGCAGTTATTTTGTTTATTTCCAAGGCTGATTTTTCCCATTATAGGCAAATGCAGAATATAGGCCAAATTGATTTAATTCAGCAAGATTAATGTGTTTTTACTCTATAATCATTTTTTCCCGTAGCATACAATGATGCCAAGGATAAATGTTATTATTATTATTTTGATAAATGTTCTTACTACTTATGAGATTACAGGAGCCCAACTGAAAATCAGAAGTCCACTTTTATGAAGAGAATCAAATGGGTTTGCTCAGTTATCTGCTGCATGTACTCCTTGTTTTAGTAACATGTTGGTATATTAAATGAATTGGTATTAAAATAAAAAAATCTAGCTTTTTCAGTGTGATACTTACATCCCTGTACAGCCATATCTACAGCCCAAATCAAAGCCAGATGTGAAAGAAAGCACAACAGTGTCAGTGAGTGCCAGAGAATTTAATATACAAGGTGCAAATTTTAAGAGTTGTAATCTTCAGACGCGACACAGGAAAGAAAATCAAATGCTAAAGTATTGTAGTGCTGGGAAATATAACTTACATCAATATAATTTGCATTTATGTAATCTGATGTTGAATCATCTTCTAATGGCTGTAAAATGACTCTGGAATGGTCATCTATAGGAAACATAATGCATATATGTCAAATTTATTTTCATTTCAGCCAGTGATATACAACACTTAATCATGATTTAATTTGCTCAAAAATTGATATGTATTATGAGGCTATGCCCCTTTAGTTTTGAAAATATGATCTTTCAACTGACTGGAAATTTTGCAATTTGAACTGAGACAGAGCAAACTGCTTAAAAATGCAAGGCCACATTCCAATTTGGAGGTGAGAAACAAACAAATCACCATCAGGGGAATAAGAGAGAGGCACATTTCCTATGATCCAGATACCCGTCGAAACCTGCAACTGTCTAAGGAAGACGTTAAAAATGCAAATGGTTATTGAAACAATGGCTGCCACAGTTCGGCACACTCAACACCCCTTGGAAATACACATTGGGTGAAATATTCCAAGGCAAAGCTGCCAGCCAGTATACAGAGAGATTGCATGTGACTCAGACAGCCTTGCATCCAGAAAGCCTTCAGCAGAGGAAACAAGCTGACAGCTGCTTGCTCTCTTCCTCTGTCTCTTTTGGAATAAGCATGTCACCTGGTTCAAAAAGCCAACTCTGCCAGAAACTACCAGCGAACCAAGATCTTGTAATAATTGCAGCTTCTTCTACATCTGGCTGCATCTAAGAAACCAGCTAACCTAGATCCGCCACAACATTTAAAATCTACGCCTCAAGGACAGTCAAAGGACACTTAGCTGTATATTCTTTTGCCTTTTTTATTGGACTCTGACTCCCCTTATTTCAAGCGTGCATGTGCAGGCCCTAATAATTACTTGAAGGATTAGTGGTTAATAAATTTTCCCTTTCTTTGATGCAAGAAAACTTGTCTGATTGGCTCCTTATTGCTCCACAGCTTAAATAGTTCAACACATTCAGATTTGCAAAAGGCACATCCTTGTGAAAAAAAAACTTAAACCTTTGTTGTGGCCATCCGAGGAGGTTGAATGGAGGGGAGTCAATTCACACCTTCTCATCTGGTCATAACTTATGAGAAACGGGTGTTAAAATCATTAAGAAAGCAATTTGAGAAGTGTACCTGAACAAGTTGGTTTTTCCAGGAACTTCACAAAAATACAAATATTCAAGTGTACTATTAAAAACATTCAATGCCAAAATATCTATTTATATTTCATTGCAAGGATTGTTTTAGCTGATACGTTTTCCCTTCCCTGCATGGCTACAACAACACAGGACTTCTTAAAAACTATAGATATTCAGCTTCATACATGTTCCAAGAAAAGAGCACTGCATACCTTTGAACGTCAGGAACTGGAAAAGATTCCACTGAACCTTTTGTCCATGATGAAAATTTGTATGCTTCAGTTGTAGTCAATTATTAGTGAAAATTACATACAGCATTGGAAAATGTAATTACAGTTTTGCATTACTACCAATTAAAAATATTATAAAATTATGCAGTACAAACTTTGCTCATTTGGCTCATCGGTAGCACACTTACCTCTGTCTACATTCAAGCCTCACTCAAATAACTTCATAAAAATCTTTACAAAGGGGAATAGTTTTAAACCTCTGACAGGCAGCAAAATTTATATCCATGGTTAGAAAAAGGAGAAGGGATAAAACATGAAATTTTAGGAATGATTCCACACAGACTTCCACTGGTGAACTGCAGTCAAAGGGAACACAGGACAGTGACATGGCTCCAAAACCAGAATCCCTGATTTGCCTACCTGTCCCAATCTTGAACACTGTTTTATACTGGGAGGACAAGGTCATGAAGGCTCTTCTTATGTGGCAATTAGTCTTATCTCAGCTGTGGGTCAACCTCTAGCATGCATAACACAGGATGAATGAGTGAACAATTAGAAAGACAGATATAATCAGAGGCAAAAGCAAAAAACTGCAGATGCTGGAAATCCAAAACAAAAATAAAAATAAAAATACCTGGAAAAACTCAGCAGGTCTGGCAGCATCTGCGGAAAGGAACGCAGTTAATGTTTCCAGTCCGTATGACTCTTCAATAGAAATAAGTAAAAATAGAAGAAAGGTGAAATATAAGCTGGTTTAAGGGGGTGTGGGACAAGTAAAGCTGGATAGAGGGCCAGTGATAAGTGGAGATAGCCAAAACATGTCACAGACAAAAGGGCAAAGAGGTAGTGAAGGTGGTGATATTAATCTAAGGAATTAGCACATTCCTTAGATAATATCACCACCTTCAACACCTCTTTGTCCTTTTATCTATGACATCTTTTGGCTATCTCCACCTATCACTGGCCCTCTATCCAGCTCCACTTGTCCCACACCCCCTTAAACCAGCTTATATTTCACCTTTCTTCTATTTTTACTTAGTTCTATTGAAGAGTCATACGGACTCGAAACGTTAACTGCGTTCCTTTCCGCAGATGCTGCCAGACCTGCTGAGTTTTTCCAGGTATTTTTATTTTTATTTTATAATCAGAGGCAGTTGGCATGGTTGAAAAATCTATATCTATAATGTCAGAGAGTGTTTGATGAGGTGCTTTTTGTTGTAAAAATTAAGGCGCAAAAGGCAAAAAATTGGCATACAAGAACGTTAGGAAACAGCAAGTATGAATTTGATTGTTGGGTGTTTGATATTTTTCCCTTCTACAGAATAACCTGAAGAAATATGGATAAAAAGCTACATTCTCATTATCGAGACAACCAAATTGCAATAAAAACAAATTGTGGATCATAGCTGTTTATAGATCAACTCACAAGCTATAATGTTTCCATAGCGATTCTTTGTTCTGTTTTGATCCTTCTTGGCAATGTCCCAGGAAGCAGACTGCCCTTCAAAGAAACTCTGCAAAAGAACAGTTTTGTTGACAAAATGACTCTTACTTTTCATTAAAGCTAATAGATCCAAATTTCATAAGCCCTTCTAATTAACAACTTCTTGTTTAAAATACATCAATTATAATAGCTGAATTATTTTAACCAAGAGTGAATAATTTTAAATTCTATACATATATGCTGTACCATGTACCATTAGAGGTAACTAGTTATATTTTGACCAACATTTTAAAATAATTTTGTATGAAAATTATATGTGGTGCACCTTTATGCATTTAAAAACACTTAGATGTACAGTTGATGTGCTGTAACCTACAGGGATATGAATCAAGAGCTGGCAAGGAGGTTTAGGCTGGATTGCTCTTTTCTGGCTGCACAGGCACAATGGGCTAGATAGCTTCCTTCCGTGCCATAAGTTTTCTATGTCTCTATGTTCACTTTGAGGTGCCCTATGTTGCAAGATTTAAAGACCATATTTTATGTGAAATATTTTCAGGTCATTTGGGATGGTAAATTATTTAAAAGTCACTCAGTATCTCATTTTTGCCGGTGTGAAACCCAACAAACTGCAATAAATTCGAGGCAACATGTGGCTTTTCTCTCTGCATTTTGTTTAAGCTTACCATAAGATGCAAACAGAAGTTGCTCAGAAGCAACAGATTTCTACAGGAAATGTTGCCAGTAAAACCACAACTACAGGCTTAATGGTTATAAACTCTCGCATTGTTTTTAGTCGTATAACATTGAGGTTTTGACATGTTAGGATGTCAAAAACCTTACAATTAAACAGTAATTTAACAAAAATAACATTTAAAAAGCAGCACAATGCAATCTATACTGATGCCAAGTGCTACAGCTAAAGAACACATTGCTTTTCCAGGAAAAATAATTATCAATCGCTATACTAGGATCTCTTCTCAACACATTGGATTTCACTTTTATTGAATTCCAATCTTCCTGGTGCAAAAAAAAAACAATGATACAATATTATTTGTCTGGTAACTTGTTGCTAAATGAGTCATAATCATAATACAGTACCTATGAGGGGATATTCTGTACTTTGAGGTGAAAGAGTCAGTTTTAATTTATTAATTCAGAGTTAGATTTTATTGGCTATTTAACGGATATCAGTGCAACAATTGAGAATCTAAATAATGAAAACACATGTAAGAAAGAAATAATTTAGATAAAATAAACCAATTAAGTCTGTAGATTACATCAGTGATTTTCTGCCAACTGTTGGTGCTGATAGTTGAAATATTTCTAACTCAAATGCCAAATGCAACTGCTTAAATTTGTTACAGTTGAGAGGTTAGTAAGATTGCTATGTTTTGGGACTTCGTCTTTAATTTAAGGTAGAAGGAAGGGGGTCATGTGACATAGTTATGAAATCTGCCTGAAAGCAACACTGGGTGGTTTGATTGTTAAAGATTAAGATTGTTTACTGGAAAGAAGCAAAATGTTTACACTTGGAGACAATTGCAGCAGCCTGTGCGCCAACAGTGGATAGACTGTCTCCAAAATTCCAGAAAAGTGTTCAGAATGTCAGGTTGTAAACAGTTGTGCTTTAAGCTGTCCATTTTGTTCTAAGATGAAAGAGAGATTAGCTATCCTTGAGAGCTTATCAGCATTTCTACCTGGATACAAGGTCCAAATGATTTGTCTCACCCTAGAAATGGGCTTTGAGAGGGGTTTCTAAGACATCCTTGAAAATTTGCATAGCTAGTCTACAAGCATCTGGGAAAGAGAGCAGATAGATGCAGAAAGTTCTATGGTTCACCGCACTGGAAAGTGGGTGGAAGCTCACGCTTGGATTGAAAGGACCAAGCTTGTGAGGAGTTAAAACAAAGCTGGAAGATTGGCTTAACTTGTGCTGGAAGGAGGGTCTCCAGTAATATTCTCACGATAAAGGCCAGTTCTGGAAGTTGCCAGGCTGAGAATGGAAAACAACAGAAGAAAACCCTTGGGAGCTAAGAATTACTTTGCACTGATTTTGGGAGAATTGTCTACTTAAAGGACAGTGCAACATATGCCTGTGAGGTGTGCTTTTTCATTTGTGCTAAAAACAAGAACAGGGTATTCCATTCTGTGATTTAAAGTATTAATTTCCTTCGAAGATAGTGTTTAAATAAATAGTGATTTAGTCTTTTGTTACAGTTAATGTCTTAAAAGGTGAAATCTTCTTGTATCATACTTTCAGCTATTAACTGGAAGTTTGAATTTCTTTTCAAAATTTATCTGTCTCTACGGAAGCACAACAAATTGAATAACGGGGCAGGGGGCAAACAGCGATTATCTTTAACTCCTTAGGACATCATGCAAGGCTTGCTCAAGACCAAAGATATTACTTTTTCGGTTGTAACAAGAGTTTTCAATCTCACCAGGCTCACCACATATATTAGAATGAAATGTTGGGTAACCTAGATTATGGTTATCTATATCATGATTTTGGAGATGTTTTGACCATTTTTCATAGAGAGGAGATATTTTGAAATGTGTTTTTACTTTGAAATTTGTTTTAATGAGTTTTGCTTCATGGGACAGCTCTAAGCAGACCAGAAGTTAAAATAAGGTGAGTAAAATGCTAAATGGATGTTATTTTTCACAAAGACTAAACAATAACCAATTTGTTCTCTGAATTGAATAACTGGAAAATATCTCTCATCATTAGAAAATCCTTTATCTTCATCTGAGATAGAGTAGAGTTTTAGAGGCAATATTGACTTTGGACAATTGTATAAAATGGGCGATATCAAGTTAGTTTCCCATTGCACATCTCTCCCAAATTTAATTTCCGTTGATTTCAATGAGGAAAAAGTCGGTGGAAATGTGATGTTGCAGCAATAATGGAGACCTGACTCAAAAGGCAGGACTGAGTACTAATTATTCTTGGAATCAAGGTGTTCAGGAAAGATAAGGAAGAAATAAAAGGAGGAGGTAGTAATATTGATTAAGTAGAGGGTTGCAGTGCTAGAGAGATGTCGCAGACAGGTTAAGGACAGAATTTATTTGGCAATAGCTAAGAAACAATAGAAGGTACTATTACATTGCTTGGTATATTCTACAGGCCGCCTACTAGTAGGAAAGATGTAGTGGAACAAATTTGCAAGGCAATTACAGAGAAGTGAAAGAATTATGGAGTAGTTATAAGGAGAGACTTTATAGTATAGACTTGGATAGTAGTAGTGTAAAGGGCTGAGAGCAGGAATAATTTGTAGAGTATATTCAGGGTACATTAAGGTACATTCAAACAAGCGGAGCAGGTAATAGAAACAAATCCAGTGTTCCCTGGATGATGAAAGAGATGATCAGTAAGATGAATTAGAAAAAGGGTGCATATGACAGATATCAAGTAGACAGTACAATTGCGAATTAGGGTGAAATATTGAAGGTTTGTTAAAATTATTCTTTCACAGCATTGCCGGCTAGGCCAGCATTTATTGCCCATCCCTAATTGCCCTCGAGAAGAGGTGGTGAGCTGCCTTCTTGAACCACTGCAGTCCATGTGGTTAGAAAAGGAGTTCCAGGATTTTGACCAAGCGCAGTGAAGGACAGATGATATTTTCAAGTCAGAGGTGTGGCTTGGAGGCGAACTTGCAGGTGGTGGTGCTCCCATGTATCTGCTGCTCTTGTCCTTTGAGGTGGTAGAAATCATGGGTTTGGAAGGTGCTGTCAAAGGAACCTTGGTGAGTTGTTGCAGTGCAATTTGCATATGGTACCCATGGCTGCCAGTGTGTGTTGGTGGTGGAGGGAGTGAAGGTTTAAGGTGGTAGATGGGTTGCCAATACTTTGGCATTGATGGTGTCAAGCTTCTTGAATATTGTTGCAGCTGCAGTCATCCAGGCAAGTGGAGAGTATTCCAACACACTCCTTACTTGTGCCTTGTGGTGGACAGGCTTTGGAGAGTCTGGAGGTGAGTTACTCGCTGCAGAATTCCCAGCCATTAACCTGCTCCTGTAGCCACAGTATTTATATGGCTGGTCCAGTTCAGTTTCTGGTCAACAGTAACCCCAGGATGGTGATAATAGGAGATACAGCAATGTTAATGCCATTGAATGTCAAGGGGATATTGTAGGAGATGGTCATTATCTGGCACTTGTGTGGCATGGGATATTACTTGCCACTTATCAGCCCAACCCTGCATTTGGACACACACTGTTTCAGTATCTGAGGAGCTGCAAATGGGGCTAAGCATTGTGCAATCATCAGCAAACATCCCCACTTCTGACCTTATGACGGGGAAGAAGGTCATTGATGAAGCAGCTGAAGATGGTTTGGCCTCGGACACTACACTGAGGAACTCCTGCAGCCTTGTCCTGGGGCTGAGATGATTGACCTCCAACAACCACAGCCATCTTCCTTTGTGCTAGATACGACTCCAACCGGGGGGAGATTTCCCCGATTCCTATTTACTCCAGTTTTGCTAGGGCTCCTTTATGCCACACTTGGCCAAATGCTGCCTTGATGTCACTATGAATCTGACAGTCACTCTCACCTCACCTCTGTAGGTCAGCTCTTTTGTCCATGTTTGAACCAAGGCTATAATGAGGTCAGGAGCTGAGTGACCCTGGCGGAACCCAAACTGGGCGTCAGTGAGCAGGTTATTGCTAAGCAAGTGCTGCTTGATAGCATTGTCAATGACCCCTTCCATCACTTTACTGATGATGGAGAGTAGACTGATGGGGTGGTAATTGGCCGGGTTGGATTTGTCCTGCTTTTTACGTGCAGCACGTACCTGGGGCAATTTTCTACATTGTCGGGTAGATGCCAGTGTTGTATCTGTACTGGAACAGCTTGGCTTGGGGCACGGCTAGTTCTGGAGCACAAGTCTTCAGTACTATTGCCGGAATATTGTCAGAGCCCATAGCCTCGGCAATATCTAGCAACTTCAGTCATTTCTTGCTTTCATGTGGAGTTCTTAGGGCAATTGAAAAAAAAAAGCAAATAAAAGCCGAGGGAGCATGAGTCTGGCAGCTAACATAAAAAGGAATCCAAAAGTCATCTATAGGCCTATAAATAGTAAAAGTATAGAAAAAGGAGGAGTGGGACCGGCTATGGACATAATAGGAGATATATGCATGGAGGCAGGAGGGATGGCTGAGGTACTCAATGAGTACTTTGCATCTGTCTTTACCAAGGTAGAAGATGCCACCCAAATCAAGGTGAAATAGGAGGTAGTTCAGGCAACTGATGAGTTAAAAATTGATAAGGAGTTTTACTTGGTCAACAGTGTGTTTATTTTTCCCCAAAGATTACTGATAATACAAGTGCTATGAAAGATTTATATTATGGAAAAAATAAAGTTGCAAAGACATGTTGTAACAATGGGATTTACGTTAAAAAGGGAGAAACCTGTATAAAGGAGATGAGGTTATGCGTAAGAAGAAAAAATTCTAAGATCTAACAAATGTGAAAATCCTCCAGTCTCTATGTACCAAGCTGCTGTCTCCAGGAGCCTAAGCTAAGAGAATTCATTTTAAATATCACTGTCCAGGGTGTTGCATGCTTTGCCTAGGTCTGTTGAAATCTTTGTTGTTTTACCGTTGCCTTAATGGAGTGTAACTGGGAGTTAGGGGAGCTAGGAGTTATCATAGTAGTAATTTGTGGACTGATGCATGTGCTTAAAATCATTTCTTTTATTAATGATTGTTTAATTTAGTTTTGTAAAAAAAAACCTTTAAGACTTGGTGGACTTATTACTACTGAATCCAAGGCATGCATCTTGAAATAAAAATGCAAATTGCAAAGCAGTTGAGGCAGCTGTTTCAAGTTTCCCTCTGGGATTTGAGCAGCTCAGCATTTACCATCTGCTGTGCCATAACATTTGTGCACATTTAATTGAAGGTGGCAGGACGGGTTGAGAGTGATTATTAAAGCATATGGCATCCTGGACTTTTATCAATAGAGACAAAGTACAAAAGCAAAGAAGTTAAAATAAACCTGTATAAAACACGGATTCTGCCTCAACTGCAGCAGTGTGTCCAGTTCTGGGTACTGCGTTTTAGGAAGGATATAAAGGCATGAGAGAGTGCAGAAAAGGTTCATGAGAATTGTCCTCTGGATGAGGAACTTCAGTTACGTAGATAGATTGGAGAAGCTGGGATTGTTTTCCTTAGAAAAGAGAAGGTTGCAGAGGTGGTACTACACAGTGCTGGTTTCATCCTTTCCTTTGGACAATACTAGCAATGCTGAGAGGGGGGCCTTGATGGTTGAGCAACTCAGGGTCACCATACTATTTACTCAGGTCTGCGCCCTGAAGACGACATTCCAGCTTTGTGGTTTACACTGGCACAACACAAGAAGAAAGAGTTAGCGGTTATAAGCTCTCAATTGATTGGCATAGAGCACGAGTGCCAGGGGTTACTTCTGATGGTGGAAGAGATCATTGCATCTCACTGGATGGCAACTGCCTTCTTCAAGCTGGGCAATCCCCAGTCAGTTACGAGCTGCCCCACTATGGCCTGCTTGCTTGAAGGGTGCATGAAGCTTAGAGAGTCACATCTTGACAGGCAGGTCGCTAATCTATGCAATAGGCAAGGCAAACTCAACAAGGAAGGCACTAGTTGCTCGCATCAAAAGCTGCAAGATGAGGAACACGTGTCCTGGCCTTACCGACGACCTTCTGCAGATTGATGATGCAAGACAGCTGTGATCAACAAAGACCTTACAAGGTTCAATGTGGACATTGCTGTTTTGCAAGAATCTAGGCTCGCTCAAAGTTGATTGATCCCTTAAAAAGAAACACTACATGTTCTTCTGGCAAGGAAAACTCAAGAGGCAACACATGAGCATGGAGTGAGTTTCGCAGTTAAAAAAACACTCTACTCGTGATGATTGAACCCCCACCCCCCCACAGAAGGTTCAGGGAGACTTCTTATTCTTTGTACATTAACAAGCGCGGGCCCAGTAAACCTCATGTGCATCTATGTCACCCAACGCTCACCTCCACCCAGATGTCAAGGATCAATTCTATGTCGCACTTGGACGCTGCCATCAACAAAATTCCCAGCAAAGAGGGACTGTACCTTTTTGGGAACTTCACAAGGGTGGGCACACAGCTTGGCCAATATGCATTGGGCACCCAGGTTTTTTTTTTATTCATTGGATGTGGGCACCGCTGGCTTGGTCAGCATTTATTGCCCATCCCTAACTGCCCTTGTTCAAAGGGCATTTAATAGCCACATGAGGACGCAGATTTCCTTCCCTAGAAGTGAACCAGATAGGTTTTTACAACAATTGACAATGGTTTCATGGTCATCATTAGGCTTTCAAGTCAAGATTTTTATTGAATTCAAATTCCATCATCTGCCAAAGCGGGATTCGAACCCAGGTCCCCAAAGCATTACCCTGGGTTTCTGGATTACTCGTGCAGCAACCAGTACGCCATCGCCCTCCCCTAATAAGGATAGAGGTTACTGGAGCTATGCTGTTACTATGGACTCTGTGTGATGAACAGCTATTTCGAAACCAAGTCTTGTCACAAGGGGAAGAATTTACCCGCCGGCAAGCGGGGGCAGGGCCTGCTTGCCAACGCGTAAAATGACGAACGGTGACGTTGGGCGGGCATCCCGACGTCACCGCGCGTCATTTAGATTGTTAGTTTGGCGGGCACGCAGCCACGTCAGCTGCGTGCCCACCGAACTGTCAAAAGCCTATTAAGGCCGTTGACAAAGTCATTAAAGCTGTTAAGAATGCTGCCCGTCCAACCTTAAGGTTGGCGGGCAGGCGAAGAGCCCAGGCTGCCTTTGTGTTTTTCACCCGCCCGTGGATGAGGTTTCATGACGTGTTCATTAATTAAATAAAATTTTTTCAAAAAATTAATGGACATGTCCCAGCTCATGTGACAGTTTCACATGAAGGGACATGTCCTTAATTTTTTTTTTCACCTTTATTACATTTTTCAAGACTTAAATTAGCACGCATGTGCGCGAAAGAGTGCAGGCTCCGACTCAGGGAGTCCCCCCCCCACCCGCACAGAGAGCGAACAGCACTTCTAGGTGTGCGTCATGCTGGGTGGGCCTTAATTGGCCCACCCACGTAAAATGGCAGCGTGCACCTGATCGGGGGCACCGATTGGGTTCGCGCTTGCTCCTGCCCGCCCCCGCATAACCTCCCTGACGGGGGGGGAAAATTCAGCCCATGGTGTCCTGGAGACATTCGAGATCACACCTCTGGCGCCACTTAGATCTTATTATCACCAGATCAATAAATGCTGGCCCAGCCATTGAAGCCCACATCCTGTGAATGAATAAAAAATGTACCACCCTCAACAATATCCTCATCACTCACAGCTATCACAGCACTGACTGTGACATTGACCACTCTCTGGTGTGTAGCAAGTCTTTAGCCAAGGAAATTATACCAATCCAAGAAAAAAGGTCATCCTCGGATCAACACTTGTCATACCACTGATCCAGAAAGGACCCAAGAGTTCCTCAAAATCCTCAATCAAGCTCTTTTGGACAACAATGCCCAAGGCCAGAGCGCAGTGTCCAATTGGGATAATCTGCGCAACACTATCGGTAACTCTGCACTCACAGTGTACGGGAAAATAGATCAGAGGAATGCTGACTGATTTTAGGCTTATTGGACTGAAATGGAGCCAGCTACTGCAATCAAGAGGAGAGTCCTCATGAACTACAAGCTAGTCTCCAGCAAACAAAATCTAACTGTTCTCAGAGCTGACAGGATGAAGTCTTTTAACAGTTTGCTTGGCAGTGTGCCAACCATTACTGGTTGAAATAGCTTACTGAATCTGGGGATGCTAGAGGGATGTATGAAGGAATCAAGAAAGCATCAGGCCCAGCAGCAACAAAATCAGATCTCTTGAAGTCAAAAACAGGGATGATCATCACTCAACCTAGCAAGCAGATGGAAAGGTGGGTGCAGCACTCTCTCAAACCGAATTCAACTGAGAACATTGTCACTGAAGAAGCTATCAGCAGCGTTCCAGACTTTCCTGCCATGGAGCTGCATAGTGAGCCCACCATAGTTGAGCTCAGCAAGGGCACTGACCATCTTGCCAGTGGTAATTTCCCAGAAAACAATGGCATTCCACCTGAAATCATCAGAAGTGGAAAACCAGCACTCCTGCAGCATCTCCATGAACTTCTGTGTCCATGCTGGAAGGAAAAAGATTTGTGTCTCAAGACAAGTGTGATGCAAAAATAATCACCTTGTACAAAAACAGGGGATTGGTGTGATTGCAACAATTATTGAGGCATATCCTTGTTAAGTAATGTGGGGAAGATCTTTGCTCGCGTTGCTCTGACCAGTTTGCAGACCCTGGCATTACACATCGACCCAGAGTCTCAGTACAGCTTCAGGGCTGGCAGGTTGACAATCGACATGATTATCTCACTTCACCAGTTACAGGAGAAGATCCGGGAACAACATAGACCATTCTACATTGCCTTCACAGACCTTAACAAGGCCTTCATCCTTGTCAGCAGAGTCAGGCTGCCCGCCTGGTCTCCTGGGCATCATTACTTCCTTCCATTAGAACATGCACAGTTTTGTCAGTTATACCAGAGCAACATTGGATGCTTTCAAGATCAGCAACAGGGTAAAGCAGTGCTGCATCCAACTCTCCTCGGCATATTTTTCTCCATGCTGCTATTGTATGCTTTCAGCAACTCAAATGATGGTATCTACCTGTATGCCACAGCTGACGGCAAGCTGTCAAGGCTGCACACCAAGACCAATGCCCTAGTCAACGAGTTGCTGTTTGCTCACTCTGGAAGTCACTGACAACTTCACATATCTTGAATCATCAATTAGGTGCAACCTGTCCCTTGATGCTGAAATCTGCACCTGGATTGACAAGACAGGTGTGGCCTTGGCAAAGTTGAGAAGTCGAGTGTGGACCAACAGCAAACTAGCTGAAAATATAAAGCTCTGTGTGCACCAGGCTTGTGTTCTTAGCACTGTCACTGTGTATTAGAAAGTTGCAAATGTAAGCCCACTGTTCAGGAAAGGAGGGAGAGAGAAAACAGGGAACTAAAGCCAGGTTCTGAGATCCATCAGTGGCAAAAGTTCGTCGGTGCAGGTAGTCATAGGTTTTCAGATGCTACCTGCCACTTCATGGAGCTTTGTTACTCTAAAAGTACTGTGCCGAAGGTGAGTGTACTGTAATTCCTTGAAACATTTTACATTGTATTGGAGGCCAGGTCATTGAGTGTATTTAAGACCGCGCTAGATAGGTTCTTGATTGGTAAGGGAATCAAAGGTTACGGGGAGAAGGCAGGAGAATGGGGTTGAGAAACTTATCAGCCATGATTGAATGGCGGAGCAGTCTCGATGGGCCGAATGGCCTAATTTCTGCTCCTATGTCTTATGGTCTTATGTATTTATTTTATACTTAGTGATGCATTTTATTCTGGAAGTTATTTCAGATAGGAATGCACAGTGCTGCACACGTATGGTGCAGTATTTCAACTTATACATTGGTTTTTCCAGGCAGAATTGCCTGAAGGAGCTTAACTCTGGCTCTACCATTGATTCCTATGGCAGCCTATGATTCACGTAAAGTCATTTCACCTAAAGTTGCGATTTTCTTACACCAACCACGACTTTAAGTGAGGACTCCTTGTACTTCAGAGATTTAAATGTGACCCCCACATGTTATTACCCTTCTTGGCTTATGGAGGCCATTCTCATAAATGTCCTTTACTATTGATGGGTTTTGAGCAGCATCCAGGTCTTTGAGTCCCTATTGAAGAAGCTCCTGATGTTTATATTGATGGTTCGTCTTGCCATGTCAAGGGAGTTCCTCACACAGGGTTTGCAGTGGTATTGCCTGAGTTTACCCTCAAGTTCAGGTGCCTTCATCAGTCTGCTCAATTTGCAGACCTGATGGCTTTACTTGTTGTAGTTAAAGAAACTGCTGGCTATCCCGTGAATATATAGTCTGATAATGCCTATGTTATTAATGTCATGCTGACTCCTATTCTTTATAATAAAAATTCTTATCGCTCCTCAGATGATAAATATTTGGTCCATGGCCCATGTCTTTGTTTTCTTTGTCAGGTTTTGAAGGAGAGCAAAATGCCAAGCTACATAAGTAAAGCACAGAGGCGGGACGGTTCTAAGCATACACAGGGTAACAATGCAGCTGATGTAGCAGCTGAAGCAGCAGCAATATCTCGAGATTCATTGCAAGAGTTAGAGAGTATAGTAATTCTCAGTGATTCAAAAGTAGAAGATGCAGCAACTCCTGTTTCAGTAGTTAAGCCACATCAATGTGAATGTGACCCATATCAGGTCGTTATTTATGGCATTAGCAAGGTCAGCCTTTGCCTGCAACTTCTTCATGGGCTCAGAAAACTCTTCTTTCCTCTTAAGGTTCCCCTTGTTAATGTATAGGGAAAATCAGAGTCCAGTAGTGTGTGTTCCTCTTGAGTTAGGAGATGAACCTTTGTTCATGTTTTATTCGCATCTGACAGGTGGTCATTATTCGGTTGAGACTACCTCAGAGAAAGTTACAGCTACTGTGTGGTGACCCAAGTTAAAGGAGGCTGTAAACCTTTATGTTGTGTAATTAAAGGGCTTTCCTTAGAAGTCACCTCCAGATTGACTTTATTGGCCCATTGCCACCACCACAACAAAATTTTATGTATGCACTTGAGGTCATTGACCCGTTTGCTAAGTGGATAGAGGCATTTCCTGAAGATAAAGGCAAAATACTGCGGATGCTGGAAATCTGAAACAAAAACAAAAAATGCTGGAAAAACTCAGCAAGTCTGACAGCATCTGTGGAGAGAAAGACAGAGTTAACGTTTTGAGTCTGTATGACTCTTCTTCAGAGCAGGCATTTCCTTGTTGGTCGAATAGTTCACATACTGCTGCAAAGATATTGTTAAGCAACGTGTTGTGTAGGTGGGGGCTTCCCATACCAGGTAACTCACTTTTCAGGGCAAGTCTTTTCTAAGTAACTAGAACTTGTTACTTAGTAACATTTTTATTGATATAAAATGGCACTAATTTCTTGCTTTCTGTCTCAGCACAAAGTTAAAAATTAGGTTTGGTCACAGAAAGGGTCAGCTTATTCTGGCACACAACCATATGTTGTTGTCTGGTCAGGTGTCCAAGCTATTCAATTTAAATACAAATACCTTGTAGATTTATTTGTATTTATGTTTAACTTAACAACCACCTTTGATGGGAGAGCTGCAACAAGCAATCAAATGGATGATAAAAACAACAAAGCCTGAGACCCCGATGGTATTCCAGCGAGGTTTTCAAAGCTGTGGTGGCTTTGGCATAAGTTACGTATATCTTATCACCCACAGTCTTCTGGGATTGTTGAGCATAGTAATAAGATGTTAAATGTTTTAAACATGAAAATATTGAAAAAGCTATGGGTGGCTAACCCCGTTCAATGGGCAAACATGTTACCTCTTTGCTTGATAGCAGTGAAGTGAACTATAGGGATTCACCTTATCAGGCTATGACTAGAAGGTTAATGAGGGATCCAGGTCATTTGATATTTACTGATACAACTCCTCTTAATGTGTAACTCTAAATGGTTGGAATAAGTTATGAAATATATGCGGTAAGTTAGTGAATTTATAGTAAGGAACATTAGGAAATCTAAAGACCATGCTAAAAGGTATTTTGATCAAAAGGTCAGGCCTTTTGAGTATCAAACTGGGGATACAGTAATGGCCTATAGTAAGAAAGAAAATGCTTTTGATATTAAATGAAGGGTTTATTCCCAATAGTGGAAAAGCTTAATCCAGCAGTATGTTTTATAAAGGTTTCCAATGCTTTCAAAGGGAAATAAGAAAGTGACAAGATGGTGTCATATAAATCAGATTAAAACTGCAAAAGAAGAAATACTGCACTTTCATCTTTTTCAGATAATGTGAAGTCTTCAAGATCAGGGGATTTGAAGAAACAAAAACAGGTTTAGTGATGTGCATTTGTAATGAGTATTTAAAGGGGGAGAGAATGGTTTCTCTCAGCCTCGAGGTGGGGAGCCTGTGAGACTTCACTCATTAGCACATTTATGTAATTAGTAAGGCTGAAATTATCAAATTGTACTGTACATAGGCTTAGTGATGAAAAATCTTAATTTGTATGTATTATTGGGATGACCCATGAATTTTGGGGTGTGTTGTTAAGAAAGCCTGAAAGTTGGCATCTCTAAGTACTGTGGCTTTAAGAAAGAACACGTGGAATTTGGGAGTGAGCTGAAGTTATAGCAAGGACACATCTGTGCTCCAGTGAGTCTAGCTTATCAGTAAAGAGAAGCCAAAGCTACAATGCTGATTGCCAGGACCATTGCAATGTTCCAGGGCCTCTGGTCAAAGATATAAGTTTTGGTTTAACAGTTGGAAGGGAAACCAAAGTTCCAATGCTGATTTGCAGGAAGGTGGTCTGAGGGCTAGAATTAGGACCTTCAGTTAGAGATAAAAATTAAGGTTAGATTGTTGTGGGGAAGCTCAGAGCAGTCTTTCCATTGGTCAAGAGTTGTAATATTGGGTTATAAGTTGTTAGTTGTGTTGATCCAGGTGCACATACTTGTTGCAAACGTTGCAAAGCTACCTGCAAAAAGGGTATAAAAACAGGGGTGCCTCACTGGGGTCTTTGGACTTGCCAAGGGTTAGCATTTGCCAGAGGACACGTGCTAGGGGGCATTTGATGGGAGAGAGAGTTGGGAGTGAGGCACTTGCTGGGAGAGCACTTGCCAGGAGTAGGGCACTTGCTAGGAAGTTAGTATTTGCGTAGGACATTGCCAGTCGGCTGATATTTGAGGGGTTTCTGTAAGAACCCAGCATTAGGTTTAGTTAGTGACTAAAGTAACTGTCACAGCCGTAAGATTCCGGTATCAGAGGTCAGTGGATCCAGTATAGACAGGATTACCTGAGTTAGATAGATAGATAAACAGAAAGAGAGAGAGAAATAGAGAGCGAGAAAGAGGGAGAGGGAGAGAGAGAACACTCAACAGGCAGCAGTTAAGATGGACTGGAAGCATGAGCAAATAAGGTAGACTGGAAAGTCATGGGTTGAAAAAGGGTCTACTAGAGCTGAAGTCCTAAAGCTGCAAAGGGATTTGTATGTATGTTAAGAGCTATGTTGGCTAAGCTAAAATCTCAAAGGATGTTGTGAGTCAAGAGAAAGACATCAGAAGTGCCGGGATCCACTGGAAAGACAGACTGATGATAATATTTATTGCCCAATAAACTTTGTTAGTTTGCATTCTACAAGTTCCTATTTGTCCTTTTTGCCAATATCATTATTCCTCAGCAAGAATTTTCTTGCCCTGGGGTTTAGCATAGCTCCCAAATCCCTACAAGGGGATTATCGTATGAGGAGAGATTGAGTAGACCAGGTCTATATTCCACAGAGTTTAGAAGAACGAAAGATGATCTCATTAAAATA
Source organism: Cetorhinus maximus (assembly GCF_964194155.1). Lineage (NCBI taxonomy): Eukaryota > Metazoa > Chordata > Chondrichthyes > Lamniformes > Cetorhinidae > Cetorhinus > Cetorhinus maximus. The sequence goes on along the minus strand of NC_135883.1, from coordinate 82,777,252 downwards.
TATAAAATTCTTGAGGGGCTTGATAAGGGAGCTGTAAAGAGGACGTTTCCCCTGGCTGGGGAGTCTAGAAATAGTGGTCACAGTTTCAGAATAAGGGACTCGGTATTTAGGACTGAGGTCGAGGAGAAATTTCTTCATTCAACTAGTTATGAACCTTTGGAATTTTCTACCCTAGCAGGCTGTAGATACTCAGTTGTTGAGTATATTCAAGACAGAAAGTGATAGATTTTTGGATACTAAGAGAATAAAGGGATATGGGGATAGTTTGGGAAGGTGGAATTGAGTTAGAAAATCAGTCATGTTCTTAGGGAATTGCGGAGCAGGCTTGAAGGGCTGAATGGCCTACTCCTGCACATATTCCTTCAGGCTGTATCTCATTACATGGAGACAAGTTTTATCAAATTAAGCTAATTGAATCTGATGATATATGTAAGTCTGCATATTAATCTTACTGTGTAATTAAGCTACTTAACGATTCAAACCAAGCTTGCATCATTTACCTGTAACTGGGATCACTTTCAGAAAGATTGAAGGACTACAACTTGAAAAAACAGAAATCCTATGCAGATCACAAGAAGGATTTCATTGTTACACATCAGCTTTTTGCTGTTGTAGAAGCAGGTTACAGGCAGTGTGATTCAACTTCTAAAAAAGTAAGTTTCTCAAGACCACTTGCAAGGTTGATTGATGCCTTTGAACCCATGAAGGTACAAAGGCAGGGCCAATTTTATTATTGACATGTTCCACTCAACAGCATTCTGCAAAGCTAAGTTGGAGGATTTAGTTTTAAGTAGAATAAACAATATTAGCTGGCCATGTTTCAGAGTTAAATATGACTATCTACTGGGGTCCTGACACATTAGTGCCTGCTTTCATATGAAAAAGCTAAGTTTCAAGGTGCACATGATCTCACTATATAGCTATTTGAGTCTTTTACAATATATTTACCTCATATTCCTCTTTGAACCCATAACCCTCTGATGTTTTCATCAAGTTGATATGCTGCAATAGGTCTGCAACACGAATAGCAGGATGGAGTTGGCCAGTCTGGTATGGAGACTCCGTGGGGTCACAGTGATAACGAGGAACATCTAACAACCTGCTTGACTCTGCTGATACTGTGTGGTTCTCATCTAGGTAAATAAAGAATAATTCATTAAGTGCACAACTTCTTTACAAATTGTCTGGTATACAATCCAGTGCTGGAGGTAAATTATGTGCAATTTTAGAGATGTCCACTTGTTGTATGACTCAAAGAAACAATCTTACAGAAGTAGAAAGAAAGTTTGAGATGGATGTGATTGAAGTCTTGATTCGCTTAACTCTTCCACCTACAAAATTTCTACTGGAAAAGCATGATGAAAAGTTATAGTTCAAATTAATTCAGAATCCAACTTCCTATTCATAGCTAAATAAATGATTATAAACTCTGAGGTTGCCATCCATACGTGCAAAATGCCTAAATGAGTTCTATTCCATAGACTATGCTCCGAAACATATGCATGCATGAAACTTTTCATGCAAAATAGTACAACTTAGAATTCATCTACTCTTGGCGTCAGGACTAAACAAAGAATGAATTTAGAAGTATGCATTATTCTCTATTAGGCACGTTTCACTATTTATTTCTACTTCTGTTAAAAGCAGTCTTATGGTTCAATATAATCATACACCTGGCATGTCTACAAGGGCATGTATGTGATCATCTGAAAAAAATATGTAAATGTGGCTTACATTTAACATTAGATGTATCCAATATCATAATATTGCTAACAACATAATACTGTGAATGCAAGATTTCCTTTCCTAAAATCTGTATCTGCATAAACAATCTGATGATTATTCAAGTCAGTTCTCTTCAGATCCTGTGCTTGCACAGTTATCAACTGACCACTCAAAAGAGGACATTGCAGTCGTGGAACACTCCATTTCAAGGAAAAGTGGGAGTAGATTGAAGAATGAAAGGCAAGGATCCGTTCAAACAGCAGATGCACATCATTTGTACTTCAATATTGACGTACGTCTGAATAGTCATAGGTTCCCAAATCCCATCTCTGCTAGAGAATTCATCGACAAATATACATTTGACCATATCATATAGTTTCTCCACATTCTGCATCACTTATAACTCTTTTGTTTTGCAAAATGCAATACTCACCAGCAATGGGCACTTTGTAGAATAGAGCAGCAAAAAAAAACATAAATTAAGGTTCATATATATATTTCAAAAAAATAAATGTATAACCTAAATTAGTACCATTTTAAATGTACAGACCTAGAATTTAATACAAACTATATTCTTATTGTCTGACTCAGTTAAACCTTTTAGGGCTGAATCCAAACCAATTTAACAGGTTATATTTGTTTTGCTCAGTGGTTGGTTTTTCAATGAAATAAAAGCCATGTAACAAACAAAACAATGTACTCGCAGGACTGATGTACACGATTACATGTAATGGTAATGTCACTGGATAAGCAATCTAGAGGCCCAGGCTTACGCTCTGGGGGTGGGTTCAATCCCACAATTGCAGCTGGTGGAATTCAAATTCAATTAATAAAATCTGAAATATAAAGCTAGTCTCAGTAATGGTGACCATGAAACTACAATTGTTTGTTGTAAAAACCCATTTGGTTCACTAATGTCCTTTAGGGAAGAAAATCTTCTATCCTTACCTGGTCTGGCCTACATGCGACTCCAGACCCAGAGCTAAGTGGTTGACTCTTAGGCTGAAATGGCCTAGCAAGCCACTCAGTTCAAGGGCAATTAGGGATGGGCAACAAATGCTGACCTTGCCAGCAACGCCATATCCCATGAAAGAATAAAAAACAACTCCAACATAATGACATCACACTGCAACAAATCAAGCACCTTTTAGTTGTCATTTAACAGGATTGGGATCTTGTCCTGAACTCTGTGGCAACTTATTTCCTTTAGCAGCTATTGTTCAAAATATAGTCCTAGTTATTATTTTTTGCACTGTGTGTACCAGCAGAAAATGTACATTATGCAACTGCAATATTACAGCATTTAGAGAAGGCCAATGTGTAGTGACATAATTAAGAACAATTAACAATTTTGCCACACTCAATAGCAGATACTGCCCGAGCACTACATGCAACACCATATGACCATGCACATAATATGGAATTGCAAAAAAAAATTTCAAAAATATTAAGATCAAGTCTGAGGTAGTTTGTCAGAAGAACAGTTTTACAAGTCATCATTCAAGTAAGGATTATGTGCAGAAATTATGTTGCGGATTAATTCAAAGGGCTGAATAACCATAATAGAGTCGTAGAACATAACCGGACAGGAGGCGGCCTTTTGGCCCATTTGACCCATGCACAGTACATTACAGTCAATCGCATGATTTTATTTATTTAAAAAAATCTTGGCATTATTACCACACAATCTGGTTACTATCATGCATTTTGGAACATGCCATAAAATCACCGATGTTCAGCAATTGAAAAGCACAGCTTCTGGAACTTTAGATTTATAGAGTGAAAAATTACATCAGAAATTGAACTATGCCAAAAAGCAGAGAAAGATTCCACCATTCTCTTCCCCTCAAACTGGCAAAAGAAAATAGATCAGCAAAAATGACACATGCATGTTGCACTTCATGTGTTTAAATGTCTTCTTCAGCGTTAATGGAATTGAACTTCACAAGCCAAGTTTCCCTTGATTTTATACAGTAGAATATTGCACATGTGCATACCATGAGCGGAATTTCACTGGCCCCTGGGTGGCAGGCTACATGGGGGTGGGGGCTGGCAAAATGGTGAGCCACGTCAGGATGGCTCCCTGTGCAGTCTTGCCACTGGGCCATTTTACCAGTGGCATGACTGGAAATGGAGCAGCTGCCTGCTGTTGGTTGCTGGGTAGCTATTTCAATAATTAAGGGCCTCTTAAGCGGCCAGTACCACTTCCCCTCCATGTAGAGGTGTCAGCTGTGGCTCAGTTCATAGCACCCTCGTCTTTGAATCAGAGGGTTGTGGGTTCACGTCCCACTCCCGGAAACCAAGAACTGTGATTGTACTCGAAAGAGTTGCAATCTGTGACTGTTGATAACTCGAAAGAGTTTCCCCTCCACGTGGGGAGGCCACCAGCTGCAAGGGGGCAGAAGCTTTGTGGCCCAAGGAGGGAGGCCTGGTAGAATAAATAAAAAAAACCCCACCCCCTTGACCCCAACACCACTGTCGGAACCTGCTTGCTTGGCCCGAGCAGAGCAAAAAAATTCTTACCCTCCTGCAAGAGCACCTCAAAACGTAAACGCCTTCCCATTCTCCTTGCAGCTTCATCTTTCAATAAAGCTATTTTATGCTCGTTGATATGGCTCGTAGATTATAGCATAAAATATCTTTATAAAACATGATGGCTGTATTGTTTCCACAGTCACAAAGGTCCCTATTAATGTTGATAAACAAAGTTCTACTGCAGTATCACTTATGGGAACTATAGTTTTTAATTTGGCCTGAGTTCTTCTAAGCTAAAGGTTTCACTGCAATGCTTAGACATGGAAATTCCTCTTCCACTTTGTTAATTATAAATACTGAAGTTGCATTAAAGGTATCCGCAGATAGTCGACAGATTTGGAATTTTGATTCCAAAATGGGCATATGATGTGACTGTGACATCCTAATTTGCATCCTTACTACCACTGTGGAAGAAAAACAGTCATCTTCCAAGTGACCTTCAGTTGGCACCCAGATCTTCCCATTTGTGTGCAGCTGGATGCAGAATCTTAAAGCCCACTTCCGGCCATCATTATCCGCTCGCAGCTTAGAAAGTTCGACGGCTTTTCCTTTTAACGTCTCCACTTTTCATTCAAATGCTTCATCAGCTCTTCTGCCTGTTTCTTGTAGCTTTTGGCTTCCTCCTGGAATATTGAACATTGCTGAGTCTTCTCTGCCAACTGGTTCTTCAGTTTGTTCAGTGATGTCAAATTCATTTTGCTTCTCTTCCAGAGGGATAAACTTTGGCCTGACGGATTCTTCTAACATGTGAAGGTCTTTCAACAGGTTTTCCTTCCCTTTGCAAAGCTCACTTACTTCATCTTGAGTTTTCCTGTAATTCAATAGAGTATCCTTGAGTTTCTTCTGCTGTGCTTCCATTCTGCAGTGTAAGACAGTCTTCATGTTGCTGAACGGTTATGCATTCCTTTTGTATTTGATCTTGAAGGACAATCAGTTGTTCTTTCAACTGTTTATTTAATTATTGACCTTTTGCCAACTCACTCTGGGCTTCAGTGCATCATTTCCTTGCCACTGATATTTCCAAAAGCAGCTTTTTCCTGAAGTAATATTCAACATTCTTTTTAGCTCCTTATGTTTTTCCATGACTACATATAGATTCTTCAAGGAGTCTTTCAGGATTGCAACTTCCTTGTGTGCCTTTTCTGCCTGCTGTTTTCCCTGGCTGTACATCTGGTTGAGTTTTTCCAACTTATGCTTTAATTTGCCTACAGTGGAATTGAGGGTGGTTATTTCCTCCTAGTATCTTTGTGTCATCTCTGAAATTTGTTCAGATCTCGTAGAGCTTAGTTCATTGGAGACTTCAGTTTATTTTGCGTTTTCAAAGGTATATACTCAGCTTGAATCTTGCGCTTCAAAGCTTCCAGTTCAGCTCTGATGTGAACATTTTCCTGTAGAACAACTTCATTTACTTTTTGCATGTTTTGCTTCGTTTGAGCTACCTCAGATAGTTTTCCTTCATTCGTAGCCATCTGCTCATGCTGCACTGCCATCCATCCCCCTTGCTTTGGGCTCTTTTGGTTCCCGCACTCTGGGGTTTTCTGGCCCCCTCCCTCTGCGGTCTCTTGTTGCTCTCTATCTGGGGTCCCTTGTTGCCCCTCTCTCTGGGGTCTCTTGCTGCCCTCTCCCTCTGGAGTCTCTTGTTGCCCTGGGTGTTTTATTGGGAGTTGCCCTCTTTCTGGGATCTCTTGCTGTTGCCCCTGGCACTTTATTGGAAGTGTGCTAGGTCATCTTCTGAGGTCTACAACTCTACAACTTGGTGAGATATCAAAAAGCTTTGACAGATATTTTAAATTCCAAATGTTGTTGAGCATTGATTAATATGTTGGGTATGGAATACTTCACCAGCAAATGAATCAAAGACAAATAAAAATTTATCAACTTGTACTTCTTCTGATTCCATTTAATCTTGTAGCTCTTCTGTAAACTAAAAATTGTCTTCTCCAAGATTTCCACTCTTTGGTCTGGTTTAGCCCTTACCATAGCGCAAATGTGTCTGGTTCTTCTAATTTTCCGTAGACGGCAGTTTTTTCCTTTTGTAGTTACTGCTTTAAATATTGTTACCGCTTTAAGAATTGGCCATGCAGTAACTGTTTTTTGCTCTCAGGTTGTTTCTGCAGCTGTCGGTTTCTCTGTATACTTTTCCCATATTTTCCGGATTTTGGCAGGCTCCCTGGCGATCATGGGCCTTTTTTTAAAACTGTTTTAAACTTTTAAGGTAGGTGTATTCCTTTTCTGGCCGATACTTTCTTTCATTTTTACTCCTGAATGACTTTTTTGAATGTCCTGTGAGATTTTTGGCAGGCTCGCGGTCCAATCGGGGCCCATTTTTTTTTTAAACTTAAAGTGACAGCACTTTGTTCTTAAAATCTACAGTCTTTTTTAAAACTCTCCAGGTTCTGCTTAAACTTTTGACTATGTCAGCTCATTTTTACAGGTTTTTTTAAAACCGTTGTGTTTTTACTTGCAGTGGTCTGGGTGCTGAGCCCTTGGGACCAGCACCTATTCAAAAATGTAAGTACAGCTGCCTTTTGTATTTTTACTCACCATCTCCTCCAAGCTACACACCACCCCCACTTGGAAATATATCAGTGTTCCTTCACTGTCGCTGAGTCAAAATCCTGGAACTCTCCCTCTAACAGCATTGTGGGTGTACCTACACCCCATGGATGCAGTGGATCATGAAGGCAACTCACCGCCACCTTCTCATTGGCAATTAGGGATGGCAATAAATGCTGGCATAGCCAGTGACACCCACATCCCCTGAATGAATTTTTAAAAAAATCTCGTTAACTGTGTCACTCAGGTTCTTGCAATTTTCAGTAATTTACTTCCACTCACTCTGGTGGATTCCTTACTTCCAAGCCTGTAGTGAAGCTTCTTCAACTTTTTCTTTAGGTTTTCTTCTTAGGTGCACCTCTCTCTAGTTAGGCTTCAGTTGCTTTTAGTTTTCCATACCTTGGGATGCTGTTCTGGGTTCATGCATTTAGCTGCCACCTTTAATATCACTGCAGATTACCATGTTGGATTATGGTTCTATCTCTGATGTGCTATCTTGCAGAAGCTCCCAGCACTATCAACCCGCGTTGTGCTACGCTGACAGAGCTGATATCCCACTGCTACCAAACATGCTGTAATATGGGTCCTTTAGATGTCTCGATGATAAGATCTTGAGACTTGTATATTTAAACAGGAACCCTTTATTGTTAACCTTTAACTATTTACAGATCCCAGGTTACTGTCATGCATGGTGCTACCACCTCCATGCAGGCTGGCTGCTTCCAGAGTGTTCTCTCTAGTCTGTTCTCTCAGTCTATTACCATGTGAGTCTATACATCATACCATGGCGGTTCTATTCTCCAGTCCCACATGAGCCCTTGCCCTGCCGATCACCTTTACATGACAGTGGTATGCAGTCATACAAGAGCATCATACAACACGTATTACATCTTTAGAAATGATCTTCTTGTGTATGCGTGTGTGTGTGTGAGTGAGAGTGAATGAAGGAAGAGTGGATGTTTTTTGCGTATATTTTCAGGTGTTGAGAAATAAACGTTTATCGTTTCTTTTGCTTTGAACTGACAAGAAAGTCTGTTCAGCATCTGTCCTTTAAAGTCACAGTACAGATAAAAAGATATTTAATGTGATTAGTCGAGAGATGGGACAAAGGGAAACATTATACCAATGTCCTTGGTCCCTGCCACAAACTTCACTCCCTAGCCCCTGACTCCATCTCTCTCCCTAATAAATATTTGAGGTTGAACCAGACTATTTGCAATCTTACTATTGTATTTGGCCCTAGGATGAGCTTCCAATCACATATGCATGCCTTCACTAAGATCCCCTATTTCCACCTCCATAACATTGCCTGACTCTGCCGCTGCCTCAGGTCCTCTGCTACTGAAACCCTCATCCACGTCTTTGCTATCTCCAGACTTGACTATTTTAATGCACATGTGGCTGGGCTCCCATCTTCCATCCCCAGTGCATCGAATCTCAAATGCAAAGAGATAGTGAATGTCAATTCTACCAAGACCCCTACTTCCAACTCTAGGCTAGAAAGAGAATGTCCAAAAGGATATTGGATATCCTTGCAGCAAGCAAACTGAGTGAGCCAAAGCTTTCTCTCTTATGCAAATGTTAGGGCAGCATTCACACTATTGAAAGTCTTGCAAAGTCAGAAAACAGTACAGAGATTATGTGGATGTCAGTGATTAGAAATAATAGTAAGAGTAAAGTTTGATAACTAAGAGATCACCCTGATGTGTGGTATAAATCAGCACAGAAAATATGTTAACATTGATGAAGAAATAAGTCTTGCCAAAACTGTATTTTAAAAAGGCTTAAGCCTTTAAAAAAAAAGACAACAGTTTGTTTCAATGCTTAAAGTACCAATATGTATTTTTTTTACTCACTCTCCCATTAATTCCCTGATCCTGTTCAGGGAAATTCCTATTTTGTATGCAGGATCAATTTTAGACAGCTATATTATTTCTAATGTTTTGTTTGTTGCAACATCCCATCTTATGCTCGCCAAAGTAAAAATGTTTTCAAAGTCCATTGTTGGATAGAAAACTATTTGTGATTGACATATGTATTTATTACTTTTTCTCCTCTCTCTCTCACCATCATTAAACCACTATTGCTACTGAAAAAAAGCAGATCTCCTTCTCTACTCCATTAAACATACACACAGACACAGCTTGCCTACATAGTTATTAAACATGCAAAACACACAAAGCCATGCATCAGTTGAGGATACAAGGTTCAGTCCTCACCTAACACAGCAGTCGGAACAAGTGGATCATTAGGCACTGTAGGAAAACATATCTCATGAAGAAAACAGGTCTGCATCAATTATATTTTTTAAGGTAGAAGCAACATATTATTTTAAACTGCTGAAACTTAGTACAAAGAAAATCACAAGTCGACTATTTTAGACTTTAATATTAGCTGACAAAAAAGATCAGGCTCACAGCTGCTTGTATCCATTCATCAAATTTAGAAATGCTTTCTGCTAATATCCTGTTTATATTAAGAAGCAGTAGCAAAAAGAAAAATGTAGATTTTTAATAGGATTCAGACAGATGGTCAATTATCTGGATGATTTAGAAACTAGACAGGTATTCATTACCAGGCAGATTAGCCAAGGAATTATTAAGGCTGCAATAGCATAATTGACTTATGGTTTCAGCTTTGATTTTGTAATTGCTTGATAGAAATGACAAAAAAGGCAAAACTCCATTTAAATTAATGTATTCAACAGTTTTTATTTTAAATACTAAGGCCACTAGCTTCTCAATTACATTTTTAACTATAAATGTTGCCTTGCAGAGTTATTGATTTGTAAAACCGAGTAATCTTTTAAAGAGATCAGATCATATCACAATAAATCTTAGGTTCCACAATATGAAACTGAGATTTTCATCTATTTTTGCTGCCACTAATTGCATTTTGATTACTTTTAATTACAGAAATAGCCAAGCGTACTTACTGAATAGCAAAAATTGAGGAGCAGGTGAGAGCAGACTGTGATAACCCAGTAGCTCTATAATAAAGCTAGAAACTCAAACTACTCGCAGCCATCTCTAACATCTAACCATGGGACAGAAAACATCAGTGAGGAAACTCATTGGCAAAAGCAGACAAATAAATGTGCACAGACTGGTCAAGTGGCAGTATGCTCAAATGCAGATATTCAGTTTCTAGATCCATTTCAAGATATAGGAAAGGTTGAGAGATGCATTCATATCATGTCTTTAGCTGAAGAAAGCAGCAGCAAACCACCTCTATCATCAAAGTGTATTTTTTAGTTGAAAACAGAAATGGAAGAGGGCCCATTCTACAGATATATTTCATACTTAATTATTTTATGGAAATGAACTATAATACAGTCTAAGTAATGGAACTGCAGAAGGCCATGTGCTTAGAGCATAAATTGTTTTCACTTACTTTTCATCATTGAACAGAAAGTTAGAAAAAACAAATTTAAATTATAGGTGGCACAGTTCTACTTCAGATATTTTAAAGAAAATAATTTAAAAGATGAGAACCATTTTAGAATTAGAAAATGTAATTTCTTCCCCATCACTCAATATTTTGCCCTTCTCTCCAAAGGCATGAGCTATTGCAAAGGTACCAGCAGGTCTCCAGTACCACAACCCTTCACAATCAGATTCATCAACACTGGAGGACATCTCAGCCAAACTTGATTCTATTTTCACAAGACATCTATACGAGCACACTTTCCTGCAGCTGGAAAGAGATCAGCAACATGCACCTTGCGGATATTTTTCTCCTAATTCAAGGGCATTTTGGAAATAATGTCTTCCAAACTTCTAGTTAGTCAAGATTAACAACGTAACATTGACCTGGGACTTTTAAACAAGCTGGCGGGTACAGGCAACAGCCAAGCCACGAGAACTCAGTTTTTCTGTGGATTCTTCCTTAACTTGCTTTACCAGTGGATGTTGATAATTACTTCACTAACTTTGATGTGTAAATTAATAGAAGTGAAGCTGTGGTTCGCAGCATCATTGAAACTTTATATACATCAATGCAATTTTTTCTGACTCAAGCAAGTTCAAACTAAACCACCTTATCAAGTCAGTTATCAGCACTTAAGTAGTTGCAGCGGTGCAAGCACTTCACATACCATTAGTTGCTACTTTTGAAATGTGACCACCGTTGCTATGAAATTAAATGTGGCTACAAGTTTGCACACAGCATGATCATGATCCCATATATGGCTTGAATTCTACTTGCAATTCATAACATCTACCTTTAGTACTTTACCTCAATTTGATATCTGATCATCAGGATAGCCGTCTGAGAGTGCAGCATTCCTTCAATACGGAAGTGAGATGTAAACCTAGGTCACGTGCTCAAGAAGCAGAATAGAGCTTGATCGAAAGTAGGGATGTTTTATAACAATATGTAACATGACCCAAACTTGTCACCTATCTGCCTGCCACCATTTTTTTTTTTACAGCAGGAGGCTACCTGCCATGCCTGTGTCCCACTTTCAAGGAATAGGTTGTTTAAACCAGGCTCCCTGGTTCAACATTGCAGTTGAAAACCTGATTCAAATTTAATGCAGGTCTGTCAGGTTTCCCAGAGCCTGAGTAGCCAGGCAGCTAAATGGGTACGAGTGCAGATGGATAAAGCAGCAAAGTGTTTTTCTTTATTGTACAGCAGGGGTGCTTGCCCTGGCCCCTCAATAAAACCTTCCCCAACTTGCTCTCATTTCCCCATCCCCAACCCTCCAAACTCTCAATCCCAAATCTAATGCAACTCAATCTTTCTTCCTGATTGCTCGTCTGCGTCCCCTACCACCACAATATTTTCCAAGCCCCCTTTAAACTAGTGATCTTTCCCGGTTGCCAGAAACTATCCCTAAATTTCCTTGACTGTGGTCTCTGATTGCAGGCTTCCCCACTCAGCAGCCAGACAACCTCTCAATTTTCACAGTATGGCCAAGCACATAGCAGTGCCATTGAGGCATAAAAGCCATATGAAAACAAATTGCTAATTTATAAGGAGGCCTGTGCGGGGACTAAATATTGGCAACTTGATCAATTGTAAGGTGTTGATCATGCGGTTGGACAATCATGATATATTTTGCTAGGACTTTCACAAGAAGTTAATTCAAAAACTGTGCAATAGACCAACTGAATTGGGAATTCTGCCTCATAAAAACAAACATATTTGGCCCACCAGTCTCTGCCAGAGGTTGTTTTTATGAGCCATCTACTCGAATGCCGTTGCCTTACTCCCTTCTTTTATGAACAGTGACCTATCTCTTTTTTAAACAAAATTGTGGATTCTGTTTCAACACTGGTTTCTGACAGAGGACCACCCCTTGCAATCTTTTCTAAATTTGCTTTTGATCTTTTTGTGGGAGGTACAGCTCAGTCATGATCTGAATGAATGGCAAAACATGCTGGAGTGGCTAAATGACCACATCCTATGGTTATTTGAGAATCAACATTTCACAATTCGCTCCATTTAGCTTTAATATACAGCATCCAATAACCCCGCCCCCCCGATCAAAGATTGACCTGAAAACCTAACTCTATTCATCACTCCAAAGATGCTGTCAGACCTGCTGAGTATTTAAAACATTTTCTATTTCTGTTTTCATCCCCGACTCCACCTTCAGCTGATAAGAGCGATTTTAGTCCCTTGTTAGGTAAATTCAACTTGCAATGTGAATAGACAGAAATCCCAAAACATCTCAGTATCACAGAATCTTTACAGTGCAGAAGGAATTCAGCCCATCAAATCTGCACTGGCTCTCTGAAATAGCATTTCACCTAGTCCCACTCCCCTGCCTCATTCCCATAACCTTGCACATTCCCTCTTTTCAGGTAGCAATCCAATTCCCTTATGAATACCTTGATTGATGATACATTTCTAGATTTGATTCCTCTCCAATGCCCTCATTAGCCTTCCATTCCCCACCCTCTATAAATTCCAAATAATATAATGCTAGAACTTTAGCAAATACATATAAAAAGGTCACTCATGCCCTCAACCTTTTACTTAGTGATTTTTTTTTATTCATTCACGGGATATGGGCTTCGCTGGCTGGGTCAGCATCTATTGTCCATCCCAAGTTGCCCTTGAGAAAGTGGTGGTGAGCTGCCTTCTTGAACGCTGTGACTTGTTATGCTATTAGTTTATTTAATGTAAAGGAGAAATCACAGGAAACTTCCACTCTTACTTCCAGTCTTATTCTGTCCTCAGCTGATGTCCACAAACATGCGTGAGGTTATTGGTAATAATGTGTCAGAGGAAGCCTTCTTCATTTTCCCCTCCCTATTCCATGGGTGCTGAGGCAGACTGCAGCACACCTATTGACTCAGCTGAGATCAACTAATACAGCAGTCACCAATGTTTAAACTGGGAATTCTCCTAATCTGTGTGATTCAGCTAATCACTGAAGTCACTGAACCATTGAGAGAAGGCACATAACCTTCCTGAACAAAAAGGGTAATTTCACAAACGTGGCACATTATTTTCCATCCATTGCCTTCACTGATCATGTGCACTTTTCAAATCTGTTCTGAAGTCTCAGGGGCTTCTATTGCAAAGCTACAAGTTGCTAACCTTTACAAATAACAGTGACTAGGAAATACAATTTGCTCAAGTAGTTAATCTCAGGGGGATTTCCTGCATTATCTGTGCATGATCATCCTGAAACTAAAACAGCAGCAACTATTCGCATTTCTATAGCTGATTTAATGTAAAAAAAAACAAGGTGCTTTAAAGGGTGAAAATAAAAAGGAACAATGTCAAGTCCTGATGGAAGTGTTACCTGACATGACCAAAGATTTGGTGGATAAGATGAGTTTTAAACAGCTTTTAAAGGTGAAAAGAATGTAGAGGCACGTGGTGTTAGAAGAGAGGAAAGTGGTTACTAAAGTCTCCTGAATGATAAGTCACAAATGATCGTGTGAAGGTTAGAGAGATGTACAGAAGACCAAAATCAGGAAATCAACGGCTGTGGGAGGGGACATAAGGTTGAAGCATAAGGCAAGCTCACTGCGATATTTGAAAATGATGAAAGATTTTTCTGAGTGTATGGGGAGTCAGGGAACCATCAAGGGACAGTGGTGATACTTGAACAGATCTTAGCGTGGGGCAGCTGATTTCTGGATGAGCTGGATTTTACAGACAGTGGAAGATCAGCTATCAAAAATGTTTGAAAAATCCAGTCTAGAAGTGACAAATGCATCATTAAGGGTCTCAGCATCAGTAAGGCTGAGGCAGGCGTGGACATAGATGATGTAGAGATATAAGTAAGCACTGTTGTGATGCAGTTTGAACTCAACACATGGATCCAACACAGAAATGACTATGGGGTCAATTGAAATGATGGCAGAGGAAAAGCTACATCTCTTTAGTACACAGGTGGAAATTGAGGAGTCTAGTGGAATATTTTTCATTTGTTTGGATGGGTGCAACTGCAATAGGACTCAGGAAGTTCAACTCCATACAGGATTGGACACTTTGTTTGATCAGTGCCTCATTCACTGTCCTAAATACCAGCCACTTTCATTGGTGGCTGCAATGTGTACTATTTACAGAATGCATTGTAGCAGCTTAGCAAGGCTTCTTGAGACAACAACAATTATACCAGTGCCTTCACTTTCTGGGCGGACAAAGGCAGCAGGAGCGTGGGAACAACATTAACTTCAAGGTCTCTCCAAGTAATACAGTGCCCTGATTTAGACATGCACTGTCATTTCTTTATTCTCGCTGGGTCAAAATCCTAGAACTCCTGCCTAAGAACACAGTGGGAACACCATCAGCACACAGCTGTAACAATATAAAGGTGCCCCACCACCATCTTTGCAGGTGAACGAGAATGGGCTTTAAATACAAAGCTGATATCCCGAGAATGAATTAAAGAAGTGCAGTCTCAGGGAGCCAGACAACAGACAAACAATGGAGGGGAACGGCATGTCAAATATTGTAGAAATGTTTAAGGACAAGGAGAACCATTACATTCTGGTCAGTTACAGAGGAACGTAATTTGTAATTTTACTTAGGATGGAAAATTGGATATGCAAGGCATATTTTTAAGTATACAGTAATTATGAGTAAGTAGTATTTCTTTGATATACATACATCAGATAGCTGGAAAATATTCTGGCTAGAATCAGCTCCTGTCATGAGCAGGAGCAAATAACTGCTTGGTATATAGCCATCCAGAAACATACAAAAAGTGAACAGAAAACAGCCACAAATGTGGTGCCACCTTTATGCATTTCTACCTAAATCACTCTTCCACTTTTATTTGAAGTAAACTTTGGACTAATAACCCCTTCCAATAGAATGTAGAATAATCATGTTTTGGGATGAATTCAAAGTAAGAATAATCAATGATAAAAAAGACAAACTGACCCACTGAAGTTCATCTCTCTAGTACTAACAAGTTAGCATTTAACTATAGTTTGATTGGTCTTGCTGCAACAGCAAGATTTTCTTAGTTCCCTTGAAAAGGACAGAACTGTTGCCTATCCTGCACTAGCTAAACAATGGCTGGTGGGCTAGGCATTCCCTACGTTAGAAATCCACACTTGGATTTCAGCGGTCGGGTCCTGGTCAGGCACGTGTCTGCTGACCTGAAGACAGACAGATTTTTCCTAATTTTTTTTTTGCAGTTTGGCTTCCTCGCTGAAGGGAACATGGCTAAGATTTGATGGGCACTGTAATTCCTGGAGAAAAACAATCGAGATGGGTGCCGGAAATGCACCTACAGTGTTCCATGGTAAGTAGATATCCTCGCACTCACCTGCAAATTCTGGCAGGGTCAGAACAAGAGGACACCAGAAGATGTAATCCTGATACAAATGCTAGGATCAGGATCGATGAATTCTTGGCGCCAACATTCCTCAAGCTTTTCTCTATCCTACCCTGCCTGGTACATTATTTTAACCATGCATCATTTCATATAAATAAATGCTCTAGTACTTTAATTTGTTTTTTTACTAATTAGGCTAATTCCTAAGTTTATTTCCACATCCACTCCAATGTTTGTATAGCAACTTTTGGTATGGTGACCCAAAATTAAGCATAGAATTGAGACAATTTAAACTAAGATTAACCAAAGCCCCTTCTGCCTGTTCAACTAGATGCAAAAGATGCCATGTGTCCAAAGTGTTCCAGCCAGCAGTCATTCTCAGCTAACTGCGCGAAAGTACAGATAAGCTGGTTATGGAACTCTATGCTGTTTTAAAATCTTGCTGTGTGCAAATTCAATGCTTCATTTGCCTACAAATTAACAGTGGCCGCACTTCAAAAGTAATTCATTGGCTGTTTAGGCCTTTGGGACATGCTGGGGAAATGAATGCAAGTTTTTTCATAAGTTCAATCATAGAAAAAAAAAGTGTTGGCATTCTATCATCATCATTAGATGTCTGTCTATTGATAAGGTATAACTGCTACAAAAACAGTAACATATTCACATAGAAGTCAGAAGAAGTTAGAGTCAGTTTTTCAGAAAATACATTTAACTACAGGGTTCAGAGGTCACATCATTTTTGGCTCCAACATGTCAGGGAAAAAGTAAATGAGTATTGGTTGATGTTTTTGGGTAGAACAAGTAACTGTGATTTCCTCTGCTGGAGTTGTGTTTCCTTGGCTCAGGGGCCAGTGAAGTGAGTTGAGGTGCAAGTTGGTGCACTGGGGAGGGGGGTGTCAGGTGCTCAGGGCAGGTAAGTTGCTGGACCCCTATGGAATAGGGAGCATTTTTTGGTCAGTCCTGAGGGTGGTTTGGTCCTGGACACACCTGCCAAAGGCAGATAGACGTTGGACTTTCCAGTTGTTGCAGCAATTGGACATCAGGCACGTGACCTTAATGGTACCTGTGCCAACTGGTCACATGCAAATTTAGACCCATCCTGCCAGCTGCTGGGTCAGCGCTGGAATGCACAACCTTGTCATCAGAATAGTTTCCTGGTAGTTATTGGGCTCCCAATATTCACATTACACGATATCTGGAGTGTGCACATTCTCTGGCCACACTGCTGCTTGATTCCACTCAGTTTTCTGAATTTGCCAAAATGAAAAGGTGCATACTGTAACTGTGGTCGGTTTTCAGTCTACATAAACATATCTGTTGAGGACTTGCAAGCTTTGGCAAGGAGTGTTTCTTAACCAGATTTTTATATTCTTTTTAGTGCTTCTGAAAAGAGAAGCCATATTGTTTCAAATGCCCTGATGTGATCCCTAAATACCATTTTAAAGATATGTTTTACAACAATTTTAATTAACTATATAATACTTACACCTAGGACTGAAATTATGAGAGTCCATAAAGTTGATAGAAAGGGGTTCGTCAGCATGAAGTGTGCTTTGATCAGCATAGCTCCTGTCCATTGCATTCACCATATGAGTCATCTCTTGCCGAGTATTTCCTACAGCATCCTTACGCTTCTTTGCAAGTTTGCTGCAATCCACAAAAGCAAATTATTAGACCGAATACTTTATTATGCACAATTTTAATATGACAAATGTTTAGGCTTAACATAAAGGCTTCAAGAAACAGAAAAATCATTCTATCTAATTGGCTGTAAAGTGCTTTGGGATGTCCTTAAATTGTGAAAAACAGACTTGTATTCATGTAACACCTGTAGCAGAACTATAATAATGTCCAGGTAATCTGTTTTTGTGATGTTCGTTAAGAAATAAATACTAGCCAGGACACCCGGAATAACTCTCCTACTCTTCTTTGTAATAGTGTCAAGGGATCTTTTATGTCCACCTGAAAGGAGAGACAGGTCTTGGGTTAACATCTCATGGAAAGACAGCACTTCCATCAGTGCAGCACTCTCTCAGCAGCACTGGAGATTCACCTTAGATTTTGTGCTCAAGTCCTGGAGTGGGACTTGATCCTACAACCTTCTGACTCAGAGTGGAGAGCGCTACCCACTGCATTACAGCTGCCACTGAAAGGTGCTATATAAACAAAAGCCTGTCTTTCTTTATTTGTTATTCCATGATAATATAAGAATCCAATTAGATGCTCAGCAATTTGACAACATGAAACTATATCTACAAAAGCATTTTTTAAAAAAAAAATTCACAACATACAGACATTTCATTGGTGAGAGAAAGCGCTTTTGCAAATGCTTCAAAATCAACAACTCCAAAAAACACATCCAAAAGGTTAAGTAACATAGGAACAGGAACAGTCCATTCAGCCTCTCGAGCTTGTTCTGCCATTGGATCATGACTGATCTGTACCTCAACTCCTGCATTTATTCCATATCCCTTGTTAACCTCACCTAACAAAATTTATCAATCCCCGTCTCGATAGGAATATGAGTCTAAGTGATTTGCACAAATGAAAGAATATAAATTTGTTTCCATGATCTAGTCTGTATGTGGTTTGTAATGAACGGTTAGATTTGGGAACATCATAACCTAATGTTGCCCCTTTATTTTATGATTGGAAAATTTTTGATTTTGAGTTAAATGAACAGTTTTGTTTGCATTTCAAAACTCCTACATTTTTGCCAATGTATTAAATAGATATGCAGATTTTACTCAAATAAAATCACTTAAAATGAAGCCTGTTATATTTTTATTGAAAATGGATTATCAATTAGACTTTAATATGAAAAAAGTGCTAAATATCATTCCTGCAATTTTGATCAGTTTCCAATCATGCTTTTTATTTCATTTCCTATTTGTTTTTTCAGTGGCTGTGGGCAGGAGGAATTTTTACTTTGACTCTAGTTGCTGTTCGACTGTGCTCATCAATGATCTGATTAATGGTGCGAGTTATTTGATTACAGAATGATAAATGGGAATCTATAAACAAGTTAACTCTCTTGGATAAGATGAGCCTACTGAGTTAACTTATAATTGATATTATTTATATGGATAGATACAATTATTTCAGACACTGACAGGGCCTGATCTGGATTATTTTATCATTGTGACTACCATATTAAATGTATTAATTCATTGTGCATTTCTTCATAACTTTAGAAGCTCATTAGCTGTTTTTGTGAACAAGTATCTTCAATCCATCAAACATCATGTATGGCACAATGGAAACACCAAAAAAGTGTCGCAAAGGATACTATTCACAATAAAGTATTCAGATGCAATCTATGTACATTGTTCAAAATAAATAAATTGCAGTTCCTCAGATCTTTCATTGATTCTTACACTTCACATTTAGCATGCACTAAAACAACATTTGTCAAGGCCAAATTCATAAGCTTTGACACAAAATCCAAAAGATAATACAATATTATCTGTACGTGTCAAGATTTTAACTGAAAATTTATTTTCAGTAATTTAATTCTCTCTTCAAACTACTGACAATCTCTCTGTAGGAATCCAGTGAACATGTGGCATATTTCAATTACATTGCTGTGTTTTCAGCCAAGTACTTCCTACGCACCCTCTCCCAGGATTAAAAAAAACAATTTAGTACCTATTTGAGATTGAATGAGCTGCAGCCAGCTTTCATTATTTATCAAAACAAAACTCTTTTCAATAGAAAAGCTGAAACAACATACACAAGCTGATGGTGCAAGCACTACAAAGGAAATGGAGAATGAAAGTCATGATGCAAGTAACATTGTGAAATGAATCATGCTTTGCTGAAATCTACTTTAGATTTATAATTAAAGATGTATGTGTCAATAAGTCGATATGATGTGTGTAGTGTGTTGGTGAAGAGTAAGCATGCTTTTCACTTGCGTGTGCTAGTTTGCTTCTCAATTGCAGCACACACCGTTGGAGAGCAGCAATGCAAAAACAGCCAGATGTGCAAGTATCTTCTTGTCAGTACACAGCCTATCAGCAAGTCCTCTGCTGTACCTCCTTGTGGCGCCACATGGAAAATGGGTCCCTCGTGGAACTTGGAGCAGGTTTGGCTTGTGAAGGCCCATTGGTATGTGGACACACCTTGGCACTCATGAACCAAACTCCCAGCAATGGGCCAATAGCTCCACTGCCTTGGTGGTACTTCGGGAGAGTCAAAGGCTAAGCGAGTAAACCCTGACAAAAAATCTGGAATGTAGCCCAAAGGTGGTCTGATGTCTAAATCTGCTATCTTTCTGACAACACCTGCAACCAAGCTGGTGCCAAATGTAGTGCTTTGCATTACTCTGGACTCAATCAGGGAGGTCAAGAGGGGGCCCTGATGTTTGGGAAGCCCAGGGCCTTCATAAATTTTGCCCAGGCTTGCATCTTGGAGAGGGCACTCCAGTTTTGCTGCAGAATGTTAACACAACAGGCAGGTCAGCAGTTAAGTGGTAAGTCCAACTCAACTGGCAATAGAACAGGTGTTTCCAATGGTGGGAGGGACCATCATGACTCAGTGGTCAGCTACTGCCCACCTCAAGTTAGGCAGCCCTGACTGGTAAGATGCTGACCCGCCATGGTCCATCTGCTTCAATGGGTGCTTGGAACTTAAAAGCTTCTGCTCAATAAGTGGACAGAATCCATTGTACCAGATAAACAAATTAAAAGAAAGAAGGTGCCAACTCTTTGCTTGGCCAGCTGGAAACCAGGGCTATGTGCATCGGACTGACAGGTGATTTACAGCTAGTCAATAATGTGCACAAGGCAGCTGTGGTCAATCTGGAACTTGACAGATTGAACATCGACATAGCATCCCTACAAGAGACAAGGCTCGCCGAGAGCAGACCACAAAGGAAAACTACACATTCATCTGGCAGGGAAGCGTTCAGAGGAAACATGAGAGCAAGGTTTCGGTTTCACCATAAGGAGCTCGCTACTCTCGATGATAGAACCTCCTACAAATGGTTCAGATTGAGTTCTCTCCATCTGAATCTCAACTCAAACAAGGCTTAACTGACCTCATGTCACGTTTCAACACTGTGTTCCACAACAGAGGCAAAAGACTAGTTTCTATGAAGAGCTTGACACTGCTATCAGCAGAATCCCTAAGTCAGAATATCTTTATCTACTGGGGGATTTCAATGCAAGAACAGGTGCTAACCCATGAGGCATTATTCTGCTACCTTGGACAAATGGCCAGGGAAAGATAAATGAGAACAGACATAGACTACTTGAGCTTTGCAATTACCACAAGCTTTCTGTAACTAACACCTTCTTTCAGAACAAACCATGCCACAAGGTGTCCTGGAAACATCCAAGATCTGGGCATTGGCTTCAGCTAGATCTGACCATCACCAGATGTTACTCTCTGAACAACATTCTCAACACATGCAGCTAACACACCGCTGACTGAGATACAGATCACTCCCTGGTGTGCACTAGGGTGAGGATGCAACACTTGAAGCTTTTTCATTCAACATAGAAATGTCATTCTTGTTTCAACGTCAGTCATGCTGCCTACCCAGATAAAGACCAACAGTTCCACAAATCTACTGAACAGGCACTCTCCGGCATTCCAACACAGAATGCAGAAGTGAAATGGAACACACTTCAAGAGGCCATTTATGATACCGCACTCTCAACATATGGGAAGTGAGGGTGGTAAAATGCTGACTGGTTTGAGGTTAACATCACTGTGACGGAACCTGTCATTGAAGCTCTCTTTAATTACAAGAAAGATCTGAGCAAGAAGACCCTGAATGTACTAACAGCCGCCTGAGGAAATGTCTAACAGACTGCTAGGCACTGTGCAATGCCTAGTGGTTACAACTCTGCCAGAATATCCAGATATTCTTTAATGCAGGGAATGTCAGCAGGATGAATGAAGGTATCAAAGAGGCAGCAGGTCCATCAGTAAATAAAATGGCTCTATTGAAAACAAGGGCAAGAAGGTAATCACCCGTTGCAATAAGCAGTTGGAGAGATGGGTGGAACACTACCTTGAGTTGTACTCTAGGGAGAACGTTGTCACTGAGGAAGCTCTCGACACCATAGAAAGCCTATCTGCCATGGCAGAACTGGATATCAAGCCCAGTGGAGGAGCTTAGCAAAGCTATCAACTCGCTTGCCACGGGCAAAGCTCCAGGTACAGATGCTATACCACTTGAACTCATCAAGCATGGGAACTGGGGTTCCTGCAGCAGCCGCACAAACTTTTCCGTCTCTGTTAGAGGGAAGGACAGTGCCCCAGGATATGCACGATGCAAAGACTGTGACCCTTTACAAAAGGGCAACCACGTCGGTTGCAGCAACCATCAAGGCATCGCCCTGCTGAGCATCACAGGAAAAGTACTTGGCCGTGTTGACCTTGTCAGACCGCAGATCCTGGCTGAACACACCTACCCTGAATCCCAGTGTGGTTTCAGAACTGGAAGATCTACAATTGACATCATCTCCTCAGTCCAGCAGCTGCAAGAGAAATACTGTGAACAAACGAGTCCACTCTATATTGCTTTCATTGATCTCTCCAAAGCATTCGACCATTTCAGCAGAGGTAGTTTATTTAAGCTGCTGAAGAAAATTGGCTGCCTGTCGAAGTTGCTCAATGTGATCTCCTCTTTCCATGACGACATTACGGGTAGCTAAGGTCAGCTATGGTGGGGCAACATCAGAACACTTTGAGATCTGCAGTAGGGTCAAACAGGGCTGTGTTTCGGCACTGACACGCTTTGGCACATTCTTCTCTTTGCTGCTGTCATATGCCTTCAGGTCATCAACAGAGGGTGTTTACTTACATACCAGAACTGACAGAAAGCTGTTCAGCCTTGCTCATCAGAGATCCAAGACAAAGGTGGGCCAAGTCCTCACCAAAGAGTTGCTCTATGCTGACAATGCCGCACGAGCATTCCATACCAAGGAACACCTTCAGAGACAAATGGACAGACACTCTTTCGCCTGTAAAGAGTTTGGTTTGACCATCAGCATCAATAAGACAAATGTCATGGTCTAGGATGTGATGCTGGAGGTTGTTGACAGCTTCACATATCTAGGCTGCACAGTCACCAGCAATCTGTCACTTGATGCTGAAATCAAAACACGCAGTGCAAAAGCTGCAGCTGTTATATCCAAGCTGAGCGAGTGTCTGTGGAACAACAGCAACCTGACTGAGAATACCAAACTGCGAATCTACCAAGCTTGTGTTCCCAGCTCACTCCTATACAGTGGTAAGACCTGGACAACATATGCTAAGCAGGAGAAAAGACTGTATAGTTTCCACCTTCAATGTCTCAGACGTATCATCAGCATCTCTTGGCAGGACAAGGTCACCATCTTCGAGGTCCTGAACGTGCCAATTCCAAAGGATGCACTCATTGCTAAGTCAATGACATCTGCATTGGCTCGGCCACATTCGTAGGCTGGATGATGGCCATATTCCCCAAAACCCTTCTAAATACAACCTCCTGGGCGTCTATACCTCTGCTACAAAGACACTTGCAAGCGGGATATGAAGATGGCAGATATAGACAGTGACAACTAGGAGAAAGTAGCTGATGTCCTGACCTCTGGAAGCTGACTGTTAGGGCACTAGAAGAAATGAGCAGCACCAAAAAGTTCAGCTGCCTGGGAAGAGGGTCCAAAGAAATCAGAGGCTAGCAAATAGTGCACCTTTTCAGCCCACTGTCTTCCTCTGCAGCAAATGTAGAGGCTGCCATGCCAGAGTGGCGCTCCTGAGCCACACCAGGTGATGCTTAATAGAATTGACCGCCATGGCGCACAATTTAGTTTGTGGAACCAACTACATTTTTATTGTGCTTCATCAGTGGTTTGCTATCTTCTCAAACTGTTTATTTTGAGGACAGTGTAATATTACCATTACTCAAATAGCTATTGTTCTCTTTTCCTTTTCTATTTTAAATACTAGACTGTTAAAAGAGCAACATCTAGTTGATATTTGTCCACTCAGATTGACTCATTTAAACAAGGAAAATCTCCACTACATTAACCTGAAAATTGACTGCATTACTTAAGCTCATTGAAGTGCATCTTGTAAAACTAAGCACTGCACTGAGGTCAATCTGACATGTAAAGAGCTAGTCACCACATTCAGTACAGAGCTTGTTGTCATAAAAATGTAATTCTGTCGAGTCAACTTTCTTACTGAGGTCCAAGAGGATACCCTGCCATTTTATGCTTATAGGCATTTAACGCTGATTACAACTATAACAGAGCAACTATAAAGACTGGTTTAAATTAAGTGTTCCATTAACGGATCAAAGTTGTGTGAATTTCAGACATTTTGGACTACAACTAAAATCAAATAAAATTTAAGTTTTAACTTAAAGCTTAATTTAAAGCTCAACTCCAACCACTTCCAAAAAAGTTCAATTTTATTACTAAGCTATCACTTATTGAACTTATTAAAATGGTTTATAGGCTTCCCATTTTAAATTAAAACTACAAATTTAATAAAACAAGATTTTTTTTGTGTATTAACTTTCTCAGTAGCCTGTTGGATTCAGAACGGAACCATTTGTGTCAAAACTTATCAATTGTATTCAATGAACCCTTTACCTTTAAAATAACAACAGACTTGCTTCTATTGTCTACTTACAGGTAATAAGAATAAGAATAGTAGCTCCTCCTGGCAAGCAAATCAGACAGTGAAGAAAGAATTATTGGTGAATAAAAGTGTGGAATCAGTTACAATCAACAAAGCAAATGCTAGCTGTATTTAATACTGATCATCTTTGGTTAGCATTTTACTGCAAATAATTCATGCAAAAATCTTACATTCCATGCAATTAAGTGCTTGCAAATAAAATAGAAATAATGGGTACAGAATGAAAGTGGACAATTACATTCCAGATGTCATTAAACAAAGTAGGTGAATAATTAAAATTGATTGCACATTTCTTACATGCACTATATAATACATCAGAATGCTAATTTGTCTTTATTAGGAACCCATCTCAACAAAAAAAAACTTGAAAAAATATAAGTAAATACAAATAATAAAAATATGTATTTGAGCAGAATAACTTGCAACTCTTAAGCTGTTTTGCACAGAAATATTATGTCAATGAAATAATGAACATTCCAGATATTAAAAATAACAAAGCCACTTTAACCTACATCAATTACAGCAACGTCATGTAGATGATCATGTCAGACAAGAGGTCAACATTGATGATCAGTTGATTAGCTTGAAATCAGTCACTGGCCAAAACAATTTTTAAATGATTTTGACTCAACTGACATTTTCTAAATGAACAACTTTTTTCCTCTTAATTAACCTTGCAACAGTATCAATGTATTTAAATACCATTTCAATTTCAACTAAGCAAAAAAAGAAATGAGTATCTATTTTTTCTGTCAGTTTTACCAATATATTAAAGAAATTTAATTACTTGCACACTTACAACAAGATTCTTATCTGTTCCTTCCTGCCAATGTACTTTGTTCCAACACTAATCAGCTAACTACGAATACTGATTAAAGTTTTCGGTTGGTCTTTAAATACTTGTAACATATCAATATATTCCCTAGTTGCTGTGGCACAATTAAATAACATCAGCAGGATTAGTATGCATATGCTCTAGCAAAAAATATGGCACAAATCGATTCAAAAATCAAAAGCATGGATTGGATTGATACATATAATGAGAAGACAGCGCAGACAGTCAACATAGACCTTTAGATGGCTGGCCATACTTCTCAAACTGAATTTCTTGAGGAAATTGCAGGGTGAATGTATAATCGGAATGTAGTAGATATTATTTGTATGAGTTTTCAAAAGATGCTTGATAAGAAGGCACTGAAGAGGCTCTTTAATAGAAGCAGACATTTTATGAAAGAGTAGTCACACAGCAAGAGAGATGTCTAGCAGACAGGAAGCAGATATATAGGTTAATGCCTTTGGTTTCAAAAGTGGGTCAAAAATTGGACATTTTTTAACTGGGATAGAGAAGTTTAAGACATGACTCCAATATTTGAATATTTTGAGTGGAGAAGTTATAAATGATTGTTTCAACTAATTTAGTTTAGCAACAAGGAGCTGAAACTCAGCATTACTCTAGAAGAAAGATGAGGGGGTGGAGACAGGGGAAAAGGAAGTTAGAAGCCTTTTTTTCCCCTAAGACAGTGGGTTATTGTGACATGGAATGCTTCACATGGCAAATGCTTATTGAGTCAGGGATTCATTGACAAGGGACTTTGATAACTACCTGGAAAGGACAAATGCAATAGGAACAGTAAAACGGGGTTGAACATGTGATTTGAGTAGAAAGCTGAAAAGCAAGCAATGACACAGCCAGAATGGGTGAATTGGCTTCCTTTTGTGCTCTGAATTATAGGATTCTAT
The DNA here is from genome assembly GCF_964194155.1 of Cetorhinus maximus. Taxonomy (NCBI): domain Eukaryota; kingdom Metazoa; phylum Chordata; class Chondrichthyes; order Lamniformes; family Cetorhinidae; genus Cetorhinus; species Cetorhinus maximus. The sequence goes on along the minus strand of NC_135883.1, from coordinate 82,751,301 downwards.
GAAATTTTCAACATAAACCTTTTAGTTAAATATTCAAGGAAATTAATATCGGTAAAATGGATATATTTTCTTGATTAAGCATTAATTAACAAAGTAGACAATTAAAGCAGCATAAGTTGAATGTACTTAAATCATAAAACTCAAGTGCCAAAAAATTATTTGCAGTGTTTTAATTATGTTTTAATTATTATATGACTGTGTAACAATCTTACTTTTATTGTAATGAAATCACAATATTATATCAAGATAAGGAGGATATCAAGAAATTTTTGCATTTTATGGGCTAGACTTTGCAGTCAGCAGTGAAGCAAAAGCACCCGCCCTTGACTTGAAGAAAGCTGCCCACAAAGTGCTAGTGATTTATGTGGCACAAATTATCCTTTAAGGCTGGATTAATGGAAGTTTAAATTTGTGTCAAATCCAGGGGCCAGGCATGCAATAGCAGTGTCATCAAACAGCAATTACATTGAGATATTCTCATGACAGCAAACAAGTTAAAAGCAATTCATTCTTCACTTCTAATTGAAATTTTCAGGTAGTGGGATAAAATGATGATTGGCTTAAGATAAAAGCTGAAACTAAATATTAAAATTTTATCATAATGTAGAAATTCAACATTTGACCATTATAACATTAGATTTTCAGGGCCAGTGAGGGGGTTTGGCAGTAATTGTGAAGTTAGTATACCATTAACAACCCAAGTTACACCTCATTCAAGGTGTAAATTTTGCATGGGTTTTTATAGCAAGACTTATGGCACAAAAGTGGAAAGCTTCCACCAATTCACTGAATGCTTAGAGATTGTACCCTTGTTGAAGCTCTGTTGAAGGGTCATTCGGACTCGAAACGTTAACTGTGCTCCTCTCCGCAGATGCTGCCAGACCTGCTGAGTTTTTCCAGGTATTTTTGTTTTTGTCCTGGATTTCCAGCATCCGCAGTTTTTTGCTTTTATCTCACTGTTAATCAAAGCTCACTGCATATCTTACACATTTGTTAAACAAAAATTTGATTTTATAGATCATGGAGAGGTGCTATTGTTAAATGTTCAAGCAATGCCAATGGTGCTCTCTCTCTAAACTGATGTTTAGAAGAACAAAGTACAGCAACACAGCCTCTCTCTGTGGAATGTAATTAATGACAGAAACTAAAGACAATTATATAACCAGATAAAAAACAAAAATGGTCAGGATTAAGAAAGGCTGGATTAATGTTAATCCAATACTCCTTCAGGAACGAAGAAGGCACATTCAGAAAATCCTTGCAATAGCAAGTATTCAAGAAGATGGTAAGTGGCATTTGTAGTTTCTGTCACTCTGACTTTACAAAAATCAGCAAGCCTTTGCATTACTTAACTATCAAGGTTTTGTCCGATCCATCTGCCTGACCTGGTTGTGGAGGGGGGTAACAGAGAGGAGAACTATTCTCTAAAGAGGAAAGAGTGTACCGTAACAGATTCTTTTGGTGTGGTGACTTGAACTTACACTGTGTTAGGGTTACATAGCACAACTTGCCATTGAATCCATGTAAGCAGGATTTCTAATTAGACCTGCTATTAAGAAAGACCAAGATCAAAAGCAGAAACACTGTGGTAATTGTGAATAAAATATGGTGGCATTATAAAAGCAAAATTCAGCTTTAGAAAGACCTATTTTGACGGAATGAATGTGAGCGAAGATGACTAGAAAGCCAGGAAATAGGAGCAGCAGGAGGTCATACGACGCTTCGAACATGTTCCACCATTCAATATGATCATAGCTGATCCAATATGATCTCAATGCTGTACTCCTGCACTCTCTCCATAACCCTTGATGCCTTTGGAGTCCAGAAATCTATTTCCTTCTTAAATATGTTCAGTGACTTGGCCTCCACAGCCTTCTGTGGTCGAGAATTCCATAGATTCACCAATCTCTGAATGAAGAAGTTTCTGCCACGTTATGGTCACTGTTCCCTAAAGGATCCTGCACAAGATTATTAACGAAACCCTTCTCATTGCACAATACCAAATCTAGGATAGGCTGGGCAGCACCATCAGAAGTGAAGAGAGAGGAAAAGTAGATGTTCAGGAATACTATACATAGCATATGAATAAATTTTACCATGAGGAAAGAAGGTGATAATTTGTTTTAACTTGGGGACCAAGGGCAAAATATCTCAAATATTAAGCTACAGGAATATGACTGCAATTACAAGAAATAGATAACGGAGATTAAAAAATTATGAAAACCGTTAAAGAGGGGTGGAGCTATAGTAGAGAATATTAACAGAGCTGTTAAGAATTTCTAGAAATATATTTGCATCTAACATTTTATAAGAAAGAAATAGTGTTGCCACTGGAAGTTCGCAAACTTGACATAATGTCAAGTGACCAGAGCAAATTTTACACTTATTTACAGTACAGATCACAGGCAGCCTTTCAAGCACATAAATTGAATGCACTAAAAGAAACCTAAATTTAAAATTAGACTGTCACTGATAGACTGACAAAATCAAAGGAAAATAAAACAGCAGGTCTGGATGGACTTGGATGTGGCTGATGCATTTGGTTTCATCCTTGAAGCTATCTTTAGAGAATCATTAAAATGGGAATATTCCCAGAGGATTGGAAAATAGCTAACATGAAATTAATCTTGAAACATGGGTATGGTGGCCCGACCTTACAAGCCTCACATCTATTGCGGGTAGAATATTAGAACACCTCCTGAAGGATGGAGATAATTAAATACCTAGAAGCATATGTTATGGTAAGAGAAAGTCAACATAAACTTATGGGAGGGAGCTCTTGCCTATCAAATTTGAAGCTCTTTGAGAAAATGATGGACTTTGTTGACAATAGAAATTCCATATTTAGATTCCAATGAAGGTTTTGATGCTGTTTCATTTAAGTAATTAGTTAATAAGACAACTTGAAATAAGAGGCAAGCTTCTGAGGTGGATTGAAAATTGGCTAAAATAGAGCAAGCAAATGGTAGGTGCAAATGGAGCTGTCTCACAGAGACAAAGGCTGAATTGTAGGCTGCCACAGGAAACAAAGATGAGAGCACTGCTGCCCCTCAAATCAAGGATGACGTCTACTCAGGGTTGCGAGTTTCTGTCATGAGTCTTCAACAGGCTGATTTTTGATCTGCAGAGCTTTGGGCACATGGACAGGATGTGCCACGAGGTAGTGGGATCAATAGTGCAGGATTTGCTTCCTTTTCTTTCCTTGTCTGCTGGTGCTCTGCCTCGTCATTAAGACTTTGTGACTCAAAGTAAGATGCAACTTGATGGACAAGTTGTCGCCATTCTGAGTGACAGTTGTTTACTGTGTGTATAAATGGACATAGAGGAAAAACTATTCAATTCTGAAAGTTACAACAAATAGGGCTGGGGGTTGAACAATAAGGAAGAAACAAAACAAATGAAAAGAGATTTGCAAAGGCTGGGAAGATGGCCCAAGAGTCAAATGATTTTTAATGTGGACAAATTCAAGGCAATGAGATCAAGGGAGACAAATTAACAATGAATATATAGTAAATACAGGACAAAAGAGACAGAAGAGACCTGAAAGAATTGTTGGATAGCTCACTGATGCCAATATTCAAGTGTGTGGCAAGAGTAAGGAGACGTAACTGGATCTTAGCATGTACAGCTTGTGTGGAGAACAAATTACAGATGATAATGAGCATGTATAAGGACATTTTTATTTTAAATTTATTCATGGGATATGGGCATCACTGGCAAGGCCAGTATTTAATGCCCATCCCTAATTGCCTTTAACTGAGTGACTCGCTAGGCAATTTCAAAAGCAGTTAAGAGTCAAGCACATTGCTGTGGGTCTGGAGTCACATAGAGGCCAGACCTGGGTAGAGATTACAGATTTCCTTCCCTCAGAGGCATTAGTGAATCAGATGGGTTTTTACAACAATGGGGTACTTCCATGATCACTATTTCTCATACCAGTTTTTTCACTCCAGATTTATATACTTAATTCATATCGCTATTCATTAGTCCAGGTTTCTGCATTAGTAGCCCACTAAAATAACCATTATGCTACAGTTCCTTTACAAATACACATTTTTTTCTTTCATGGGCTGTAGACTTGCTGGCTAGCAAGCATTTGTTGGCCAGGCCCAATTGCCCTTGAGAAAATGGCAGTAAGCCGCCTTTGCGAACCGCTGCAGTCCATGTGCTGTAGGTATATCCGCAGTGCTGTTAGGTACCCACAGTATCTGGAGTACAGTGTATAATCTTATTCACTGCAGGTATTTCAGAAAAAGACAACAAAACTGACACCAGGCATAGGCTAAATTAAAAGAGGAGGTTGAATGGTTTACTCTGGTGTCCAGAAAGCATAAGGGAGATGTATTAAATTGAATCTCCATAATATTTTCAAGATTGGCTGAGACTTATAGAACCAGAGGATCCTGAAGGCATTATGAGTTTGTGAAATACTCTAGAATTTGTTCTCAAGCATAGGAGAGGGCAGGCACACAATTTAGATTTAACTACTTAACGCAGGGGATAGCAAACAGGTAGGACATGCCACTGAGGGAGTCAATAAATGCAGATTCAATTAATTATTGGATAGGTATTTGAATGCGTGGATGGGGCATTTGAATGATTTGAGGGACATTCATTCTTAGGACTGGTCAGGTACATTCCTATTTACAAGAGCAATATACTATTTGTGGAAAATGCATTGGAAGGTCCTGTAGATGAATAAACAAAAAAGGAAATCCTCTTTATGAACATATGAAACAGTGGGCAAGAAAAGACCAGCTGGCCTAACAAGTTTACCCCAGACTGATGGTGGCTGAAGTCCAGGCACCTATCTTCCAGCAGCCATGTAATCTTCTGGGAGAGGAAAACAGCCAAAAAAAATCTGATGTACAACAAAAGAAAGAATATGAAAAAATCCTCTACAACCCTCTCAGATTGTGGAAGAACATTGGTTTAATGTAGCTTGATGAAACTCAAAGGTTGGCCAAATTTTTGACCAGCATCCTTTGGAAGGTCAAGGGACTTCTTAAAAAGTAAAACAAAATGCTGAATGCTGCAAACTGCCTTTCCACTGTTAGGGGAAAATTAAAAATGCTAAAAGAGAACACTAAGAATTTACTGAAAAACCCTAAAATCTCCAGGGTAAGCAGATGGACATTGCACACAAAGGAGCTTTGAGTTTTGTGTGATTTACAAAGTTTCAAGAGATGAGCTAATATCTAGGCACAGACAGAACCATTCAAGTGGTAAAAGGGTGTGTTGAGGCCTTGAGAGCTGGACTGGAGATAAAACTAACATAAAGTTAGTTTAGGTATACTCCTCTCTCAGATAGGGAAGGGGTAGGTGGTTTTAGCTTAGATATGGGAAAATATACAATGGACAGAGGGGTCTTTGATGAAACACCAGCAGTCTTGAGTTGTGAGAACCAAGGTCTTGCGTACGTGTTTTAATTTTGATTGGATAATATAATTATGTATACACCCTTTAGAATAATTGGTTAGCAGAATCGCATGTTTATGTACTCAATAGGATGGTTTTAACATGGCACCTGTGTGTTGGTTACCGAGTGGATATATTTAAATGTATTGTGATAAGAAAAAGTATAAAAGTTACGAGACTTTGTAATTACGCCAGACAGCCCCTTGATGGACTAAGAGGCTGCTCTCCCTGCATATGCTTATACAAGCTTGAATAAACAGTCTTGTTTGAGAATCCAAACAACGGACGTCCTGAGTTATTTGTCCTGACCTGAGACCTGGTCTGAGCCGTAGTTAAGAGGGCAGCTGCCCCATGCGAATGCCAGATCAACCCGGGGTCTCGGGGAAGGAGGTTGAATCCCGCCTACATCACAGATAAGGAAAGATTTGGACAAGTGAATTTCTGAGACTAACTGCTAAGGAAAACAAGAGTGCTGTGCTTTCCCAGGAGCTGTTATCTAGCCTAAGACTGTTAAGCCAAAGCTGAGAAACTACTCTTGATTCATATGATTAGTAACTGACTTACAGGTTGGGTTTTAATACCATAGTTTAAGCAAAAAACTCAACGTCCCATTGGATATGTCTCATTAAGGAGAATTTTTACAGGACAATAAGGTTGTATAAGATAGAGGCCCACTCTTGGAATAAAGGGGTATAAAGATGTTGTTAAAAACAGCACTTTTTACTGCATTCAGATTAGTGTGTTTTGGCCAAACACCTAGGAATGAAAGTCCAACTACCACGTTGTTTAACTTAGGTAGATGCATAACTTTGCGTGAAGCTGCAGGAAGCAGGAGATGACTTGGCCAGCTGTCTCACCAGAAGATCCTACTATCAACAAGGATCAATAATCCATTGGTGTTTGTACGTACGTTTATGTTTTGTAACATAATTGGTGTACTGCTTCCATTGTAGTGTTTTTATAACTAACTTTAGATTGTGTAGTAATGGTGGTTTTGAATCTGTCTTGAAAATGCAATAAAGTATTACAGTGGGAACTTGTGCATTGTGTGTAATTTCTTATAAATCTCAAGCAAAAGTATCATAAATCTGTGCACTTCAGGAATGAGGTCTTACAATCATAACTAGCCAAGAGATCCCAATGACCATATATATATGTTAACTATCACATTTGTGATCTATGATATTTTTAAAATAGAACAAAGTAAAATGAGACATTATTGATAAAGAAGAAGAAATAAATTGCAAATGTTGGTAATCTGAAATGGCTAGAAATAAAATGCTGGAAATACATAGCAAGTCAGTCAACATCTGTAAAGAGAAATGAAAGATTATGACGTTTAGTATTTGTAGCTGTTATAAGAACAGGTATTGTTGACTTAATCGGGACAAGAGTTGTCAACTCTCCAGGACTTTCCCGGAGTTTACAGAATTAAAGATTCATCTCTTGGACACAGGAATGAGAAAATCTAGGGAAAAAAATCATAGGGGCATTAAACAAAAACCGCAAATTTTTCTAATATCTTTGTACAGTTTTATTCTTTAGTTATAAAAATATTGGAGATATAAAATAAAAACCATTTGACTGACCATCAAGAATCATCCAACTGGGTACTGAAGAGCCTGTTGGCTTTCTAGTTGGTGTGGGAAAGTTAGACATAAGACAACCAATGGTGGGAATGGTTGGGGTAGTTGAAGGCGGGAGGACATGCAATACAGCCTCCAGCTACAAACATAACCAGAGCTGCCAATCCTTTCTGGGCCCTTTACTTCAATGACAGCGATCCAGGTCCACTATGAAAGTCAAACTTATTGAGATTTGTGAGAAGCAATCAGGATGAATTTGCCATAGCTAAAGTCATTTGAGAGAGACTTGAGAGCCTACTTTACAGCCAAATACAGGTGCAAGCTTTGGATCAGTATGGAAATGGGGCAGAGAAATCCTGCCACAAATTCCCTACGTTCAAGGGTAGAGTTAAGGGGGAAAAGTAACCTTAGTGATTAAGAATGAAATCACTTCAATGCTAAGAGAGCACATAATGAGAGATAATCAGTGAGCGGATACATTATGGGTAGAATTATGAAACAAAAAAGGATTTAAAGTGGTTGTTGTGTACAAGCCCCCGGATAGCAGCTGTGAAGTGGTAAATTCTCTAAATGCAAAAATTTGACAACCATGCAGATAGGCGAAGTGGATTTAATGGGGGATTTTATTCTTTTCATACAGCTTGGGACAAGCAGGTTAGCACATGTCAGAAAGCTGGTGAATTTCTTGTGTGTTCAGGATAGTTTTCTGCCGAAATAAGTCCTATAGCCAATAGAGGGCATGTCACATTAAATTTAGTAATAAGTAGTGAGCCAGATTTAGTTAACAGCCTAAAGTGACATGGCTATTTATCAGATAGCAATCATAATATGATGCTTTTCAACATATTTTTTGAAAGTGAGAAACGCTAAAATGCTACCAAGATTCTAGGGGCAGAATTTTGCCCTTGATGGGCGGGTGGGCCCGACCAACTCGGCGGCAGGCGGGCAGCTGATTGTCGCCGTCGAAACGGGCCCCACTGCCATTTAAAGTGGGCTGGCCAATTAAGGCCTGCCCAGCGTGTCGCCCGACAGGAAGCGCTTCCTGTGCGGGGGGGGGGAATTCCCCAACTGCCAGAGTGCGCTCTTCGCGCATGCACGCGAAAGAGCACACATCTCCCTGAGGCAAAGTGCTGCCTCAGGGAGATCGCTGAAACTCTGTGAAACTTTAAAAATAGAAAAATTTAAAAATTATTAACATGTCCCCCTCATGTGAAAATGTCACACGAGATGCGACATGTTAGTGAAGAACAAACACTCTATTAAAAGTTTTTAAACCCGATATCAAACCTCTTCCCGCCACTGGATGAGGTTTGTAAAAAAATCATTTACCCACCTGCCCGTTGGGTCCATGCGCCAACCTGAAGTTCACACGGGCCCCTTAAAATCCTGGTCGATTGGAGAGTTAATGGCCTTAACAAGGCCTTTAATTAATGGCGGGCGCACAGCCTGCTGCATAGCGCCCGCTGACCGAAATATCGCAATGCCGTGCGCTGACGTCGGGACACTCCCGCGACATTTTACGCGCTGGTGTGCGGACTCCGCCACCCGCATGCCAGCCAGAAGATTCTGCCCTAGATTTAGACAAGGTTGACTTAAATGGGATGAGATAGAGACTTCCACAGTAAACTGGGCAGATCTGTTAATGGGTAAAATATGAAAAGATCAGTGGGAGGTGTTCAAAAATTAATTATCAGGACCAGTTTATATCCCTATGGGGCAAGAGTTCCACTTTCCTTGGATGACTAAAGAGGTAAGAGACAATATAAACTGAAAGAAGAAATATACAAAAATGCAAAAAACAGCATAGATCCTGACAACTGGGAAAGGTGTTAAGATCAACTGCCATGAAGGTATTAATGTATATGATGTTATTGGAAATTATTTTAAATTGGATTGTAATAGGGTCTATGTCTGTGGGTGTGAGTGTGGGTGTCTTCACTGGATTAAAACCAGCTGGCCTGGGTGCTTTGATGTATAGTAGTTTTGAGATGTTAAACATTAAGGTAGAGGGTGCGTTTGCATTTTGTTGAATAAACCATTCAAAGACTGGAGGTGAAATCTTGCACGTAGCTAGCAGACACCAAGCAACATGTTTATATTACTAATAAAATTGGTACTATGAAAGAGGATTTATTGTTAGAAGAGGTGAAGTTCAAGGGCCTGGTGATGCAATGAGAATTTGCATTCAAAAGAAAGGCTAGGTATATACAGAAGAGTTTTGTGTGGGTCAGAGGGATGGAATATCTAAGCAGCCTGTAAGCCTATAGCTGTCTATAAAGGAAACAAATTGAAAGGAACCTCATTTTGAATTCGTAAGATAAAATGTGCTTTGTCTGGTGTCTGTTTAAAGTCTATGGGTTATTGTTGCCTTGGGGAACATTACCTGGGAGTGATAATTTGGGGATTTATTTAATAGTTATTATGGTAGTAATTTGTAGACATGTGTATGTGTTTAATAACTTGTTAAATTAATAAATGTTTAATTTAATTTATATAAAAACCTCTTGAGGCTTGACGGTTTCACTTCTGAATTCATAGTTGCATCTCAAACATACCAATTGAAAACATAGGTTATGACAGCTGTTTAAAATATCTCTCTGGGATTTTAAATAACTCAGCCTTTACCAACTGCTGCGTCATAACACAACAAAGAGTGGCAAAACCGACTGCAAGAGCTGCGAACAGGGAGTATAAAAAGAAACTTGTAAGGGACATCAAAATCCCACAAAAAAAATTACAATTGCATTAGGATGTTACCAGAAATGAGGAACTTCAGTTATGAGGAGAGTCTGGCCAAGTTGGGACTGTCCTCCTTGGGAGGGAGAAGGTGAGGAGGTGACCTAATCGAGGTTTTCGAAATTGAGAGATTTTGATAGAATAGTTCAATAACCAGAGGTCATACATTTAAAGTCACTGGCAAGAAACCTAGAGGGGAGAGGAGGAGAAATGTTTTCACTGAGTGAGATCTGGAACACTCTACCTGAGTAAGTAGTGAAGTTGATTCCATGAATAATTGGAAAAAAGTATTGTACAGGTACTGAGGATAAAGGACTTACAGGAGTATGGACATAAAGCAGGGATGTGGGACTAAGCACAACTGTTCTTTCAAACAGCCAGCTCAGCTATGATGTGCTGAATGGTTTCCATGCTTCCATGAGTGTGGTCAGGAGCAATCTGCACCCTTGAAAACTGAATGATGATATTGTCAATAAAGAAAAGGAAATGTTTAACCCATGCTGAATAATTTTTTTGCATCAGTATTTAGCGGAGGAGGTAATTATGCCAGGCATCCCATGAAAGCTAATTCTGAGTCAGGGATAGGAATTCACCAAAAATAACAATGAAGAAAATGTAATTAAGAAAATAATAGCACTAAACAGTGATAAATCCTCAGGACCAGGTCATTCCCATCCCAAGGTTTTAAAGGGAGTTGGTGAAAAACGGCAAATGCCCTAACTATAATCTTCAAAGTTCTTGATATTCAGGAATCATTCATTTAGCTTGGAAAACTGTGCATTTAACTCTGCTATTTAAGGAAGTTGAGAGAGGAAGACTAGTGAATTTATAGAGCAGTGAGCCTAATATTTATTGCTGGGAAATTTATAGCGTACATAATTGAGGATGGGGTGACTGAACATCTTGAAAGTTTTGAGTTGATCAGAGACGGTCAGCATGGATTTGTAAATGGTAGTCAAGCCTGATGAATCTGACTGAATCTTTGGACAGAAAAATGTCTATGGATGAGGCTTCTAGAAGGCATTTAATAAATTCCCTCATAAGAAATGGTTAGCTAAAGTTGAAGCTCTTGGAATTGAAGGCAAATTATTGACCTGGCTAGGATATCAGTTGAGTGGCGAGAGACAAAGGGTAGAGATAACAGGCAGGCATGTTAATGAGCAGGATATGATCAGTGGTGTCCTGCAAGGATCTGTGTTGGGGCCTCAATGATTTACTGCATTTACTAACGACTGAGATGGAATAGAAAGCCACATATTTAAATTTGCTGATAACATGAAGATGACATTTTATGCAGTGCAGATCAAGGCAAAAAAATGAGAGATATTGATAGATTAAGTGAATGGACAAAAACATTGACAAATGGTTTTCAATGGTAGCAAATGTGAAATCATTTCACTTTGGACCTAAAAAGTATACATTAGCGCACTTTCCAAATGGTGGAAATCTAGGGCTATATCTTCCGGTCGGCGAGCGAGGGTGTGGAGCCCACTCGCCGATACGTAAAATGACACGGGGTGACATCAGGCGTTTGTCCCGACGTCACCACCCGTCATTTAGATTTTAGGTTCAGCGGGCGCGCAGCCAAATTGGCTCCACGCCTGCCGAACTGTCAAAGACCTATTAAGGCCATTAAAAAAAATAACTAACATGATTAATGGACCTGCCCATCCAACCTTAGGTTGGCGGGCAGGCTGGGTGCCCAGGTGGGCTTCTGAAAAAACATGAAACCTCATCCACAGGCGGGATGAGGTTTCATGAGGTTATTAAAATTTTTATAAAATCTCTAAATAAAAGAAATTGACATGTCCCACCTCATGTGACAGTGGCACGAGGGGACATGTCAGTAATTTTTTTCTCATCTTTATTTAATGTTTCAAACCTGAGCTGATCTCCGAGGCAGCACTTTGCCTCAGGGAGGTCTGTGCGTTCTTTCGCACGCATGCGCGAAAGAGCACACTCCCAGCTCAGGGAATTCCCCCCGCCCGCACAGGGAGCGCACTACACTTCCTGGCGGACGTCACTCTGGGCGGGCCTTAATTGGCCTGCTCACGTAAAATGGCAACCGGCCAGGGGTGCCGATCGAAAACACACCCGCCTGCGCCTGCTCCCATACATCCCCCCTAAAGGGGGGAAAATGTTGCCCCCAGAAACAGTGGAGATTCAAAGAGACTGGAGTGTCCAGGTATATACCATTAAAATGTCTTGAACAGGTAGAAAAAATAAATCAAAAAGGCTAATGGAATGCTGGCCTTTGCAGCCAGAGGGCTAGCATACAAAAAGGTAGAAGTTATGCTTTGCTATACAAAGTCCTGGTTAGGAGTTCTGTGAGCAGTTCTGGGTACTACACAGGGTGACCGACTTTCCTGTGAAATACGGGATTGTCCCTCTGTTCATCCTGTGTTGCCACCATGCTGTTTATCCTGTAATGTGCATCAGTAAATTTTGCACATGCGCTGTATGCATCTGTACATGTGCATCGTGATCGCCTCTCAGTGGCTTGCCTTCCCGTTCCCAGAGAGGCTCCAGTAGTACATGACGCCCCCCACCCCCCCATGGCTCTGGCACAAACTCCTGTTCTTATAGCTGGCAACACTTACAGGTATTGATTGATGCCAAAGTGCCCCTGGTACTACACTTTAGGGAGAACATATTGGCTTTGGAAGGATACCTGGTCTACAAGGATTAAATTATGGAGGAGAGGTTACACAAACTAGGCTTGCATTAAAAGTTTCCTTCATTTATCTTTGTTGTGAGTAGCCTATTCATTTAAGTGTGTGGGCCCTTTAAACTTCTTTTGCGGGGCAACTGAAAGGAGTCAAATTGTGCTCAGCCTGTGCAGGAACTCTGGCTATATCCCCTAGAAGTTAGAAGATTACGAGGTGATATGCTTCAAGTTTTCAAGAATTTAAAGTGAACAAATAAAATAGACAGAGAGAAACCATTTCCACTCTTTGGCAATTATAGGACTAGAGGGAACAGTCTAAAAATTAAAGCCAGACCTTTCAGGAGCGAAATTAGGAAATGCTTCTTCATGCAAAGGGTGGCAGTAGTTTGGAACTCTCTTCCACAAATGACAATTGTTGCTAGATCAATGGTTAATTTTAAATCTGAGATTGATACATTTTTGTTACGATATTAAGGCATATGGTGGTTCAGGTATATGGAGTTAGGTCACAGATCAGCCCTGATCTCACTGAATAGCAGAACGGGCCTAAGGGGGGCTAAATGACCTACTCCTGTTCCTATATGGCATTTTAATCATTCACACATTTAAACCGCCTGATCCCAGGAACTCTGACAGGGTAGGTCTCACAGGTACGATTTACAATAGTTCAGAAGTTGCAGAGCACGACTGCAGATTTTCAGCCCTTATATATTCAAAACTTGCACGGTCCTGCTCCTCTCTGGAATTTGGCTGCCCTTTGATCCAAACCCCACTTTGACTTTAGCTATATATCACCCTGCAATTCATGCTTGCAATCTTTCTTCTCTACTTTTAGTCAGGAAATATGACTATAAAGACATCACATTTATACATTGATTTTAAAAATCCAATTTTGTTAGAAAGAAGAGAATGCCATCTCTTGCTCTGCCCCCACCCCATCTCCATTATAATATTTAAAACATTGGGACAGAAATTCAGTGGAGTGGCAATCACCATCTGATTGTCAATCTGCTCCTTTTTACTTAGCCTGGGGCTGCACATTTCTCACTGGGACTTCAATCTCGGGCCTGGTGAGAAATGTGCAGTGCAGCAGGTCCGGACTCCTTCCGGTGCAGGGCAGCAGCATTGGAGGAAATAAGCTATGCCACCTTTTTAATCACACCAGCTGCTGTAAAGCTGTAAGTCTAAAGGTTCCAGGAGAAGCCAGGGAGAAGGTGAGTATGTAAGCTAAGTGGGTGAGAGGTAAAGGTGGTCAGGGTGAGGGGGGATGTCCGGGTTGGTTGGCCGGGGGGGGGGGGGGGGGGGGTGTGTGTGTGTGTGTGTGTGCGCGCGCGAGGAGCTGTTGGAATGGGTGGTCGGGGTGTGGGGGGGCACAGGGAAGGTTGGGAGGGTGGTTGGCGTGGGGTCAAGAGGGTAGTTGGGGGAGGGGGGCTGGGGTATAGTTGGGTGGGCAATTGTGGGGGGAGAAGGGGGTTGCGGGGCAGCAGGAGGCTTTCGTGGGGGTTCAGTACTATAGTTATCCAGGAGTTAAGTGGTTTTAACTTTCTAACTTTTCGTGAGTAACTATTCTACTCAGAGAGTCAGAAACATCCGAAGTCTCTGATTTAAATTGGAATATCGGATTGTTCCCAGTACAGGGTAGCTGCCCATTGGAAGTCTAAAGTTTCCAGGCAATTCCTGTGCAGCCCTCGCATGGGGACTTCTGGAGTGGTGGTGGTGCCGGGGAGTTGGGGGGGGGGGGGGCGACAACCCTCAGTGCATTTTCTGGTTACAACCCACCCTCCCACCCCACAAAAATCTGTGCCATATTTTTAAACAACATAACCTCTTCATGACCAATTTTGTTTCCACATCAGGCCCTCTGATAGTTCTTGTGTCATCTCTCCCCGTTTTGCAGCCTGCTCCCTAAAACCATTTCCTATCCATCTCCTGACCATTTTCCACCTCACCTTGCTCCAACTCTTCTCTTCTGTTCCCTACTTATACCGCTCTCCTTTCACTGTCCTCTTGATAAGGTTTCCTCCCTATACCCAAGTCATTCTGTCATACTCCCAGCTGGTGAGCCAAGCCAACATCTCTGCTACTTTATCTTTCCCTGCTTAATCTCAAAATATTTTATCAAATTAAATAAGTTATTTAATTTGCAGGAAAATGCGTCCCTTCCTCATTGTACTTATGCAGCCCACAAAGGCAAAAGCGTTGATCATCTCACCCACAGGTGAAGGCATAAGGTCCAGCTAAGTTGCCTCTCAGACTTCATAGAAATGTCTGACTTTCGAAGAGCTAAAGCGGTAACTTTCTACCGTCCCTTCCTGATGGGTGGCTTTACCCACTGGAAGGGCATATCAGAAATTTGATTAATGCGAATGCTTGGAAAATTTCACATTTTCAGGCAGGTTTCCCCACCAGCAATATGATGTCAGAAAACCACCCAATTTGATTACCCAATAATCAGTTGCTTTTTTTTACAATATAGTCAAGTCATGGTTGGTTTGGAGGCAAGACCACATGTGCAGGAGGGAAAACCATTTTCAGGACCTGGGACCACAAAGATTTACCAAATCTATGTCATTTATAATTTAGATCTCAAGAGCTGGCCAAGTCTACTTCCTTTTGTCGTTTTGAAATGGGTGTCATCCATTCTTTTATTAAATAAAACGATAAGCAATATGTATTCTAGTTAGTTTTTCCTTGTTTTTGTGGAGCACTGTGGTTTTACTACATCAAGTAATCAGAACTTTTAAAAAAGCAAACCTTTTTTACAGAACACAATTATCCTTCAGTTATTTTACACTGCTTCAGAAATGGGTAATAGTTTTTAAGTAACAGGTCAATTAATAGTTGCATTCATTCTAGATATATGAGCACTATTATATCAGAGCAATTTTGTACCTTTTCTTGACGATCATTACCACAACCAGGAGGAGGAGGATGAAAACCAGAATTCCGGCACTGATTCCAGCTATTTTCACTACCCGATCGGTTTGCTTGACAGGGTCAGGGACCACCTCAGGTTCTTCAGTTGTGGCTGCTAAATTAGTCAGAAGAAGTATTTGCATGAAAGCAGGTAATTATTACTGACAGGGAAATGATCTTTAATGTCACTTTCATACAGTACACTTCAAAAATCCAGGTACAATTCATTAAACATTTCATCCCACTTGTGACAATTACATTTCACCATGTTAAGTTTTCTGCTACCCTAACAATTCAGCAAATAGGAAATCTGATTTTTAAAATAATTTTAGTAATAAAGAACAAGGGTGATGAATTTAAGAAAAGATATAGCATTAGTATTGTCTTAAAAATTCACTGCAGTTGAGTAAAAAATTGTAGCACAGCTTGTATTGAAAATAATTCAATTTGGTCAACTTAAGAAGTCATGCATTTCAAAATTATGAATTTACATACAGATGCCATTCTCATGAAGACATCCAATGTCAAATGAATGTATGAAAAAGAGAGTTACAATCCTCATTTATCAGTTTTTTTTAAATTAGGCGTAGCTACAAATAAGAATTTGAAGTATTATTGCTTAGCAACATTAATTATACATAAAGTGCATTTGGCATACATAGGTTCATGCACTGATCAAAATTATTTTCACAGTAAAATTTATATTCTAACCCTAAATGACACTTTGATCAATTTTTAAGAGAAAATTTAAAGCAACCTTGCCACTGCACTATTATTACAAGCAGTAAGCATTAAAACATACTTGTGCAAAGAAGCTTCAATTAAATTCTGGTGGGGTAAATGATAGATTAAATGTATTGTTAATGGGCATGCCAAAGTTAAAATTAATATAGCAATTAAAATTGTACATCACCACTCATGATAAAAACAAAATTATTGCATTGGATTGGTTTAGGTGCTGAATCACTGGGATGGTTCGACATTTTGGACGAATTGTACTGGCCAATCTATGCAGTATGTTTGAATGGATCTATAATGTCACTAACACATCATATTTTGCCTAAAAATAGTCAATTGTTACATAACCAGAAATATGGTGAGCGGGGCACTGAGATGAAAGGATACACCTAAAATGCTAACCTATCTTGCTGAGATGTTGACCAAGTACATGTACTTTCTGATGATTTCTGTTCTGAGTTAGAATAATTCATTTCTATGATATAGTCAGCACCATTCAGATGCAAACAGAGCCTGGCTGAGCCAGGCAGTGCCATACAGAGCCAAACAGAGCCTCGCAGAACCTGGCAGAGCCAAACAGAGCCAAGTAATTTAAACACATTTTGTCTTGAGCACAATAACTCTGAGCTGTATGAATTTGAGAGGATTTTGTTAATTTGGGAATATGCAAAATTTAACACGTTCAGTTTCACTGGGTAATCTTGCCTTTGCAAAATTTAAGTATAATTTTACAAAGGCAAGTTCATCCTGTGAAACTGAGCATGTCATTTTGAAATGTATTGAGCAGATCCAAATTCAGAGTTTAAATATTTTTGTAAAAAATTGTAAGCATATTCGATCCAACCTAATGACATTGGTGATACATCTGAGCTACTATTAAAGAAACAGCACTTGTTTCAAGCATCCATTTTTTCTTTCCACGCTCAATATAAACTGTAAGACTTAGTTGAAACCAAAGTAACCCTTAATCATTAATCAACCCTATCACCCTTGTTGGTACTTAATGAACGAGGTCTGGGTTGCTATTTAATCATTAACAAGTAGTACACAATGAAAACAAAAGCTGGATTTTGCTGAGACTGTCAGGACCCCAGTGTCAAGCTCAATTATATACTGGAAACCCAGAAGAAGTTGTAGCAGGATGTTGCTTGTGATCTTCCTAGAAGCAGCAAATTAAGAAGGCACCTCTGAAGTCCCTGTCTAATTAAGGACAGTGGGTGGACCAGTGAAGTGAGGAACCTAATCAGAGGGTCTGCTGCGATGTCCAGCCGGCAGCACCATTGGGGGAGGTGGGCTTTGCTGAGGCAGGCAGGCGACCTCAAGGATATGTCATAATGGAGGCACTCTCTGCTGGATTGGAAAATACTAAAAATGCTGTCGCTTCCTAGTGGGTCTGTTTTGTGATAGTGGCGAGAAGGTGTCAACGGCACGCCAACCTGCTGCTGAAAGGCCACCTCCAGTTTAATTCCAAGCTCGAACTCAGCAAGTGGCCCTGACTATCATCAGGAAGATGCTGTTGGTGACAACATCACTCCCCCAATTGGCAAGATCACTCAGAAGTGGGAACACATGAGTAGCTTATGTTATTTTATGTTTGTGTTATTTTCTGATTTTGCTCCTGGTCCTGCCTCCATAGGACCTTCATACCTCAACCCAAAGGGAATACAGAATTCAGAATATGTTTGCAGTGCATGAAAAATGTCTAATTGAATTTGAAAGTGAAACAGTATAAAATACTTCTACACCTTCAAAAAGTGAACAGTGAGTGATCAAATATTGCTGAAACGAAACCTCTTTCACCTTGCAACTATTATTAACTGCAGAAAAAGCCATCAAACTAAGCTGCTCAGTTTCATTTTTCAAAAAAAAAATTGATTATATGCAAATACTGCTTCACTTCATAGATTTACCCCTAATTCTTTCTGCACTGAACTTTCACATATAGAATCTCAAATATACTTCCAAAATCTTTACAAATTTTAACATGTACAACACTCAACAAAGCAACTATTAAACTATAGGCTGCGTTATGCCTACATTTTGTATTATAAATTTGCAAGAACAATGCTTTCTCTCAAATAAAATTGTTTCTTTACCCACCTAGTGTACCAAATTCTGTAAATAGTGCTAGAGTTAATCCATTAGAGATGAAACAATAACCTTCCACACGAGGGCTATTTCGTTTCAAAAGTTAATGTGATTAAGCGGGGTTTCCGGCTTTGTATTATTATGTTTTTCAATAATTTTTGTGCTCACATTAGTGAATGGAGAAAGATATATTCCATTGTTTTTATAGTCAATTTTATTCTAGTTTTACTTCTGTTAAACAGGCATTAATAAAGCATAAATTTAATGCAAAATGGCTAAAATAAGTATTGAAGCTTGTAGTAAAAGCAACCAGCACTCCTGCTTATGTTATATTTAAAAACCCCAATATAGCTGAAGTGGTTACTGTTGTACGATAGAGACGTGCAGCCATAGATGCAAGAACTTCTTCACTATTTTGATGACATTGCTACGCCTTGTTCCATAAACATGAATGACAATTATGGTAACACAAGGAAATGCTCTCTGCTGCGAGGCAGTGAGTTGTGTGCAGGTTTATTCAGTCTATCAGATCATTTCACTAAGTCACAAAGTTCTATGACCAGACACAAAATACAACAAAAAACTGCCATGTGAAAGAATTTTACAACTACCTATAATTCCATAAACAAATTTCTTATTAATTTCATAAATGCAAATTCAATCAACAAGTCAGTAAAAATCAGTCCCGTAGGGGGCAGCAAAGCCTCTCCTCTTATTGCTGTTCCACTTCACACTTGTCCACTGAGTACTACAAATGATGCTGAATTAAACTCATTTTCATGTGTGTATGAATTTTAAGATTACATTTGAAACATGTTAATTTGACAAACAAGTTAGTGTTTGGTTTCCATCTTGCTAAAGCACACTACTCTTAATGCAGAGACAGATTGACCATGACTTAACATGAAAGTCAAAGCTTAACATAACTGATGCTCCAACCAACTTATGAATCAACATTAAATCTTGGATAAAAACAGATGAAAGGACAACAACCTGAAACATTAGATCTATTTTTAGCTTCTCAGTGCAACTTGACCTGCCTAGAGTTTCCGGTCTTCTCTGCTTTTAATTCAGGGTTCCAGCAATGGCTATATTTTCCTTTTGATTAAATCCAAGATTTTTTCTTGATCAAGAACATGTCAAAAAGTACATTTCATATCAGAGAATTTTAATACACTTGGTTTAGAATATTGCACATGTAAGAACAATTTCAACTCCAGTTCTGCAAAAAACCCCACTAAACTCTGAAGTTCAACAATCCATCAAAGTCTACAACACAACCCAGTTCAGAGATATACTGGCAATGTTAGCTAGCTTTATAGTGAAACTAAAATACCCATAAATAATACTTATATCTGAGAAGCTACTAAATCCCCGTGAAGCAAAACCCTGGGCTGCTGGTAAATTAGATGGAAAGCTGTCCTCATTTCTTTCTTTTCAGTGGCATGAGAAAAACAAGTTTCCCCTTACTGAGAGAAGAGGATTGTTTGCCTTGGAGTGATCACTAGAAGCATTTGTCACCAGACTACAATATCTGTGATTGAAATTACATAAACCCAATAAATTTCATTTATTTCATTTAGTTTCTTTGTCCTTTAAATGAGAAGGAAAACTGCAGAAATTCCTCTTCTGTTTAAATGGTGACTAAACATCAGTTTTGCTGACTAAAATAGATCACTTTTGATATTTAGTTTCCCCATGCATGTTAGCTAGCAGTAAAAAAAAAGTATGACATTGTCTGGTGAAAAAAGTATACCAACGATCTTGCCAAAGCTGTAAATGGCTGCTCACAATAAGTGCCATGCACTCAACTCTATTTCCCCACCACAACTACGTCAATTGAACTCAATACTGGAGGAGAGCTCTGTGTGTTTTATTTGTTTGGAACCCAGTGTTTTTCTTTTAACATTAATAATCATTCAAATTTGCAGATTTAGCACAATGGTGTCGTGCTAATATTAGAATCAAAACATTAGATTCTAATAGACTTCAATTACAGACACTATGATGAGTGTTTTGTGGAAGTAATATATATATTCATAAAAATTGTGAGCTTCTACCACAAAGATGTAACAGTAACATCTGGGTCACAGGCTCATGTCATTCCCTAATGCATAAACAGGCAGCTTTTATTGGATTTAAGCCTTGACCATAGGCACTAGAATGCTTTTGCTGGGAGTCAAATATTACAATGCTAACAGATTGTTAAGAATTTCTATTCTAAAACATGTACAGAATATATCCTTCCGTCATATTAGAAAAAACCTGTATAAGTTTGAGCAAATGCCATTGAGGTACTTTCCAAATTTTTGAGGCAAACTCAATGTTGTTAACTCACTCTCGTGAACTTATCACAAGAGGTGATGTATAAGGAAAATCAAGCCTTATTCATGATCTTGTGATAGAATTTGCAAAACCCATTCTGCTGTATTGGTTTGCATCTGGCTCATCAAGCCTAATCCATTCAGATCAAAGTATGATTATCATATCAGGGCTCCTACCTCCTTCCATCATCATTTGTTGATTCCAATTAAGCCTTGCTTCCCTTAAATCCCCAAAACAAAAAAACAAGCTATGTTGTTAACATCTCTCAAACCCAGTTCTTAGCTGATATTAATCCAATCACCTTTTACCAGGATTAAATGACCCTAGGTCAACTATCTATTCTGGAAGTCTGCTCCACATATCCAAAGTTCCATTAAAAGGTTCTGAATTTGCACTTCTTCACGCTAGACCGGGGTTGATCAAAGCTGCGCGTGGCCGCAGTTTCATTTTATTCTTCGTCTCATCCGACGCCTCAACAAGAAACTTTTTCCCTTTCTCTCAAGTGCTAAGGAACGCAAGCTCCAACAACTCATCGACACCAACACCCATCCAGGACCCTCCAGCCCTGCCTGTCCCTCCGACCCCATCCCGTCTTCCAATCCCGGCCCCGGCCGTATATTCACTATACCCCCTGACCTTACCCTCTCCGACGCTGAACGTTCAGTGCTCAGCAAAGGACTTAGTTTCATACCCTTACGCCCTCATCTCAATGAATTTCGGGCTCGGCACGATGCTGAACTCTTCTTCCGCCGCCTTCGTCTCCGTGCTCACTTCTTTGGGCAGGAGCCCTCTCCCCGTTCAACGGATCCTTTTACCCACATGCAATATTCTCCCTCCACCTGGACCCCTCCCTCTGGATTCTTACCTTCTCTTGATCTTTTCATTGAGAACTGTCGGCGTGACATTAGTCGTCTCAATTTCTCTGCTCCTCTCATCCATTCTAACCTGTCTCTCTCTGAACTTACTGCACTCCGTTCTCTCAGGTCCAACCCTAACATTGTCATCAAACCCGCTGACAAGGGTGGTGCTGTTGTTGTCTGGCGCACTGACCTCTACCTCGCGGAGGCTGAGCGTCAACTCGCAGACACTTCCTCCTACCTATCCCTGGACCATGACCCCACCACTGAACATCAAGCCATTGTTTCCAGGACTGTCACTGACCTCATCTCCTCTGGAGATCTTCCTTCCACAGCTTCCAACCTGATAGTCGCCCAACCTCGGACGGCCCGCTTCTATCTCCTACCCAAAATCCACAAACAGGACTGTCCCAGTAGACCGATCATGTCAGCCTGTTCCTGTCCCACGGAACTCATTTCTCGCTATCTTGACTCCCTTCTCTCTCCCCTTGTCCAGTCCCTTCCCACCTACATCCGTGATTCCTCTGACACCTTACGTCACATCAACAATTTCCAGTTCCCTGGCCCCAACCGCCTCCTCTTCACCATGGACGTCCAATCCCTCTACACCTCCATCCCCCACCGGGATGGTCTGAGGGCTCTCAGCTTCTTCCTCGAACAGAGGCCCGAACAATCCCCA
Source organism: Cetorhinus maximus (assembly GCF_964194155.1). Classification (NCBI taxonomy): domain Eukaryota; kingdom Metazoa; phylum Chordata; class Chondrichthyes; order Lamniformes; family Cetorhinidae; genus Cetorhinus; species Cetorhinus maximus. Next base: position 82,729,290 of record NC_135883.1, on the reverse strand, counting down.
TCCACCACTACTCTCCTCCGTCGGGCTGAACTTGTTCTCATACTGAACAATTTCTCCTTTAACTCCTCTCACTTCCTCCAAATAAAAGGTGTGGCTATGAGTACCCGCATGGGCCCCAGCTATGCCTGTCTCTTTATGGGGTATGTGGAACATTCCTTGTTACAGTCCTACTCCGGCCCCCTCCTACAACTCTTTCTCCGGTACATCGATGATTACATCAGTGCTGCTTCATGCTCTCGTCGGGACCTGGAAAAATTTATTAATTTTTTTTCCAATCTCCACCCCTCCATTATTTTCACATGGTCCATCTCTGACACTTCCCTTCCCTTCCTTGACCTCTCTGTCTCAATTTCTGGTGATAGACTGTCCACCAATATCCATTACAAGCCTACCGACTCCCACAGCTACCTCGACAATAGCTCCTCACACCCTGCTTCCTGTAAGGACTCCATCCCATTCTCTCAGTTCCTTCGCCTCCGTCGCATCTGTTCTGATGATGCTACCTTCAAAAACAGTTCCTCTGACATGTCCTCCTTCTTCCTTAACCAAGGTTTTCCACCCACGGTAGTTGTCAGGGCCCTCAACCGTGTCCGGCCCATCTCCCGCGCATCCGCCCTCACGCCTTCTCCTCCCTCCCAGAAACATGATAGGGTCCCCCTTGTCCTCACTTATCACCCCCACCAGCCTCCGCATTCAAAGGATCATCCTCCGCCATTTCCGCCAACTCCAGCATGATGCCACCACCAAACACATCTTCCCTTCACCCCACCCTGGCGGCATTCCATAGGGATCGTTCCCTCCGTGACATCCTGGTCCACTCCTCCATCACCCCCTACTCCTCAACCCCCACCTACGGCACATCCCCATGCAAACGCAAAATATGCAACACCTGCCCCTTCACTTCCTCTCTCCTCACCGTCCAAGGGCCCAAACACTCCTTTCAAGTGAAGCAGCATTTCACTTGCATTTCCCCCAACTTAGTCTACTGCATTCGTTGCTCCCAATGCGATTTCCTCCACATTGGAGAGACCAAATGCAGCCTGGGTGACCGCTTTGCAGAACACCTTCGGTCTGTCTGCAAGCATTACCCAGACCTCCCTGTCGCTTGCCATTTTAACACTCCACCCTGCTCTCTTGCCCACATGTTTGTCCTTGGCTTGCTGCATTGTTCCAGTGAAGCTCAACGCAAACTGGAGGAACAGCACCTCATCTTCCGACTAGGCACTTTACAGCCTTCCGGACTGAATATTGAGTTCAACAACTTTAGATCTTGAATTCCCTCCTCCATCCCCACCCCCTTTCCGTTTCTTCCACCTCCCTTTTGTTTTTTCCAATAATTTATAGATTTTTCTTTTCCCACATATTTCCATTATTTTTAAATGTATTCCACCCTTTGTTTGTTTCACCCCACTCCCACTAGAGCTACCTTGCTTGTCCTGCTCTCCACTCTTAATTAGCACATTCTTTTAGATAATATCACCACCTTCAACACCTCTTTGTGCTTCTGTCTGATATCTTTTGGTTATCTCCTCCTATCACTGCTTGCTTGTCCCAACAACCCCCCACGCCCTTCTTTCCCCCCACCCTTCCCCTTAAACGAGCTTATATTTCACCCCTTTCCTATTTCTACTTAGTTCTGTTGAAGGGTCTCCGCCGATGCTGCCAGACCCGTTGAGTTTTTCCAGGTATTTCTGTTTTTGTTTTGGATTTCCAGCATCCGCAGTTTTTTGTTTTTAAACTTTGGAGCAGTAAGCCGGACCCCTGTAGTTGTGTTGGTCTGCATCTGACAAGGATGCTATCCAGTGCTAATAGGTGCACATCATTTCTTATTTCCAAACAATTGCGCATGTTGTTTAGATTCCCTTGATTATTGTCTGCCTTTATCCCCGCTTTTGTCAGCCTGACTGCCCTATGCTTTCACGTATCATTTTTTTCTTAGCTCTTTACTGTTTAAATATTTCTGGATATGGGTGATGTGGACAGGCTAATAATTATTGTCCATTAAGAACTAGCCTTAGAGCACGGGACTGGACTCACATACAAGTCAGATTGAGTACTGGTGGCAGGTATCCTTCCCTGAAGGGCATTGGTGACCCAGTTGGGTTTTTACAAAAACGGTCATGGTTATTTTCTGGTGCTAGCTCATAATTCACCAGATTTATAAAATTCATATCCATAATTAGCAAAGATAGACTTGAACTCATGATCTCAGAATTTGCTGGTCTAGTCCCATTACGAATTGCCAATATTTTCAATAACTAGTAACTACGATTCTCTTTTACATCATTCATTTTACTTTTTCCCCTTTTCTTAATCTTCTCTATTTACCCCTTTACATTCTCAAACTGTGAGTATTCCGATGTTTTAAAGGAAGAAAGAAAATAAGTATACTCACCAGCAATGCCTCTCTTTGGTAGAATTGACCCCTACAACTCAGTCTCTGCTGCATTTGCTGCAGGGCAAGAGAGTTTCTGCTCACCTTATTCAACACCCCTTCAAACTGTCAGCCTCCAGAGATCATGGCTGTCAGCGACTGTCTCCCTGTTGTCAATGTCCACCACCTTCATATCTCACTTTCAGGTGCCCTCGTAGCAGGGATATGGACACTCAGGAGGCCATGACTCATTGGTCAGTTAATTATATTGGAGGTCTTTGGTATACAGCTATCATCCATCTGACGAACTTGACTTAACCAGGACGGATGTTGTTGGCTTAGCAATGAGTGCATGCTGATGGAATTAGCACGCTCCAGGACCTATGACTTTATGACCTTGTCCTGCCAAGAGATGTTGAGGATACGTCTGAGACAGTGAAGGTGGAAACCGTTCAGCCATTTTACATGCCTAGCATATGTAGTCCAGGCCTCACTATCGCACAGGAGGACACTGAAGTTGCAGCCTTGGTAGACTCAGTTTGGTGTTCTCAGTCAGGTTATGTTGTTCATACTCTCTTACTCAGCTTGTACACAACAGCTGCAGCATTTGCAAAACGTATGTTGATTTCAGCATCAAGTGACAGGTTGCTGGTGATTGTGGAGCCTAGATATGTGAAGCTATCAACATTTGTCAATGCTAATTGATGACAGTATGGCAACATCTTGTGCCATTACTTTTGTCTTCCTGATGTAGCTGGTCAAACCAAACTCTTTACAGATGTGAGAGAGTGTGTCCATTTGCCGCTGAAGGTGTTCCTTAGTATGGAATGTTAGTGCAGTATCGACAGCATAGAGCAACTCTCTGATGAGGACTTGGCGCACCTTTGTCTTGGATCTCAGGTGAGCAAAGCTGAACAGCTTTCTGTTAGTTCTGGTACATAAGTAGACACGCTCTGTTGATGAACTGAAGGTCTTCCAGTTCTGAAACCTCACTGAGATTCAGGGTAGATGTGTCAGCCAAGGTCTGAACAGACAATAGCAACAGAGGCAAATACTTCTACCATGATGCTCAGCAGAGAGATGCCATGATAGTTGTTGCAATCGCTGGGGTCACTATTGTTCTTGTACATGGTCACAAACTTTGTATCACATGTATCCTGGGGCACTGCTTCGAGCAGAGAGGTGGCAGATAAGGAAAGGAGGCCAATCTGCGCTCCTGATCCCACTACCTCATGGTACACCCTGCCCCATGTGCCCAAAAATCTGGGAGTCGAGAATTGGCCTGTTCAATCACATGAAAATCTATGGCAGAAGCTAATGAACAGATTTCAGAATCTCTTTTCCCTCCCTGTTATATATACCATCCCAATCTACATTAGGATATTTGAAGTTCTTCATCATCACTACTCTCCAGTTTTTGCAGTTCTCTGTAATTTCCCTGCAAATTTGCTCCTACTTAGTTTTTCCACTAGTTGGTGGCCTACGGAAAAAATGTAGTGTTATTTTACCTTTATTGGTTCTTAAGATAGATTGTGTCCTTGATCCTTCTAGGAAATAATCTCTCTCCAGCACTGTAATATTTTCCTTTATCAAGCCAGGGGAGTAACCCTGGTTCAATGACGAGTGCAGGAGGGCATGCCAGGAGCAGCACCAGGCATACCTAAAAATGAGGTATCAACCTGGTGAAGTTATAACACAGGACTACTTGCACTCCAAACAGCATAAGCAGCAAGTGATAGACAGGTCTAAGCGATCCCACAACCAATGGATCAGATCTAAGCTCTGCAGTCCTGCTGCATCCAGTCGTGAATGGTGGTGGACAATTAAACAACTCACTGGAGGAGGAGGCTCCACAAATATCCCCTTCCACAATGATGTAGGAGCCCAGCACATCAGTGCAAAAGATAAGGCTGAAGCATTTGCTAAAATCTTTAGCCAGAAGTGCCGAGTGGATGATCCATCTTGGCCTCCTCCGGAGGTCCCCAGCATCACAGGTGCCAGTCTTCGGCCAATTCGATTCACTCTACGTGATATCAAGAAATGGCTGAAGGCACTGGATACTGCAAAGGCTATGGGCCCTGACAATATTCCAGCAATAGTACTGAAGACTTGTGCTCCAGAACTTGTCGCGACCCAAGCCAAGCTGTTTCAGTACAGCTACAACACTGGCATCTGCCCGACTATGTGGAAAATTGTCCAGCTATGTCCTGTACACAAAAAGCAGGAGAAATCCAAACCCGGCCAATTACTGCCACATCAGCCTACTCTCGATCATCAGTAAAGTAATGGAAGGGATCATCAACAGTGCTATCAAGCTGCACTTGCTTAGCAATAACCTGCTCACTGACGCCCAGTTTGGGTTCTGCCAGGGCCACCCAGCTCCTGACCTCATTACAGGCTTGGTTCAAACATGGACAAAAGAGCTAAACACCGGAGGTGAAGCGAGAGTGACTGCCCTTGACATCAAGGCAGTATTTGACAGAGTGTGGCATCAAGGAGCCCTAGCAAAACTGGAGTCAATGGGAATCAGGGGGAAAACTCTCCACTGGTTGGAGTCATACCTAACACAAAGGAAGATGCTTGTGGTTGTTGGAGGTCAGTCATCTCAGCTCCAGGGCATCCCTGTAGGAGTTCCTCATGGTAGTGTCCTAGGCTCAACCATCTTCAGCTGCTTCATCAATGACCTTCCTTCCAACATAAGGTCAGAAGTGGGGATGTTCGCTGATGATTGCACAACGTTCAGCATCATTCACGATTCCTCAGATACTGAAGCAGTCTATGTCCAAATGTAGCAAGACCTGGACAATATCCAGGCTTGGGCTGACAAGTGGCAAGTAACATTTGTGCCACACAAGTGTCAGGTAATGACCATCTCCAATAAGAGAGAATCCAACCATCGCTCCTTGATGTTCAATGACATTACCATCACTGAATCCCCCACTATCAACACCCTGAAGGTTACCATTAACCAGAAACTGAACTGGACTAGCCATATAAATACTGTAGCTACAAAAGCAGGTCAGAGGCTAGAAATCATGTGATGAGGAGCCGACCTCGTGACTCCCCAAAGCCTGTCCACCATCTACATGGCACAAGTCAGGAGTGTGATGGAATACTCCCCATTTGCCTGGATGAATGCAGCTCCTACAGCACTGAAGAAGCTTGACACCACCCAGGACAAAGCAGCCCGCTTGATTGGCACCACATCCACAAACATTCACTCCTTTCACCACCGACGCACAGTAGCAGCAGTGTATACCATCTACAAGGTGCACTGCAGGAATTCACCAAGGCTCCTTAGGCAGCACATTCCAAACCCACGACCACTACCAGATGGAAGAACAAGGGCAGCAGATAGATGGGAACACCACCACCTAGGAGTTCCCCTCCAATTCTCTCACCATCCTGACTTGGAAATATATCGCCGTTCTTTCACTGTCGCCGAGTCAAAATCCTGGAACTCTCTTCCCAACAGCTCTGTGGGTGTACCCACACCACATGGACTACAGTGGTTCAAGAAAGTCACCACCACCTTTTCAAGGGCAATTGGGGATGGACAATAAATGCTGGCCGAGCCAGTGGAGTCCACATCGCGGGAATGAAAAAGATAAGGTTCGATATTGGATGAAGTGTAAGCTCTTACTTTTCCCTAAAAGGTTGGCAATGGGGTTGGGGCCTATATGCATACCATCAATCATTCCTTCCACTTTGGAAAATCCAGCGGGTTGACACAAGTGAAGGGGTCTCTTGTGTTGCAGCATGTTTTCTGTGGGAAAGTTAATGAACTGAGAGCCCCAGACAAACAATGCAACTGTGATCTCCTTGACACAAGCGCATGAGGGCCTTAAAAGAGCACAAATCACAAGAAGTATGCTTGTCCTAACCATTACAGGTACATCTGGGTTCTGCATTAATACATCCTGCACATCATATGCTCAGAAAGCCTTCAGGGCAGTGCCCCTTAATATGAAGAATTGGTGCTAAAGCACAGATAGTGAAGAAACTTTCAACCAGTCCATATGCTCCATTTCACAACGATATAGTAAATTATAAACCAGCTTGAAGGTGAGAACTGACCTTTGAAACAGTTTACATTTTTTTGAACTCATTACAGAACATTTAATTTTTGTCAAATGTGAAGTATCAAGATTTATTTGCCAAACATTTGGTGTCGCAGTGCATCCTTTGTACTATGAATATGCTTGAAGGTACATAAGTAATTACAAAACCAAAGTAATTAACTTCAAATCTATATTGGCTTTCTTGCAAGCATAAACAGCTTTACTGTTGATTTTTTCCATATCAATTTATTATTACCCTTTTAAAAAAATGCAGAGCTCCATTTTTAAAACTGATTTTAAGTACAAGTCATTTAACTTGCAGCATCATATCTCTCCATGCAACTTTAAAAGAATTATTCATTGAACTTCCCCATTCAGTCAAAAATGACCTCAATCTAATCGTAAAGAGAAATAGGAAATAATTCTCAGAAACATACCATTAAAAAAAGTTTCCCCTCTGGCATCAATCGACCTCTCCCCAGCTGTATTCATCGCAGCCTCCCTTTAAGGCAGCCATTCTGTTCCCTTTCTCTGTCATTGTGAATAATAATGTCTCGTCTCCCACAATACAGAAACACAACTTCTTCAACTCCCCTACCCCAGTGCCTTTAATTTTCCTGAAGGTTAATGAAGAAAAATTCTTTTTCTTCACTTTTCTTGCACCTTGAATCAAATTCCAACCAGTTTTGTTTGGTGTTTGATTAATGTCATTGTGAACTGCACCCTCAAGGCCACTTTGACTGATTTGACCTTGATTGACATAGATTTGTGGTTACTGTTATGTGCAATTATTTGGCTTCAAGATTTGTGCAGAGTGCCACATATCTTTCCATCACTTTTCTCCTGAGTCTGTCCCAGTCTTCGCTGTAAGGCTTGTAGATGTTGGCCCAGATTTTGAAGTTGTGATGATGGTGAAACTGTCAGGATGTACTGTTATTACAACTGTGAAAATGACAGCAACTTCTAGTGTTTGTTGGCAGCTGTCTTTGAGGTCAGCTGTGAGCATCTTCACTTTGCTGCTGACTGCAAAATCTTGCCCATTGCTTTCATCACTGGAAAGGAAATCTGGCCTCCAGAATATCCAAATCTATTCCAGCATAAAGAAACCTCAGGAATCTGCACAAATACCTCCTTCTTGCAGGTTGTTAACCTGTCCAGTCCATTAGCCAGAACCAAGTCTAGCATTGCATCTCACCTTGTAATTTACCAACTCATAAGTCACAAAAACATTCTGTAATCACATCCACCCCCAACCCCCTAACCCACCCCCATGTGTTCTCTCAATCTATCACTAGATAGAGAGTCCCAGTATGACTGGCTAATTATTTCTAACTACCCCGTTGAGCTCTCTGCAGATCTCCTTATCAATTTAGTGGCTTGTAAAGTAATCCCCAATATTGTAACGTGCCTTAGTCTGACCCAGATATTACTCTAAGATTACTTGCAGTATCTTTCCTTTCCAATGCTAAAATATATTACTTACATTGTATTCCCAGCACCAAACAGGAAAATGAACTTGGCTCTCACTCTGTCCAGTGGTGGATGCGCGGTTTTACCCACCACCAACATAACTATTGTTCATCCACTACCCGCTTCCCAAATTTCTCACTCATTTCACCACTCCCTCCTGCTCCCTGCCTGCCACCCGCTCCGCAGCTTACTGCAGTGCACTCCGTCACTCCCTGCTTCCATAAGACATAGGAGCAGAAGTAGGCCATTCGGTCCATTGAGTCTGCTCCGCCATTCAATGAGATCATGGCTGATCTGATAATCCTCAACTTCACTTTCCTGCCTTTTCCCCATAACCCTTGATTCCCTTACTGATTAAAAATCTGTCTAGCTCCGCCTTGAATGTACTCAATGACCCAGCCTCTACAGCTGTGGTAAAGAATGTCACAGATTCACTACCCTCAGAGAAGAAATTCCTCCTCATCTCTGTCTTAAACGGGCGACCCCTTACTCTGAGATTATGCCCTCTGGTCCTAGACTTTCCCACAAGGGGAAAGAACCTCTCAGCATCTACCCTGCCAAGCCCTCTAAGAATCTTATATGTTTCAATAAGGTCACCTCTCATTCTTCTAAACTCCAATGAGTACAGGCCCTACCTACTCAACCTCTCCTCATAAGAAAATCCCTCCACACCTGGAATCAACCTAGTAAACCTTCTCTGGACTGCCTCCAATGCCAGTATAACTTTCTTTAGATAAGGAGACCAAAACTGTTCACAGTATTCTAGGTGTGGTCTAACTAGTGCCTTGTATAGTTTTAGCAAGACTTCACTATTTTTATACTCCATTCCCTTTGAAATAAAGGCCAACATTCCTTTTGCCTTCCCTATTACCTGTTGAACTCGTATGTTAGCTTTTTGGGATTCATGCACAAGGACTCCCAAATCCCTCTGTGCTGCAGCCTTCTGCAGTCTTTCTCCATTTAAGTAATATTCAGCTCCTCTATTCTTCCTGCCAAAGTGCATAACCTCACATTTTCCCACATTATATGTCTTCGGGAAAGAAGTAGTTTGGGCCACAGAGATTGCCAGATCTTCATGGATAGCTTTCTTAGAGGCAACAAAGCTTGCTGCTAACTGCAAAATCAAGAATATTCCATCTGCCACTCTCCCACTTCCTCATGCTTCTCATATTCACCTTATTGTTTTCTCTAGCTTACCATTGCACTCTTTGCCACTCTCTATTAGTGGGACGGAGCTGGGAAGGGACCAGGCAAGGAAGGTAGACAACCATGGCAGGCATGAGGCAGGAACTGGGAACCGGGAGGGAGCGGCAGAGAGCACGGGAGGGAAAAGATTTCATGTACAATGCGATGTTCCACTAGTTTTGATTTCCCCATCACTTAAAAAAAAATAAACCAGAAGCTTCAGCTAAGCAAGAATATTTTTCCCCCTACCATTATTGCTTCTAGTTCTCCAATTTGAGTCCTTAGGCACCTTACAATTGAGTATCTCCATTCCTTGTTATTAGTAATTTTGGAACATCTATTTGTCTCTCTCAAGTTTTTTGTTTGTTTGTCCCTTGATTGTAAGATTCACTATCTCGCACTCCTAACCTCTCTGGTGTAATACAGTTTGTTCTATTTTTCCCAACTCCTTTAAAAATTGATGGTAATGATGGCAAAACTGTCAGCGATGGTCATCATTACTCCATTGAAACTGACAGCAGCTTTGGGAGTCAGGGCATGTGCAGAATAATGTGGAAATGCAGAAGTTGTTGTTAGTGCTTCTACACTTCTTGAGTGGGTGCAATTTTGAGGACTCAGTCTGCAATCAATGGAAAATCTATGAATTAATGAGGACTTATACTCTAATACAGGTAGCCTCACCGTAAAAGCACATGAAAGGGTTACACCTTGCTAAATGAGGTGGAACTAGGTTTTTAATGGCATGCTAACTACACAATCACTGCTGAAGACCCTCACTGTCCCTGAAAAGCTAATTTTATATTGTGGACTGTCAAATTTCATGATGATTAAAAAGTAAGCCACGTATTTTTAAAATTGGTTTTAAATGATGTTTTAGTTTCTATATAAATCCAATCATAATTATTTATTTCACTCTGTTAAATCGTAATTAAAAGTGAAAATTCAGTAGTTTTACTTCCTGGTTTGCTGTGTGAGATTAATTCAATGTGATTAGCTGTCTACCCTGCTTGTTGACATCATTGTGCTTGGAAATTCCCTTGACTTAATTTAAACTGTCTTCGGGAAAGAAGTAGTTTGGGCCACAGAGACTGCCAGATCTTCATGGATAGCTTTCTTAGAGGCAACAATGCTTGCTGCTGACTGCAAAATCCAGTACATTTCTTAATTAAATTCAACATCTTTGGCGCTTCAACATTCACCAATTTTATTAGGCTTTGGTGTCTTGCATGCCTCTCGCCCCCTACCTCATAAATAAAACCCCCACAATAAAAGCTTATTTTTTCCCCCACTATCCAACTAATCCCCTCCTCAAAATCAACGGTGTCATTCCGGTTCAGGTGATGATAATTTCTATACAGCTTCAGCATTTCCAAAAATTTATATTAAAGCTGTGGAAACCTGAAAACCCCTTCACGTCATTTCTCAATCCACACATTGACTTCCTCGAATTCTCATTGTAAAATCTTTATGTCACGGTTTCAACATGAACCTTATTTTCTTGCTGATCATCCTCCTTTTCCTAAAGTTTTTCTACCTATGCCATCATGATCCTTTACCCTAATATTTGGGAGGCAACACAGCAATCAGGAGCAATTGTTGTAGCTACAAAAAGTCCAACTATATCTCTAATTATGGAATCACCCACAATTATCACTGAAAAATAGAGAAGACATGGTCTAACTCTATCCATCCTTGAATGCTGAAGTAGGTTGGCGTGGAGACATCAGAGGGCAACAGCAATTTTTTTCCACAGTTTGTGAACTATACATATTAGGGGAAGGAAGATAGTGAGGAAGAATACAGGAGACGGCAAGGAGAATATCGACAGGTAAGTGAAGTGGACACATGGGGTAGATGCAATTCAACATTAAGAACTATGAAGTTGTACATTTTAGGGAAAAAGAACAATGAGAGGAAGTATATGCTAAATATCAAGACCTCCAATACAATACAGGAAGCAAAATTTAGGGGTGCTGACACACAGATTTTTAAAATCAGAGGACAGGAAGTAAATGGTAGGAAAAAAAAGATAATTGTGATTTTGGCTTTAACATATAGAGACACTGATGTTGAATTTATACATGGCATTGGTTGGCTGCAGTCTGCAGATCTGAGAGCCCTATGTAAAGGATACAGAAGATTCAACAGAATAATATTAAGATTGAATAACATTAGGAATGAAAACAAAGTTTCTAAAAATTGGAGTATTTGTTTATTGGAACAGAGAAAGTAAAGTGAGGCGGTAGAGGATTGAGTATTATGGACTTTTTAAGGGGATAAATTGTAGAAAATTGTGTTTTCACTGGCGAGCAAATCAGTGGCCAAGGGGCATAGATTTAGAATAACCAATAGGAGGAGGAATGGGGAATGTAGGAGTTTCTTTTTCATATCAATGGTTGTCAGAATTCAAAGTGCTTGATCAGAACTTGGTTTTGAGGCTGAGACAATATATTTTGCGATACATAAAACTTACAGCACAGAAACAGGGTATTCAGCTCAACTGGTCTGTACTGGCACTTATTTTCCAACAAGCCTCCTCCCACTCTACTTCATCTAACCCTAGCATCGTATGCATCTATTTCTTTCTCCTTTGTGCAAATGCATCAATGCTTTTCACCTCAACTATTCCATGTGGTAGCAGCTAGCAAACTCAGTTTAGCCTAGGACAGAGTGCGTGCAGTTGTTGGGTAAGAAAGTCTAATTTTCTTATTTTGTACAAATGTAATTTAGTTTGTAGTTGGCATTAAACTGAAAGCTACAGTTTAAATTCTGTAGTTGCCAGCCTTAAGCAGCGCTTTTCCAAGGCTTCCAGTGAAAAAGCAGCTTAATTAAGGAGCAGCTGAAACTAGATCCTCATTACGTGACTCAGATAGGCCTTTTGTGGTAGGAGCATATATAAAAGTAGCCAACTTAATGTGACTTAGCACTTGAGTGCAACTTACAACAGGGTGCTGGAGATGAACACTTCAGGGAGTGCTGGAGTTGAGCCCTTCAGGGAGCCAAGCAGAGGAAGGGAAAGAGGTGTTTGCTTGCTTTTGCCTAAACTTTTTCAGCCTCCCGGAATTGATTCTTGTTATGCTACAGGAGAAGAAGCTGATTAATTGGTGAGTATCTGGTAAGTGGTTAAGCTTTATTCTATTCATAAGGCTCAAAATACTATATTTTGAGTGAAAGGTGAGCAGAAGAAGATAAAAGGTGTGGATCGAGGGGCTTACCTGCAGCGAGACCAGTGGCGCAGTGACGTCACGAACCACAATGTAACATGAGTGCAGGGGAAGCAGCTGATTGGTAAGTAGGATTGGTAAGTATTTCTCATCTTTAAAGTAAAAGTAAGGTCTCCAGTTTGTGTTTAGGTCTCTTAGTCTTTTTTTCTTTCTTTTTCTTAAAAATAGCTTGTTAAGTGTAAGATCAATACTGGTGTAAAAAAAATTACAGTAAAGTGTAAACAGCAGGGATATGAGAGTAATTAATTAATAAATTAAATAAAATACGATAGTGATGGCAGGACAGGTGACGTGTTGCTGCTGCAGCATGTGGGATGCTGCTGGACATTAAGGTGATCCAGAGCGAACACATCTGTACTAAGTGTTTGCAGCTTGAGGAACTTTGGAACTGAGTTGAGGAGCTGGAGTCCAAGCTGCAGACATTGTCCCACATCAGGGAGGGGGAGAGTTACCTGGACACTTCGCTCCAGGAGGCGGTCACACCTCTCAGATTAGATGGTTCAAATTTGGTCCGTGATCAGGGACAGGAAGGTGTGACTGCAGGTATGGGGGCCCGGGGGTAGCATTCGAGGAGCCTCAGCCCCTACAATTGTCCAACAATTATGAGGTTCTGCAAGTTATGTGGATGAGAGCGGGGACTGCAGGGAGGATGAGCGAACTGACCATCGCACTGTGGTACAGGGAGCCATTCAAGTGGGGGAAGGAATGGGAACATATTAGTGGTAGGGGACAGTATAATTAGGATAGATAGACACTGTTCTCTGCAGCCATGAGCATGAGTCCCGAAGACTGTGTTGCCTGCCCAGTGCCAGGGTTAAGGACATCTCCAAGGGCTGGAGAGGAACTTGGGAGAGGGAGGGGAGGGATCCAGTTGTCGTCATCCACGTTGGTACCAACGACATTGATAGGACTAGGAAGGAGGTTCTGTTGAAAGAATTTGAACAGTTAGGAGCCAAATTAAAAAGCAGAACCTCCAAGGTAACAACCTCCGGATTGCTACCTGAGCCATGGGCAAACTGGCATAGGGTAAATAAAATCAAGGAGTTAAATACGTGGCTCAGAGATTGGTGTGAGAGGAATGGGTTTCAGTTCATGGGACACTGGCACCAGTGCAGGGGTAGAAGGGAGCTGTTCTGGTGGGACGGACTTCACTTGAACCGTGCTGGGGCCAATGTTCTGGCAACTCGAATAACCAGGGATGTAGCAAGGGCTTTAAACTAAATAGAGGGGGTGGGGGGGAAGTAGGAAGGTTCTGAACAGGGGATATGTAGGCTTACAAAGCAAAAGGATATGGCAGCATTACAGGGCAGCTATTTAGATAATGATACCCAGGGCTGAATTTTTACGTCAGCAAGCTGGGAGCGGGGCCCGCTCGCCGATGCGGGATGACGTCGGGCGGAACCCCCAACATCATCCCGCCCCATTTAAATAGTCAGGAAGGTGGGGGGGACAGCGCAATCAGCTGTCTGCCCGCTGACCTGTCAATGGCCAATTGAGGCCATTGACAGGGTAGTTAAAACAATTAAAGGCCCTGCCCGTCCAACCTTAAGGCTGGCGGGCAGGTCAGGAGCCCCAGCGGGCTTCTGATAATACATGAAACCTCATCCACTGGCGGGATGAGGTTTCATGTCATTTTTAAAAAGTTTAATAAAGTTTTTGTACACTTTATTAACATGTCCCATCTCGTGTGACATTGTCACATGAGGGGGACATGTTAATGATTTTTTAATTTTTCTATTTTTACACCTTGACAACCTTTCAGCGACCTCCCTGAGACAGCACTTTATCACTAGTGGAAGAGTACTAGGAAAACTGATGGGGCTAAAGGCCGATAACTCCCCTCGACCTGATGGGTTGCATCCTAGGATATTAAAGGAAGTAGCTACAGAGATAGTGGATACACTGGTAGTAATCTTCCAAGAATCCTTAGATTCTGGACAAGTCCCAGAGGATTAGAAAACTGCAATGTAACACACTTATTCAAAGAGGGAGGGAGACAAAAAACAAGTAACTATCGGTCAGTTAGCTTAACATCTGTCACTGGGAAATCATGCCTGACAAATTTATTGGAATTCTTTGAGGTAACAAGCCATAAAGATAAAGGGGAGCCAATAGATGTAATATATTTGGATTTCCAAAAGGTGTTCGATAAGGTACCACACATAAGGCTACTTAATAAGATAGCCCATGGTGTTGGGGGTAGTATATCAGCATGGATAGAGGATTGGCTAACAAATAGAAGACAGAGTTGGAATAAAGGGGGCATTTTCAGGATGGCAACCTGTAACTATTGGAGTGCTACAGGGATCACAATTACTTACAATATATGTTAATGATTTGGATGAGGGAAGTGAATGTACTATCGCCAAGTTTGTGGATTACACAAAAATAGGTGGGAAGGCAAATGGTGAGGATGACACAAAGAGCCTACAGAGGGATTTGGACAGGTTAAGTGAGTGGGCAAAAACTTGGCAGATGGAATATAATGTGGGAAAATGTGAGGTTATGCACTTTGGTAGGAAGAATAGAGAAGCGGGATATTATTTAAACGGAGAAAGACTGCAGCACAGAGGGATTTGGAGGTCTTCGTGCATGAATCCCAAAAAGCTAACATACAAGTTCAACAGGTAATAGGGAAGGCTGTGAACAGTTTTGGTCCCCTTATCTAAGGAACGATATACTGGCATTGGAGGCAGTCCAGAGAAGGTTCACTAGGTTGATTCCAGGTATGGAGGAATTTTCTTATAAGGAGAGGTTAAGTAGGTAGGGCCCATACTCATTGGAGTTTAGAAGAATAAGAGGCGACCTTATTGAAAAATAAGATTTTTAGGGGTCCTGACAGGTACATGCTGAGAAGTTGTCTCCCTTTGTGGGAGAGTCTAGGACCAGAGGCTATCATCTCAGAGTAAGGGGTCGCCCATTTAAGACAGAGATGAGAAAGAATTTCTTCTCTCAGAGGGTAGTAAATCCATGGAATTCTTTACCGCAGAGGGCTGTAGAGGCTGGGTTGTTAAGTACATTGAAGGCTAAGATAGACAGATTTTTAAATCAGCAATGGAATCAGGGGTTATGGGGAAAATGCAGGAAAGTGGAGTTGAGGATTATCAGATCAGCCATGATCTCATTGAATGGCGGAGCAGACCCGATGGGCTAAATGGCCTACTTCTGCTCCTATGTCTTATGGTCTTATGTTCTACATGTAATAACTACTCTTTGGATAACAAATTTTTTTCCTTACTTCCTTTTTGTATTTATTAGTTGCTATCTTATATTTACAGTCCCTAAATTTGGATTGCCTCAAGTAGAAACATCCTGTCTACATCTACCCCATCAAATTGTTTAACCATTTTATAGATCTCTTTTAGGTTACACCTCAAGCTTCTCTCTCTTCTAGAGAAAAACACCTCAGTTTGTTCAGTCTTTCCTGATATTGATGACCTCTCAATTCTGGTATCATTTGTAAAGAATTAATAGGCATTTGAAAAAGAATATAAAAATAGCAGGAAAAGCCATAGAAATGGGTTCCTTCTGAGCTGTAATTTTTGTGATTCTAGAACCACAAAATATACAATAATCCAAACACATTTAAGGTTTACATTCCTTAATGACGCGATATACACAATTTGTGACAAACATCAGTTTCAGAACTGTCAATATCTGTCATGTGCACCATTTATTTTCAGCAATTTTTCTTTAAAAAAATATTTGAAAATGATTAGCCCTTCAATATTAGATGTGCACACAGGAGGCTTCACCTGCATAACGCTTAATGCTGTGACTGGTACTATCTGCCTGAAATGGCATAAGTTACTAGAAAACCAAGTAATACTGCCAAGGACACCAAGGACCAGACCACCTGCTGCAAAGCAGAGGGACGCACTATTAACTGCTCACTGTCATTTTTTCAAGTTGTCTTCTGACCTCAGCCCGCTGAAACTTGATACTTCTGTCACCTCAACATCAATTATTCCAACGCTCTCCTAGCCAGCCTTCCATCTCCATGAACATCACTTTACCCAAGCCTCTGCTGCTAATACCTCATCTCACATCAAACTTGCCCATTACACCTATCCACAGTGACTACTTTGGCTCCCCGTTGCCCAACATCAACTGTAGAAAACTCATCCTTGTGTTTAAATTCTTTCATGGTCTCATCTTTCCTGAATTCTAATCTTCACTGGCCCTGCTATCCTTATCATTCTCTCTTCTCCTCTTACTATATCTCATCTTGTGCATTCCCATGCCTTTCGCCCCACCATTGGCAGTTGTATCTTCACCCAGAATTCTCTCCTTTTACCTTCTACTTTATTCTCCTTAAAACACACCTCTTTCACCAAGCTCACATCTCAATTTTCCTTCTTTGGCTTGGCATCTGTTTTCTTTACATCTCTGAAGTGTATCAGAAAGTGTTGCAAAGTTAAATGCATACTGTTGTTGTTAATTCCCACCTTCTGCAGTTGCTTCAGTTATACCAGAACATGCCCATCTCTTTCTAATATTCAAAACTTTACCTGAAGTTAAATGTCTTTTTGTCCATATTTCTTCAATTTTTCCTTGGGATTTGGGTGATTATTGACTGTATTTTGTTCTATTTCTCAATGTTGTTTTAAATTTTCTCATTGTATTTTGAGTTATTAATTTGATTACGTTTTTGATGAAAAATGTGATCCAAGCTTTCCCCTCTCATCTCTTTCCTTTCTTCAGTCTTGCAGCTTTCATCTCTGCTTTGTATCCTGCCTGCCTTCACGTATCAACCATGTGTCCTTCAGCAATGCTCACCAATAAGAAGTGTACTTAGAATATAAAGAGCTGATGTTTTAATGATACAACCATCCTGAAATGCACTAATTGACAAATTTTGAAAATCTTAAGTTCAATATCCAATTTTCAAAGACAGATAAAATTACGCATCACTGTATTCATCAACACTTCCCCTACAATCAGTCGATGTGAATGATTTCATTTACTATTTTGATTTGGGTTTTGAGTGAAAAGTGTCCTCTGGTAACCAGCAACAGCAATTGATTTAAACAACTTGAAATTTGGAGGCCAGATGATTGGAAATGACATTAGAGAAAATGTGTTATGCTATATTTTCATTAACTCTGCACTGTCAGACTTGTTGAAAATGACTAGAATATTTTTATGTAGTCATTCCACTTCAAATACTTACGAATTGCTTCTTTAGAAAGTGAATGGAAAATGATTTCTATTACAATAAAATCTGAAGCTGAAATTACAAAAGGTTTAGGCATATACATCAGAAAGTATATCACTTTTGAAGCTGTTTATGCCTTTCTGCTCATTCCAATAGATTAAACTACAACTGTGTTTCCAATAGTCACTACATTTCAAAAGCACTCAACTGTGTCAAATGTCACATGTGATGACGTGTTATATAATATATGCATGTTATATATTCCAAAACTAAAAATGAAGTTTGGAACAAACTAGTTTAAAAATACTTAGAAATTCAGCCAATTTGATGATAAAATTTACTTAGCAATACTTAATAAAAACCGCCTATTGCTTTTATTTAAATACAAAAAGTTTTTTGAGTCATTTCAACAAAGATTGTCAAAGGCACAGAGTGTCCAATATGCATTTTTCCTGTTGGGTTTTCTTAAGGTCCCAACTTTGAAAACACTAAAAATGCATCAGTTGCAGAAGGGAACATCTAATGCAAATCAGTCATATATTTTTTTTTAAAAAAGCTAATCAATATGTTGTGGGCTGGTAAACCATGATGTACTCTGCAATTGTATTTGGACATCTTATGTACTAGTAGAAATAATCAAAGACCCATTTAGCACTGCATGATTATTTTAAGATTAAGTTGCTGTCATTAGAAATTTAATTTGTAAAGATCAAACCTTTCATTTAGATACTCCTAGCAGCATACATGTTTTCCTTCTATGTGTCCCAGATATAATCAACAAGCACAAACTTCATCCTGGATTTTTGCTATGCGAGATTGAATTTACTTTGTTCTCAGTCTACATGATGTAACAGTCCTACTTAAATCTTTAGACACATGAAGAGAGAACGAAATGTAGAAATCAAATTAAGCAGTGAAAATCACAGGTCAAACCCAATATATATATATTTATATATATATTTATAGAACACATGCAGAGCACAAGTATACTCGGCTATGAAAATGGAAGATGAACTCTGTGATCTACTTGTAGCCAAGGAAAAATAAACTGATGTTGCATGCATAGCATTGCGTAGAAAAATCTTGATGAAAGCAAGCAAAAAATGCACTAAATGATAAGGGAAGATATGGCAATTTCAGGTGGGAAGAGCTTTTGACCTCTGACCTGTTAGTTGATCTTCGCCAGCACCTTTACTAGCAGGAGTTTGGGCGGTGAATATGTATGGAGCTGTAAGCTGAGTCACTAACAGTGCAGCTAGGCAAAGGGAGATAGCATGCATAAGAGAACAAGTTCCTGCCTTGTGATCCCTTAATTAAACTGATAAAGATTAATCTATAGCAGTGGTTCTCAAACTGAGAATTAAATTCACATTAAAGCACAAGGAGAAAAGAGGGTTTATTGTCCTCTCTCATCCTCTATGTTTAAATACTAAGTACACCCACACATTTGGGGACATAATTCTGAGTGTGGATTGACTGATGACTCTGAAACCTGGACCCATTCAGGGTTTTGAGATTTGTTCTGTTTTCATTGCAATGCTCAAGTCCTATTTAGCCAGACTGAAAAACATTTTGGCGACGAACAAAACTTTACCTTCAACAGGCAAGAAAAATTAATCAGTAATGCTTACTGCACAAATCTGTTTTTTTAGTTTGCATGAAAATAATTTCAACGATCTTTCCCACCGCCATCTTTAGCCATCAGCATTTCAAGTATTCAGTGCACGCATTTGAAATTGATTTTGGTCTTATATTAAAAAGTTAATTGGTAATTTTGGATTATGCATTAATTTTAAATTGATTTTATATTTAACAGCACAAATTAACAGTGATTGGAGAAAGCCCAAAGTGTAAAAGTTTGATCTCAGAGCATGCAGAATCCAGCAATACTTTTTGTAAATGAATATTTTCAAAACAGGGGTCAAATCCAAACAATGTGAAAGAGTGCTAGTCACCAAAGGAGATTCAAAATTATTACTTTGTAATATACCTGGTCCTATCCTACATAATACTTTTAGTACTTAAAATCAAAAGTAAAATGGCTAAACCACACTACTATGACAAACTAAAATTTAATTATCTTTTAATGCTAATATAAAAATTTATATGTAGATTGGATCTTAGTGGATTTGAAAAGGTGCAATGCAAACATTTGTGCTATTGAGCATTTGTTGAACTGTGGTTTGTTGAAATTGAAATTTCCTGTACATTTACAAAAATACAATATTCAAATATATTTATGAGTTTACAAAGCTTCCAAATTAAATGAAACCTTACATCAGGATTTATCTGTAAGAAGCTTCACTGACATTAAATATAATGGATCTAGAAGCATGAAGTTTAATAATGAACTTTCATATCAAAAGCTATACTTCAAAGTAAATATCTGGGTGTCAAGTTTCTGCCTATTTCTGTCAGTTATATGAGTGCAATCTAGGTGAAATAGGCCAAACTAGAGCAAAAGATTGGGAAATTTTATATCAAAGTCCATTAAACCCCAAACCACTTAAATCTTATATCCTGTAATTTTTATGTTGGTCCAAGATTCTATTTGCATGAATTAGATCCTGCCCACAAAACTGGCCACATTAGTTGGTTGGAATTGCTAGATTCCACTGATTGCACTAATTTGGGAAAGCTCTTCAAATTGTGCTGATTTTCTTAGGTGCACAGGCATTAGCAGGAGGCACATTTTAGAAGTTTATTTAACATCAAAAACATTCAACTTACTAAGCAACTGACTAGAGTATGCCAATGAAACAAGTCTCTCCTCTCTCCTGTCCCGATGGTGTGGAGATAATTAGTAATTTATAATTAGGTGCCCAAGTTCATTATAATGCTTCATTAAGTCATTTTCAGTGATTTCAAATCAGGTAACTCAAAAGTGGAGGACTAGACAAAGTAAAAATGCTTATTTTTGCTGATCAACTCATGTTCAATTTTATTAATAAAACGGCAGCAGGTTACGGCTCTTAAATACATCAAGGAACACTTTTTAATGGGAAAAAAGGAAAGGAACAATTACATTCTTTCACACTGCCCAATTGCACTGGTCCATGGGAGGTTTCAGCCTGGACTTTGTAGTAGAAATAACAGTGAGGCCACTGGTGCTCACCATTAGGAGTAAATCAGATAGTAACTTCTGGCATCCACACAAACGCAGTTAAACACAGAAATCAGAAAATTGCTGTCCGAGTTGCCTTCTCCTCCAGAAGCTTTTGTCTAACAGCAGCTCGAGAGAATCAGCATTCAACTACATGCAATCAAGTGATTTGAAGATGTAACCACTAGATAACCTTTCCTGACATGTTCAGTGGGTAAGACTTGTCCATTCAAGTGCAAGTGAACTTTTAAATGGTGTGATGAGGCCTTTCTTCCAAACAGCTTCTTTTGACACTGAAATTTTACTTTTAAAAGTGTAGAGATTCATTCCTTCAAATTTTAAATATTGTTAGAAATTTTAAAATTGAACTTTATTACTTTTCCTTTCTTTCCATATTACCTATCTTAATCCCATCTTTCTTTTCCTATTTCACTTTCTGTACATGGTTTGACGTTAAATCACCCATTGCAATTTATAATTCCTTGTTCAAACTCTATTTCTGAATAAGGGTTCTTAAATCTGGTTCAGGAGGGACAACATTGCCTGCCCCTGACGCAGGTCACAGATCCCTCGTAAAGTATACTGCATTGTTTTGCTTGTTAAATTACTGTAAGCCAGTGCAAAAGCCAATAGAAAGTCTGTGGGCAAGTCTCAGTGTAATGAAATGGTTAGTGTTGAACATTTGAGGCTGACCACAAAATCCAGGCCCTTAAGTTTATGATTATGCAGATTAATTTTAGTAGAAACTTGAAGTGTAACCTAACCAGCACTATTTCAAATGCAGTTTGGCAACCATTTCCCCCATTGCACCCAAAGCAGAAACTCAACCCCTGATGATTAATCTTCATTGTTTATTGAATCTTTTCTGGTTAGGTGATCATACTATTGGCCTTCGCCAATCTGGTGAAAACAGTTGCCCTTTTAAATTTCAATGAATAAAATCGTTTAACTTCCATATTTTGAGAGACTGAAAGAGGCCCAGCTAGATTTTCACTCTGTTGCCTTGATCTATAATATGGCTGATATGTCATTCAATAATGATTGCCTTTCTGTCTGAGGATAACTTTTCAGATAATATTTGAGCCATTAATAACTGACCTAGTAACATCTGGGGGTGCATCACATTTTCTCTCTCAGCAGGAGGAGGAGGAGGGGAATGAGGCCAATCTTAAAATGTTTGAGAACCCCTGGCCTTTAGCAACACTAACTTTTAAATTAAAATATTCACACTCTATTTAAAAGGGGCATTGAAGTATTGATGAAAATTTATTTAGTAACCATAATTCCTGCACTGGCAAGAACAAACTGAACCATAATAAGCCATCATGATCCAAGATTGTGCAGAAACAGATTTCTAATGACGATAAAATAAAGGAAAATTTCATATCAATAATCAGCCCACTTTATGAAGTGATGCGAAGATGTCGTCGCGCACACACTGTTCACAAACAGAGAGTTGTCTTGCAAAACTTTCTTGCAAGGTGACAATGCCCCTTTAATGTCAATGGCAAAAAAATATTGGATATTTGTAAGCAGTGCTCCAGCAATTGCAATACATAAAGCTTGGAGAACAATGGCTCCCAGATTGCCAGGGTAGGTAGGCCATGGATGTATTTATGTTCGTTTATATAATTGACTTTACTCCCTGTACAACATTTGCTTTGAAGAACAAGAAGTAAAATTATGCATTAAAGCTGGAAGTTGCCCACAAGATCAGAATCAAATAAACATGGAAAACCAAGGCTTTGCAAAGCCACACCCAAGTCAAAGTACAGACAAGGTCAATTGCATGAAGTTAATGAGTTTGTTTTGTTCTGACTGGAGCAGCGAATAGAGTTGCTCAGATCTGGAATTTTCCAAATTTTGTATTGGCATGTTCACAGCATATTGGCTTCAATTTGTTAGAGTGAGTTTTAAAAAAGTATATAAAAAAAGTATTTGGCTATGCATTTAAACCAGCTTACATCAGTAAGCAATTTTTGGGCTTTTGATAAATAAATACATAAAAGCAGCTTTAAAATGTAAAGTTAAATCCCAGTGAGATTTAAGAACCTTTCCTGGGATAACTACCACATACATACTTAATGTAAGTTTTATTCATTAGTGCTACCAACAAAATCTACCCACATTTATTGCACGTCCAGATAAATGTCGAGACAGGAATGGAAACTTTTGCAATAAAACCTTCAATCTGCTTTTCACTATTAATACTCCAGCTGTTCAATGACAAAGAATGGTTTATAGCACAAATAACACAAAGTAATCTGCTCTTAATTTCTGCTAAAATCCAGGCTGCCAGTACACACACACTCTATGGTTGACAGATACAGAATCAAAGCACACTCCCATTAAAAGATAAGAAGTATTAATGAGTCAGAATTATTTTCTGACAGTACTATTCGTACCAGTAAATATACTCTTATATTTTTTTTCTTTTATAAAAGCACTATTCCTACCTTTTGTTGCAATCCTCACACACTGTGTCTTTGTCTCCTGTAAATACAAAAAATACTCCTTAGTATAATCATTATTTATAAAGAAAGTTAGTTTCAGGCAAAAATAGAAGAAAAAAGGATTTCACAATGTAAGGACTTGCTATCTCTTCATTAAAAAAAATTAACCCAATTTTCCCAAGTCAGTTTATTGGCATAGTTTCAGGTACATGTTCGATTGTTAAGTGTCAAATTTAAGGGACTAGAACCAGTTACAGGGGACTATCATAATAGGAGAATGAAAATTTGAATAATCCTTGGAAGCCTCTATAGTTATCTGAACCTATTAACATCCTTTACCCAGGTTGAGGGAGGAGATGAATGAGTGACAAGCAAGAATGAGTGATAGGCAAAAAGGAAGGGACGGAAACGATGTCGTAGGCGTCAAGTCTAATGACAAATTAAGCAAACCAGCACCCGATCTCCATTTTATGACTGTTGCCACTGCTCACCAACGTCTTTTCAAGGGTAATTGGGAAAGGCACCAGATGTCAACCTTGGCAGCAATGCTCACATCCCATGAAAGAATAAAAAGAGCAGAAGAATGTGGCTCCTCATACTAGTCAATGGGCAGAATCTTTGGCTCAGGGAAGTGGGGGCGCGCATAATTCAGATTTTCAGTTCAGCCAGCGTACAGCGAAGTCAGCTGTGCGCCCGCCGAACTGTCAAAGGCCTATTAAGGCCAGTTAACTATCAATTAAAGCAATAGGCTCAGCTGCCCGTCCAACCTTAAGGTTGGCAGGCAGGCAAAGAGCCCAGGTGGCCTTTGCATTTTTCATGGAATCTCATCCACGGGCAGGATGAGGTTTCATGAAGATTTTTAAAGGTTTGAGAAATTTTTAATACAATCCATAGACATGTCCCAGCTCATGTGACAGTTTCACATGGGGGGACACATCCTAAATTTTTTTTTTCCTTTATTAAGATTTTTTGAACTTAAACTAATCTCCCTGAAGCAGCTCTGTGCCTCAAGGAGATTTCTGCACTCTTTCGCGCACATGCGCAAAAGAGCGCAGGCCCCGACTCAGGCAACCCCCCCCCACCCGCAGAGGGAGTGCTCAGCACCTAATTGGCCCGCCCACATAAAATGGCGGCGCCTAGCTGATTGCAGGCGGCGATCGGCTGTGCACAAGTCTGCACCCACAATCCCCCCCAACAGGGAGAAAATTCTCCCCCATATTATTACCTAAATTGATCAGCATTACAGCAGGAAAGTACAGCAAGTTTACAGGCCAACTGTTAATCATTACAATCACTGAATGTTCCAGTCCAGTGGTTTTGTAGCTGTGGATGTCCTTCTAAAAGTAAACACAGTGTTACACCTGGCTCTTTGCAAATCTGGGTACTGTAAGATAGTTCTCTATGGTCAGTGCCAGGGGAGGGGCTGTAGAAATGATCAATGGCCTTATAGCAGGTGTAGCCAATCAGGCCACTGTGGCCGTCTATCACTGGCATACTTTCTTTCAGACAGTGTCATTGAAAACATAACTTCTTCAGGATATTTCTGTGGAAATATCCAACATTATTAGTCAGGCATTTACACTTGTTAATAATGATGTTGGATCTGCTGCTCCAGCTTTCTTTGAGAAGACGGGTGGCTACGTGCATTAATTATCTTCCAAAGTGAGGTCCAGCTACATTTTCCTGCAAATGGGGTTCAAAGGAGTTGATAAGTGGGCACAAAGCATTTCTTGTGATGGCTGGTCTCTCTGACATGCCTTCATTGGTTCCCCTCATTTTTTTCTAAGCAACTTTGAAGGGGGTCCCCTCTGGCACCAGTACCATAGAAACAAATTGAAAATAGATTACCCACTATGTCACTGGGGTATAACTATGGTGCTTAATGTGCAAAACAAACACCATTTCAAGGTATTCTACCAAGTCTTTCTCCTTCTGTCTGCACAAAAGTAATTTTATAAATCATTCTGTATACTTCATGACTTTATTAAATATAGAGTGCAAGGTGATCAGGAAGTTGAGGTGAGGTTGTGGTTAGAAATTTAATATTTAATTACACATCAGTGTTGTGGAGATCAATGTTAAGCATATATTAAACTTATATCAAATGTTTTACCACCACAGCAAAACAATAATTTTAACCAGTTGTATTTCCTTGGGCATTCTGCCAAATAGCCACTGTTGAATGTTGGCAGAAACCTAATTTAACCAATCCAGGGTCATTGCTAATATTCTGCTGAAATTACAGTGATGGAATAGGAGCATTCCCAAGCAAATTCCTGGTGACTTTGCTTAACCCCAGTGTTGAATAAAATAAATTACTGCCATACTGTGTCATTTCTGTTTCCTACAGAACTAGTTTAGGCATTGAGAGCCGAGACGCAAACTACTCTACCTTTTGGGTCTTCATTAAGAAATGGATTGAGGCTTATTTATGAGAATGATAAACAGAGACAGAGGGAGAGAGAGAAAGAATGTATCTTTCACTGCCAAGAAAGATTCAAATTCAACACAAAATACAGGAAATAATTTCCGCCTCTTTTACTTTTCCATTCCTCTTAAAAGGTCATAAGGGGAACAAGCGAAGTAAGAATGCCTTAACCCCATCAGCTGATCATTCAATCCACTTAAATTATTTTTCTTATTCAAAATATTAAACACTGTCTCAAAGTAGACCTATTAATTAGATTGCAACTCTTGCCACGCATTTCAAAAGAAGCCTGAACTCCCGAGTAATTTCCTGAATATTTTTCTATCAAGAGTGAATCTCATGGCACTCCACTGACCAAAACTCTTGAGTAATGCAACTTGTAGGAAATGTGAACATTTTTATGCTTCCTGTATCTTTTCTGTATATTTTTCCCCTTTTTTCATATTGTGTGTGCTATGAATTATTTTCATGTGCATTTTGCACGTGCTTCTGGTAGATGAAGAGTTAACTTTACATGTGTGAGGAAATATTGCCTGTGAGATTTGAGTTAAATCGAAATTACACCAACGGGTTTTGATGCTATGAACTGATAACGTGAATAAGAAAAGGGAAGTAGAGGACAGATGTTATATTATCAGTTGCGATCAAAGGATATGCTTTGAAATGTATAGATCAGTGGGCTTTGGGGCTATAATTAAATGATTATAGGCTTCATCATATCTAGCAAACGGTTATACAGAAAAAGTTAATGATGAACTGTTTGTGTGTTAAGGATATTCTGTTCAGGTTCTGACCACAGGTTGTGACCATGATTGGAGAGTTAATCTATATATTGACAGATGAAATAAGATCAAAGCATAACGGCAACATCATAACACATGAAGAGGCCCTGGCTACAGAAGATAAAAAGGACAGAGAAAAGAGGTTCATTGCGCAGATTTCAAGAAGACATAAGGAGAGAAATAAGAAAAGGAGTCACGAGTCGTTTGTGCCGCTAGAGTTGGTGGGAAGCAAGAGCCATCTGAACTATGATACCAATTGTCTTTGTTTGTTAAGTATAATTTTCGTTGCTCAATAAATTGTTCTGAAACCACTACATCAAGTGTCCCCTTGTCCGAAATATATTGTATGGTCTCAAATTCTTACAAAATTTAATTTACAAATATTCATTGCAGCAGATCCTTTCAGAAATATAGATTCTTTGTATGTTCAATTTAATCTAAAGTGGATATAACCTGGAGATTACGACATTTTTATTGGCTCTACATTGCTAAACATGGAAAGATATGCTGAAATCATTTTCCGTTTTGTCCTACCTATTTTAGCTTTAATCTACTAGAAATCTTCCAAGGATTTTCACACCTGGCATCTAAACAGATGTTTATCATAAATGGCATTGTAATATGTGGAGGCAAAATTCACTCAGAAATTACAGCAAAGCATCAGACAAGGTGAAATATTTTAATTACTAATGCACACCACTCACCTTTTCAACACTGCTCACAGCTTGGAAGTGTACGTGATATCCCTTTCTGGGGGCCAAAGGAGGATTCCAAAAACCGTTGTAGGTTTTATTGTCACCCACTGTAAAAGTAGTTTGTTCAGAAACTCCACTAGGAGGAAGTTCTGCAGCGTAATAGTATGGTGACCCTCGAGCTGCAGCAGTTTGATAGGTGACTGGAATCTGGAAGCACTCTGCTGAGCTGGCCTCCCTTTTAGACCTGCGGGAATTCACTTCTTCAACAACAACTTGGTAGGCACTTTGAAAAAACAAATAGAAAGCTTAATTTACCAATGTGTGCAGCAAATTCATTTTTTTTTATATAGGTTATAAATATTTTTCAACTTTCCATTGGCCATTCAATGCAATCATTTTCTGGCAAGTAAAGCAAGATGCTTCAGCTTTTGGTGAAGAATAGAACATCTCATCTAATTAAAAAGAAAATCTATGAAAGTATCTTTGGATTCTCCAAAAATAAGTCCATTCCAGTAAAATTGTTGTTTTAAAAAAAAGTCAAAGCACTCAATGGTGTTCGGCACACAATGTTGTTCTAATATCCACTCAAAGGTGGCAACTCCTGCTGGTGCAGAGCTCTATGGTATCTCAACCAAACAATTCAAATATGGGGACAGGAAACAGTCAAACCTGATTCTGCCCTTATCCAAATCCATGTACATTCACTTTTTACCAGGTGTCACGCAATAGTTAGCAAGAAATGGACCCCTGGGTAATTCCTGTACTGACATGTACACGCCCTCCAGGCTGTCTCCTCTTCCCCCTTCTTCAGGTCCGGAATGAAGAGTCCAATTTAGTAACTCAATGTAGTGCATCAGGTGAGCTCAGTAAACTTAGCACAGACTGCAGCTCTATCATGTGTAGCGTCAATGACATATTTTAAAGAAGAAAGACTTGCATTTATATAGCATTTTTCATGACCAAAGTACATTCCAAAGTGATTTGCAGCCAATGAATTACTTATGAAGTGTAGTCACTGTTGTAATGTAGGCAACGCAGCAGCCTATTTGCACAGAGCAAGCTCCCACTAACAACAATATAATAATGATCTGAGATACAGGGGATTTACCCACTGAAGGAATACGATCACTCTGACATGGGTTTGGTATATTCTATGCATTTTAAAATTTAGCTGATTAGCTCATGGAGTTCTCTCATGTGTGTCAAATTACTAGATTATTATGTCCTTTAAGGGTGGGACAAGTTATAGTCCTACCATAATTGGACAGTGAGCCTCCATTTTTACAAATTCCACTCAGCTCCTGACCTCATCACAGTCTTGGGCCAAACATGGATAAAAAAGCGTAACTCCAAAGGTGAGGTGAGAGTGACTGCCCATGACATCAAGGCAACATTTGACCAAGTGTGGCATCAAGGTGCCCTAGCAAAACTGGAGTCAATCAGAATCAGGGAAACTCTCCACTGATTGGAGTCATACCTAGTACAAAGGAAGATGGCTGTGGCTATTGGAGGTCAATCATCTCAGTCACATGACATTACTGCAGGAGTTCCTTAGGGTGGTGTCCTAGGCCCAACCGTCTTCAGCTGCTTCATCAATAACCTTCCCTCCATCATAAGGTCAGAAGTGGGGATGTTCACTGATGATTGCACAATTTTCAGAACAATTCATGATTCCTCAAATTGTCGTGAAAATATAATAATTTCCATAATATTATGATGATTTATTGTAAAGGAAGATTAATAGTGGGGTTTGGCTTATTTTCTCTGTGTGGAGGTTGTGTGTGTGGGGACCTTAATTGAATTGGAGACAACTGGTCTGGAGCTTTGGAGTTATCAAAAGGGAAGCTAGGTTTGAAATGCTAAATACGTAAACGTGGCTGAAGTTTTAGAATGTGAAGTGTGAGGAACATTTTCATTTTTAGATAAATTAGGTTAGTTTGAATTTCAGAGAGGTGGTAAGATGTTACATTTAGCCAGAAGAAGCTAAGCCAAAGAGTGTGTTTATTTTTTCCAAACGTTACTGATAAAATTAGTTCTATGAAAAGATTTATATTATGACAAAAATAAAGTTGCAAAAACATACGAGAACAATGGAATTTGCATTAAAATGGAGAAACATGTATAAAGGAGATGAGGTTATGTGTAAGGGAGAAAGCATTTTAAGACCTAACAAGTGTGAAAGCCTCCAGCCTCTATGCATCAAGTTGCTGTCTACAGGAACCAAAGCTAAGAAAATTAACTTTGAATATCACTTTCCAGGGTATTGTGTGCTTTGCCTGGGTCGGTTTAATTCTATTTGTTTTACTGTTGTCTTAACAGAGGTGTAACTGGGAGCCAGATTAATTAGGGGAGTTAGGAGTTATTATGGTAGTAATTTGTAGACCTTTGTACGTGCTTAAAATGTTTTCTTCTATTAATAAATGTTTAATTTAGTTTTGCAAAAACCTTCTAAGTCTCAGTGGACTTATTACTATTGAATTCAAGGCTTGCATCTCAAAATAAAATACAAATTGCAAAACAGTTGTGGCAGCTGTTTCAAGTTTCCCTCTGGGACTTGAGCAGCTTGGCATTTACCATCCACCATGCCATAACATAGATACTGAAGTCCATGTCTATATGCAGCAAGACCTGGACAATATCCAGGTTTGGGCTGATAAGTGGCAAGTAATATTTGTGCCACACATGTGCCAGGCAATGACCAGAGAGACAAGAGAAAATCTAACCATTGCCCCTTGGCATTCAATGAAATTACTATCACTGAAATTTTTATTTCTTTGTTCTTTTTCATGGGATGTGGGCATTGCTATCAAGGTCAGCATTTGTTGCCTATCCCTAGTTGCCCTCGAGTGACCTGCTAGGCCATTTTCTTTTATTAAGAGGGCAGTTAAGTGTCAACCACATTGCTCTGGGTCTGGAGTTACATGTAGGCCAGACCGGGTAAGGACGGCAGATTTCCTTCCCTAAAGGACATGAGTGAACCAGATGGGTTTTTACAACAAACTATGATAGTCACCATTACTGAGACGAGCTTTATATTCCAAATGTACTAATTGAATTTGAATTCAACCAGTTGCCCTACATATGAACATATGAATTAGGAGGAGTAGCCCACTCGGCCCTTCAAAGCTGCTCTGCCATTCAATAAGATCATGGCTGACCTGAACATAACCTCAAACCCACATTCCTGCCTAACCCTGATAACCTTTCACCCCATTGTTAATCAAGAATCTATCTAGCTCTGCCTTAAAACTATTCAAAGAGTCTTTGTTTCCACCACCTTTTGAGGAAGAGAGGTCCAAAGACTCTCAACTCTCAGAAAAAAATTCTCCTCATCTCTGTCATAAATGAGTGAGCCCTTATTTTTAAACAGTGACCCCTAGCTCTAGATTCTCCCACAAGAGGAAACATCTTCTCCACATCTACCCTGTCAAGACCCCTCAGGATCTTAAAAGTTTCAATTGAATCACCTCTTACTCTTCTAAATTCTAGTGGATACAAGCCTAACCTGTCCAGCCTCTCCTCATGAGGCAACCCGCCCATTGCTGGTTTCAGTCTAGTAAACCTTCTCTGAACTGCTTCTAATGCATTTACATCTTTAAGTAACGAGACCAGTACTGTATACAATACTCCAGATGTGGTCTCATCAATGCAGTGTACAACTGAAGCATAACCTCCCTACTTTTGTAATCAATTCCCCCACAATAAATGATAACATTCGATTAGCTTTCCTAATTACCTGCTGTACCTGCATACTAACATTTTGTGATTCATGCACTAGGACACCCAGATCCCTCTGAATCTCAGAGCTCTGCAATCTCTCACCATTTAGATAATAAGCTTCTTTTTTATTCTTCCTGCCAAAATGAACAATTTCACATTTGCCCACGTTATACTCCATTTACCAGATCTTTGCGCACTCACTTAACCTATGTCACTTTGTAGTCTGCTTATGTCCTCTTCGCAATTTACTTTCCTACCGATCTTTGTGTCATCAGCAAATTTCGCAACCATTCCTTCGATCCCTTCATCCAAGTCATTTATATAAATTGTAAAAAATTGAGGCTCAGCACTGATCCCTGTGGCACACCACTCATTACATCCTGCCAACCAGAAAAAGACCCATTTATGCCAACTCTCTGCTTCCTGTGAGCCAGCCAATGTTCTATCCATGCCAATATGTTACCCCTTACACCATGAGCTTTTATTTTCTGCAACAGCCTTTGACATGGCACCTTATCAAATGCCTTCTGGAAATCTAAGTACAGTACATCTACCGGTTCTTCTTTATCCATAGCACATATGACTCCTTCAAAGAACTCCAATAAATGGGTTAAACATGAGTTTCCCTTTTACAAAACCATGTTGACTCTGCCTGATTGCCTTGAATTTTTCTAAGTGCCCTGTTATACCATCTTTAATAATAGCTTCTAACATTTTCCCTATGACATGTTAAGCTAACTGGCCTATAGTTTCCTGCTTTCTGACTCCCTCTGTTTTTGAACAAAGGAGTTATATTTGCTATTTTCCAATCTAATGGAACCTTCCCTGAACCTAGGGAATTTTGGAAAATTAAAACCAGTGCATCAACTATCTTACTAGCTACTTCTTTCAAGACCTTAGGGTGAAGTCCATCCAGTCCTCAGGATTTGTTAGCCCGCAGTCCCAACAAATTGCTCAATACCACTTACCTGGTGATTGTAATTTTTCCGAGTTCCTCCATTCCTTCCATTTCCTGATTTACAGCTATTTCCGGGATGTTACTTGTGTCCTCTATAGTGAAGGCCGAGGCAAAATATCTGTTTAATCCATCCCCGTCCCCCTACTTTCCATTATCAATTCCCCAGATGCACTCTCTATAGGACCAATGCTCGCTCTGTTAACTCTTTTCTTACTTAAATATCTAATGAAGCTCTTACTAAGATTACTTTATGTTACTAGCTAGCTTTCTCTCGTACTATAATTTCCCCTCCTTATTAATCTTTTTGTTATTCTTTACTGTTCTTTATATTCTTTCCAATCTTCTGATCTGCCACCCGTCTCTGCATAATTAAATGTTTTTTCTTTAAAGATGATACTGTTTTTAACATTTTTACTTAACCACGGATGGTGGGCCCTCCCCTTGGAATTTCTCTCTCTCATTTTCTGTGTATTCTGAAATATCCCTTTAAATGTCTGCCACTGAACCTCTATTGACAATACAATTTACCTGTTAACTCTTGTTTAATTTATGTTGATTTTGAACTTGAATGTGAAGTTTTAAAAAGTGAAATTTTGTCCATGGGATCTTTCCATTCGGGTCATTTGGGAAGTTTAGTTCTTTCACATTATTGGCCTCCACGGGGATAATAACACCTCCTAAACCCCCATTACTATTCTCGTGAGTATTACTGCAGTTTAGAAATCAGGTGACCAAAATGTTGAGTCTGTATGAAATTCAACTGATGGCATGTATGCACCAACATACATACACCTGGAAAATATTAAAAGCCTTAAAAAAAGCGTGCAATTCCCATTTTCTGTCATTCCTAGATGACCCACATGGGTACAGAATGCGAGATATTCTTTTTAACTGTAAAGTAACTATAATGCTAAGTATATATTCCCATCACTTCTTCATCACTCCTCCTCAATGGACCACTTCCTTGGTCCATGTGATTAGTTAAGTTGATATTATTTTTAATGTCTTGTTACCTATAGTTTTTTTTAAATGCAAGTTTTTTTTCTTTAATTTACTCCATTGCTTTTTCCACAGGTTTAAGCACCTACATTTTGCCTCCTTCTTCTAATCAAGTCTACCCATCTTCACTGTCATTAACTTTGGAGCTCAGGGAAGCTTTGGGATTCATCTACCAGCCATCACAGGTCTCAGGCGTGACATCTTGAGATGCCTACTTGAGCCTTCGGCAAACACTGCTATTAGTAACTTTGGATGGCCACTAACATTTCTGTTGCTAATACACCTGTGGGACTCTCTCATCTGCTTCTGAACCACCGTGTAGACCCATCAGTGCCATTGATACCTCAGTCTGAGCTTCTAAAACCTCTTCATTCTTTACTTCTAGCAGTGTGCCAGGAAAATGCAACTTGAAATCTTTTAAACACTTGTAGGGTTAATTAAAAAAACAGATATTACTGAACTCTTGAACCACTTTGCATTGAACTGACATTTCAAATTGAGACTGTAACAAGCCACAAAGCTTTTGCTAACATAAAAAAGGAGTTGATTCAGTATTGTTATCCAATTGCCAGATGTTGCCAGCATATTTATCAAATCACAGTAAAAACCATACCAGACATCAAATAATAGACTATTTGAGTTTAAATAGGAAAGGCGTTTCAATTACATTTATGCAAAACCCATCCTCATAACTTGAGCTTATATCTCAGTAGCCATGCCAATCTTGGCCAGTGATTTATTTTACATTACCTGAACAGTTCAGTAATCTTGTTTAGTATGAATGCCACAGAGTTTTATGTATTTATTTTGAACACTTCAGTCAATTTTATAGCCACCCTGTGGTGCTATTTGCTCCAACACCCTTTACTGCACTTAACTGGAACTTCCAAAGATGTCTGAACTGATCCGAATCAAATAATGAAAGATTTCAAGGACTCTTTCGGTTATACCACATAAACATAAACCCACACCAGTTCTGCAATATTTACAGTAGTATGACTTAGATTGAAACAGAGGTTATGAAACAAAACATTTATAATTCTTGTTCCGATGATTATTGTGAAAGTAAATACCATATCCTTTGCTTTTCATATCATTTTCCCCTCCATTTCCAGTCTCTTTGGAGCAATCATTGCCTGTGATCAAGAAAGCAGGAAGGCAACTGCTTCAAGATCAATGCTGCCCTTGAGCTATCTACTCAGAAGCAATCCTGGTTCCAATTTACTCTTGCTGCTGTGCAGAGAATCACCTTAGACAGCCAGTTTTAAAAGGTTCAATGCATATTGTGCAATTTTCCTTCTTACACAGTCAGTGGTTTTCCAACTCTATTTTCTTCATTGCCAGAATGCACAGTGACCTCAGTATGGCTCAACAAAATACAAATATTGTGTAAAATTAAATGATAATGCTATCTCATAAGGACAGATGGGGCTAGAAATTTGATGGGTTGCACTCCTTTCTCCAAGCATAAAATGAGCATCTAAGCATCTAACATGGTCGAGAAGGATACTGGTGTTGGGGTGGCTGAGCTCGGTACATCCTGGAAGTACACGGCCCACCATACGGGATTGGGTTGTTCTGTCAGCATCCAAGGCACACACCAGAAAATTGCTGATTAAAATAAACGGTTTTGAGGTATTGGGTTTCCTCAGCGTCTGCCCAGCGACATAAATAACTTGCCCAGTAACCTGTGGTACTAATAAACAAGGAGAGCCTTACAGAAGCATTTAAAAGGCTCACTGATTACATACAGATTAATTGGCTTATCATTTGAGGCTGCTGGTTAACTGCAGGATATTTTTTAACCTGTCTTCTGATTGGAAACTTCTGACTTTCCAGGAATAACTTCTTGCTTGTGATTCATTGTCTTTGCAGCCTTCTAAACAGTCTATCGCACAGGCAGCTTGATTGGGTCATCATTAAGAGCTGGAGAACGAGGGGAGCGACAAAGTCAGGAGAAAGCAGCAGCAGCTTGCAGAAGAGGGAGGAGAGCAGCACTGTGTAAGAGGCCATATCCAGAGTGACACTTCAGGGAGCATTTTTCTTACCTGAAATTCACTGAAGAGCAATAAGGTGCTTCCACTTCACAAAGAAGGTCGTCACCAAGTTGCAGTCACAGCTCAAGCCTTGTACTAGGGAATGGACAGCACTGGATGTGGCTGTTGATATCACTGTGACCCTCATGTTCTATGCAACGGGGTTCTTCCAGAATGCAGCAGGGGGTCGCCTAGTCTCTCTGTGCCAGGAAAGCTATTTCCCATGGGTAGAGAGAGTTACGACAAGAGGGAACTAGGCTTTGCCTACATGGCAGGCTTCCCCAGGGTGCCAACTGCCCATATTGCCTTGAACACTTACCATCATCATCCTAGCATCTTTATGAATAGAAAGGGATTCCAGTCTCTACAGCCAGTTTGTGACCCCAGGGATTGCATTGTGCCCACTTTGCTGGCAGCAACCCCAATTAATTTAGCCTGCGCCAGCTCTCTGTGCTGCCTTTGCTCCATTGAGGACACTTTAGATATACATTGAGGGCAACACAGAGCACACTCAGAATTTGGAGCTGGACTTCTCTATGCTCTGAACCAGCATGTGCAAGCTCACTGGCAGGCTATCCAGTGCATCTAGAATTCCTGGTATATGCCAATCAGCCCTCAATGTCTGCATCGTAATCCTTTGCAATAGAGATAGTACACAATCTTATCTTCTGAAGGTCTGACAGCAGTGGGGTTATATTCCTTCTGCACCACATGAAGACCCCTCTTCTCGCCTGCCCTTTAAAGTATGCTTTGTTCTAGTATTTGAGCTGGTGTTTTCAAGATTTAGATTGAATGACAGTGCATCTTCAAAACAATTTGCCTCTTCTCCCTGAAGCAGCAGAAGCACTTCAACATTTCCAGCTCCTGAAATAAGAGAGAAGGAAAATGATTAGCTTTCACTGTGAAGGAAGAACAGAAAAAGTAATGACTGCTTACAACAGCTGTTATACATAGTGAGTACAGCAAGGTAAGGGAAAGGAAGAATATAGTTAGGAACCCCAACGTAGTCACCTGCAGTGTTAATTGTCATGGCTACGACTCTTGCTCTGTCTATGACAACCATCACTTTTTCTTCCATGACAGAGAGGGTATTCAGGTGGGCTCAACCTTCTCCAATTACATCCTCCTCAATCACATTGTGCATATCCTTCTTCTGCAAAGAAGGGATATTTAGCTACAATCTTGAGGTGTTCGGAGAACATGCTCATCATGGTTGAAAAGTTTATATTTAGGGCAAAAGTCAAATTGTGAGGAAACAAGGGTTGCGAATGTGATGGCTGTGAGAGTATGAGGAGAAGCAGATGCAGCGAGGTGCGATGCAGTGATTTCAAGAGAAAAGGGCAATGGCTGAGGGGGTCTATTGAGTGTAAGAGATCAGCATTCTTACCTTGTCAACTCTGGTGAGATTGTTTAACATTTTTTGGCTTTACAGTCATGTCCTCGGAGCTAAACTCTTAGCGCTGACCTCCTCTGCGACTTCTTCACACTGATGGTGAAGCTGCTGTCCAAATAGCATCTTCATCCTCCTGTCCACCACTTAGACCAGGGTCTCCAATGCAACACTGGAGAGCCTGATGGCCTCTCGCGTAGAGCCGGCTGCTATTTAATTCCTTAAAACTTGCTCTGTTGCTTTCAGAGTGCACCTCCCCTTCAAAAGGTGCTCCCTGTCTATAAGTGGCACCAGAGATGTTGAATTTCCACAACTGCTCAACCCCAACACACAGTCGATGAATAGCTGGCTACACACCTGATTCATTATAATAAATTGGCGGCATCAATCATGTGGCTTCTTTTGCACTTGTTTTCAGGTACAATTGAATTTTCTTGCCATTTAAAGTTGAAGCAAATAATTTAAATTTCAAAAAGTGAAACTGTGCAGGGCCTCAATGTTGCATTCAACACCAGAGTGGTGATGGATGAATTTACATTTCTTATTTTTAATGCACAAAATGAGCCATATCAAACATGATGTTGAGAGGAAACTGCAGTGTCTTCGTAGGAAGATCAAGGTCTGGCTAGTTCCTGTATTCTGGCAGCGTTAGTGGTGCAAACCATCAGCCCCTCAGCTAGGCATCAAGTCAGACAGATGTGGAAAAGAGATTAAACATCTTACATTTATATAGTGCTTTCAACATGATAAAAAGGACCTTCACAAAGAAGAGTTGAACATCAAACATGAATACAAGAAATGACCTGTATATGCTCATGAGGATAGATTTTGAAAGCAGATTTTGAAGCCTGAAATATGGTGAGCTAGAGGAGTTTTGGGTTGGGGTTGCAGATTGAAGGGTTGAGACAACTGAAGACTGTACCACTCATGGTGCAACAAAGGAAAGGTGGGATTTGCAGAAATCCAGAACCAGAGGGCCAGAAGATATGGACTGGGACATATGTTTGGAGGAGGTTGCACATGTAGGAAGGGATGAAACCATAGAAACATTTGCAAATGCTGATAAGGATTTTCAATTCCCTATGCTAAGGATCGAGGAGCCAGTGGAAGTCAGGGGTTATTTATTGAGCAATATATGATACAGCACAGAATGTGTGAGACGGAGTTGTCAATGACTTGGATTTTAGGTAGAATAGAGTAGAAAGGTACTTGAGGAATCTGCAGGTAATATAAAAGTAGAAAAGAGTTTCAGCTGCAATGAAGGTGAGTTAAGGTTGGAGGCAGATTTTGTTGTGTGTAGTTGAAAATAACTAGGGTTTGGAGCTTGAAACTCAGCTTGGTGGGGGTTGGAATATCATCCTGGAGACCAACGTTGCAGTGGTTCAGGTGAAGTGAGCATTTGCGGTGGGAAGTAAATGGAGAGAGGTTCAATACTGTAGAGACCGATAATGTTTAAAAAGAAATTTGGACTTCAATTAATAGCTGAAAAGAATGACGCGACAAGATTTCATGTTTTAAAACTTTTACAATAATATGTGACTAAAAGCAGCATTGAGAACTCATTTTTCTTTTTTAGGCAACCTATATTTTAAAATGCAGAAAGGAATATTCCTCTTTTATACTTATCACACACTGCACTCTCCACAAAATTATAGTCCTTAAAGAAGAAAACAGCTCACAACTGCTTCCAGCTTCTAATCTTTTAGCACATCTGTGGTCACTGAGGCACTGCACATGTTTAAGAGCAGCTTTTTTTTTATTCACCCACGGGATGTGGGCTTCACTGGCTAGGACAGCATTTATTGCCAATCTCTAATTGCCCTTGAGAAGGTGGTGGTGAGCTGCCTTCTTGAACCGCTGCAGTCCATGTGGTGTAGGTACACCCACAGTGTTGTTAGCAAGGAAGTTCCAGGATTTTGATCCGGTGACAGTGAAGGAACAGCGATATATTTCCAAGTCAGGATGGTGAGTGACTTGGAGGGGAACCTCCAGGTGGTGGTGTTCCCATCTATCTACTGCCCTTGTCCTTTTAGGTGGTAGCGGTCGTGGGCTTGGAAAGTGCTGTTGAAGGAGCCTAGGTGAATTCCTGCAGTGCATCTTGTAGATGGTACACACTGCTGCTCCTGTGCGTTGGTGGTGAATGAATGTTTGTGGATGTGGTGCCAATCAAGCAGGCTGCTTTGTCCTGGATGGTGTCAAGCTTCTTGAATGTTCTGGGGGTTGCACTCATACAGGCAATTGAGGGACTATTTCATCACACTCCTGACTTGTGCCTTGTAGATAGTGGACAGGCTTTGGGGAGTCAGGAGGTGAGTTACTCTTCGTACAATTCCTGGCCTCCGACCTGCTTTTGTAGCCACAGTATTTATATGGCTGTTCCAGTTTAGTTTCTGGACAATGGTAACCCCTAGGGTGTTGATAGTAGGGGATTCAGTGACGGTAATGCCATTGAACATCAGGGGGCGATGGTTGGATTCTCTCTTGTTGGAGATGGTCAT
Organism: Cetorhinus maximus; assembly: GCF_964194155.1. Classification (NCBI taxonomy): domain Eukaryota; kingdom Metazoa; phylum Chordata; class Chondrichthyes; order Lamniformes; family Cetorhinidae; genus Cetorhinus; species Cetorhinus maximus. The sequence continues at coordinate 82,690,756 of NC_135883.1, read as the reverse complement.
TGCCTGACATTTGTGTGGCGCAAATGTTACTTACCACTTGTCAGCCCAAGCCTGGATATTGTCCAGGTCTTGCTACATTTGGACATGGACTGCTTCAGTATCTGAGGAGTTGCGAATGGTGATGAACATTGTGCAATCATCAGCAAACATCACCACTTTTGACCTTATGATGGAAGGAAGGTCATTGATGAAGTAGCTGAAGATGGTTGGACCAAGGGCACTACCCTGAGGAACTCTTGCAATGACGTCCTGGTGCTGAGAAGACTGACCTCCAACAACCACAACCATCTTCCTTTGTGCTTGGTATGACTCCAACCAGCGGAGAATTTTCCCCCTGATTCCCATTGACTCCATTTTTGCTAGGGCTCCTTGATGCCACACTTGGTCAAATGTTGCCTTGATGTCAAGAGCAATCACTCTCACCTCATCTCGGGAGTTCAGCTCTTTTGTCCACTTTTGAACCAAGGCTGTAATGAGGTCAGGAGCTGAGTGGCCCTGAAGGAACCTAAACTGGGCATCAGTGAGCAGGTTATTGCTAAGCAAGTGCTGCTTGATAGCACTGTTGATGACCCCTTCCATTACTTTACTGATGATCAAGAGTAGACTGATAGGACAGTAATTGGCCGGGTTGGATTTGTCCTGCTTTTTGTGTACAGGATATAACTGGGCAATTTTCCACATAGCCGGGTAGATGCCAGTGTTGGAGCTGTACTGGAACAGCTTGGTTAGGGGTGCAGCAAGTTCTGGAGCACAAGTCTTCAGTGCTATTGCCGGAATATTGTCAGGGCCCATAGCCTTTGCATTGTCCAGTGCCTTCAGCCGTTTCTTGATATCATGTGGAGTGAATCGAATTGGCTAAAGACTGGCATCTCTGATGCTGGGGACCTCCGGAGGAGGCTGAGATGGATCATTCACTCGGCACTTCTGGCTGAAGATTGTTGCGAATGCTTCAGCCTTATCTTTTGCACTGCTGTGCCGAGCTCCTCCATCATTGAGGATGGGGATATATGTGGAGCCTCCTCCTCCAGTCCACCGCCATTCACGACTGGGTGCGGCAGGACTGCAGAGCTTAGATCTGATCCGTTGGTTGTGGGATTGCTTAGCTGTTTATCACTTGCTGCTTATGCTGTTTGGCACGCTGGTAGTCCTGTGTTATCGCTTCACCAGGTTGACACCTCATTGTTAGGTATGCCTGGTGCTGCTCCTGGCATGCCCTCCTGCACTCTTCATTGAACCCGGAATGATCCCCTGGCTTGATGATAATGGTAGAATGGGGGAAATGCCAGGCCATGAGGTTACAGATTGTGTTCAAGTACAATTCTACTTCTGAGGGCCCACAGCGCCTCATGGATGCCCAGTCTTGAGTTGCTAGATCTGTTCCAAATCTATCCTATTTAGCACGATGGTAGTCACACAACATGATGGAAGGCATCCTCAATGTGAAGGCGGGACTTTGTCTCCACAATGACAGTATCGGTAGGAGTGGTCACCGCACAGTCATGGACAGATGCATCTGGGGCAGGCAGGTTGGTGAGGATAAGGTCAAGTATGTTTTACTCTCTTGTTGGTTCCCTCACCACCTGCCAGTCTAGCAGCTATGTCATTTAGGACCCGGCCAGCTCGGTCAGTAGTGGTGCTACCGAGCAACTCTCAGTGATGGACATTGAAATGCCCTGCCCAGAGTTCATTCTGCATCCTCAGTGCTTCCTCCAAGTGATGTTCAAAATGGAGGAGCATTGATTCATTAGCTGAGGGAGGGCAGTACGTGGTAATCAGCAGGAGGTTTTCTTCCCTATGTCTGACCTGATGCCATGAGGCTTCATGGGGTCCAGAGTCGATGTTGAGGACTCCCCGGGCAACTACTTCCCGTTTATATACCACTGTGCCACCACCTCTGCTGGGTCTGTCCTGCCGGTGGGACATGTCATACCCAGGGATGGTGATGGTGGAGTCTGGGACATTATCTGATAGGTATGATTCCATGAGAATGATTAGATCAGGCTGTTGCTTGACTAGTCTGTGAGATTGCTCTCCCAATTTTGGCACTAGCGCCCAGATGTTAATAAGGAGGACTTTGCAGGGTCAACAGGGCTGAGATTGCTGTTGTTGTTTCCAGTGCCTAGGTCGATGCCGGGTGGTCTGTCCAGTTTCATTCCTTTTTTGTGACTTTGTAGCGGTTTGTTTCAACTGAGAGGCTTGCTAGGCCATTTCAGAGGGCATTTAATAATCAACCACATTGCTGTGGATCTGGAGTCACATGCAGGCCAGACCAGGTAAGGACATTGGAGAACCAGATGGGTTTTTACATCAATCAACAATGGTTTCATAGTCATCATTAGGCTTTTAATTCCCGAATTTTATTGAATTCGAATTCCACCATTTGCCATGACAGGATTCGATCCCAGGTCCCCAGAGGATTATCCTGGGTCTCTGGATTACTAGTCCAGTGACAAAACCAGTACGCCTCAATCAGATGTGATTATCACTAGTGGAATGTCCAAAACACAACAAGTACACTTTTAGATCTGGTAGTAGGAGATCTAAATTTACTGGAATCCTTTAGAGAAAAAGGGTACCTCTTTGGAAAGGTAAGCTACCCTTTTGGAGATGGTAAAAGGAAAATACTGCGGATGTTGCAAATCTGAAATAAAAACTGGATATGGTAATGAAAGCTTTTGAGAGAGGTCAGGTACCCTTTGAAAGAGGTAACTTGCCCTTCGGGATTGTGAAAAATAAATGTGCATAAAAAGGGCATAAACTCTTTGGGACTGTCAAGGAATCTATCAAGTAACTTAAATCTTCAGCCTTTTCAATATTTGAAAAAATGTCTGCAGTTTTAATAAAATCAGTGCTTGCTATTTCACTCTTGTCTGTTGATGTAAGCCTTAGGCTTATAGGGAGTGACAAGGTATTGGAGGTGTTGGCAGGCTTAAAAGTGGACAAATCTCCAGGTCCGGATGCTTTGTGTCCCAGGCTGCTGAGGGAGGCAAGGGAGGAGATCGCAGGGGCTCTGACCCAAATTTTTAATTCCTCTCTGGCCACAGGGGAGGTGCCAGAGGACTGGAGAACAGCTAATGTGGTTCCACTATTTAAGAAGGGTTATAGAGATAAGCCAGGGAACTACAGGCCAGTGAGTCTCACGTCAGTGGCAGGGAAACTACTGGAGAAAATTCTGAAGGAGAGAATCTATCTCCACTTGGAGAGGCAAGGTTTGATCAGGGATAGTCAGCATGGCTTTGTCAGAGGGAGGTCATGCCTAACAAATTTGATTGAATTTTTTGAGGAAGTAACCAGGTGTGTAGATGAGGGTAGTGCAGTTGATGTAGTTTATATGGATTTCAGCAAAGCCTTTGACAAGGTCCCACACAGGAGATTTATAAAGAAGGCAAAGGCACATGGGATACAGGGCAATTTGATAAGGTGGATTCAAAATTGGCTTAGGTGTAGGAGGCAGAGGGTGATGACAGAAGGATGCTTTAGTGACTGGAAGCCAGTGTCCAGTGGTGTACCACAGGGATCTGTGCTCAGTCACCTATTATTTGTCATTTATATAAACGACATATATGACTATGTGGGGGGTAGGACTAGTAAGTTTACGGATGACACAAAGATTGGCCGGGTGGTTAACAGTGAGGTTGAGTGTCTTGGGCTACAGGAAGATATAGATGGGATGGTCAAATAAGTGGCAGATGGAATTTACCCTAAAAAGTGAGAGGTGATACACTTTGGAAGGAATAATTTGACAAGGGAGTATTCAATTAACATGACACTAGGAAGTCTGAGGAACAAAGGGACCTTGGCGTGTGTGTCCATAGATCTCTGAAGGCGGAGGGGCATGTTAGTGGGGTAGTGAAAAAGGCATTATGGGACACTTGCCTTTATCAATCGAGGATTAGATTACAAAAGTACGAAGATCATGTTGGAGTTGTATAGAACCTTAGTGAGGGCCACAGCTAGAATACTGTGTGCAGTTCTGGTTGCCACATTATTGGAAGGATGTGATTGCACTGGAGGGGGTGTAGAGGAGATTCACCAGGATGTTGCCTGGGATAAAACATTTAAGTTATGAAGAGAAGTTGGATAGACTTGGGTGATTTTCGTTGGAGCAGAGAAGACTGAAGGGCGACCTGATCGAGGTGTACAAGATTATGAGGGGCATGGACAGGGTGGATAGGGAGCAGCTGTTCCCCTTAGTTGAAGGGTCAGTCACAAGGGGCATAAGTTCAAGATGAGGGGCAGGAGGTTTAGGGGGGATGTGAGGAAAAACTTTTTTACCCAGAGGGTGGTGATGGTCTGGAACGCACTGCCTGGGAGGGTGGTGGAGGCGGGTTGCCTCACATCCTTTAAAAAGTACCTGGATGAGCACTTGGCATGTCATAACATTCAAGGCTATGGGCCAAGTGCTGGTAAATGGGATTAGGTAGGTAGGTCAGGTGTTTCTCATGTGTTGATGCAGACTCGATGGGCCGAAGGGCCTCTTCTGCACTGTGAGATTCTGTGATTAGGGATACGATTATAGGGTTAGTGATGCTTAACTGATTTCACAATCTATCATTATTACAATGGGGTGCCTGTCAGTTCACAGTTTGATTACAATTCCAAGTGCTCATTAATTCTTTGAAGTGGGACTATGAATACAAATGCTTGTTTTTATAAGGTTTTAAAGGAAGTTAAATGTAGTGAATGAGTTTTTAAATCATTGAGAATTTTTTTTTGAAAGAGTGAACTCATCAATAGACATTTAAGAACTTTATTTAATCTCAGCATGGGTCCTGAGGTCTGCCCATGATGGATAATGGGTGTGTTGGCATAGAGGGTGTAAGGGCAGAGGGTGGTGGGTGGAGGTGAATGGGTTGGTACACATTGGCACTAAGTTGGCACAGGGGCTTTAAAGAGCTATGAGGATGAGTGGGGCACATGGGTTGGCATAGGGAGCATGAAAGACTATGGGAGTGGCATAGGTTAGAAAGGAAGGTATGAGGGACCAGTGGGGAGTGGGTGGGGACCTGATGTGCATAGGTTGGCATGGGGAGTATGAGGAGCCATAGGGGGTAGTGGGAATGAGGTGGCTTTGGTTGGCATGGATCAAGCATGGGGAGTGTGTGGGGTTGAGGGGGTGTGATGGATGAGGGCTGGAGGGTTCTTCTTTGTTTTATTCTCTCTATTCCTAGCTTCAACAAAGTGCCGGAGCGCTGAGGACGGCCTTTTGCCCAGCCCACCTCCACACCCGACAGCCTCTGAATTCCTTCCAGGGGCGACGGCCACGAATCAGTGTCTACCCAATGTGAACTCAGAAACTGTTGCTATTGTGTCCAACCATGAACACCCTACACCATCACCCCTACAGCACAACCTGGGATTCCCTTTGATGTTTAACCGCCCCAGGCCAGTTGTCAAGCAGACTTCCGAGCAGGTCACATGACTCCCTGTTTTACCTTAAGTTGAAGACACAGTTCCAAAACATAACCTTATAAACTTTATAATTGCAGTAAATCTTCCTGATGTTAAGTTAGAGAAAAATTTGACTCATTCATGACAATCAGACAAAACAAAGACGGTCACGGAGTTGAGGACAATGGTCGAGAAGTGGAGCTAAATGTTGTTAGAAATTAGTCTATCTGTAAGCTACGTATATGGATAATGCCAGTGAAGGGTACTGTGTAACCAGGAAAAGGAGGGAGAAACAAATGGAACATTAGGATACTGTGGCGAAGACTTTGCAGGAGAGGAAAACCAAATGAGAACAGTCCCAGTGAGGTGGAGTACAAAAGAAGATGGAGTGGCTGATTGCATTGAATGTCATAGAGAGGTTAAGGAGGGCTAGGTGTTACAGTTGCAGTTACAAAGATTGTTCTTGTTGATTTTAACCATGGTGGGTGGCATCAGGGGGATGGGAATAAAGTGAAAAAGGAATTGTGGAAAAGATGGGCATGATAAAAACAGCATGTGCTAACACCTCAGTGAACAAAGAAAATTTAGATACCAGCTTGTCATTAAAGATGATAAGGGATTGAGGTAGGGTTCTTCAGGAAGAGGTGCTGATGGCAACTTTGAAGGGTAAGGAAATGGTGTCTGATCAGTGGGAGACACTTATACACATAGCCTTGATTTTAACATAACATGCCAGGCAGGAATATATTTGGTTTGGGTCAGATGCTCACTCTACATCTCACCTGATTTTACTCTCCATCGATTTGAAATAGGGAGTGAAGTTGGACTTTGCATAAGACAGTGATCTGCCCAAGCTTCCCAATTATCACCCCCCCCATCACCCACCCCCCACCCCCCAACACACACACACACATTCCTATTGTGCAGGTTGGGTTAAGATCAGGGCTGACAACATCACCGAATATAGGAGTAGGAAACATTAGAATGACAAGAAAATTTATGAAATGATTTGCTGAGAGCCGACTGCAGTCACTCTGGGGAAAATCATGTGCATGAGATTGCGTGATTGAGAACTGGTTCAATACATTAAATACAGATGTGCAAAATATAACCGTGTATACCATATAATCAAAGTCAAATATTTCTGGCATTAACTTGGGATTACAAAAACATCTCTCATTTATCTTCCTTACAAATATACACCAATATCAAACTTCATATTTCTACTGATAATACCTTTATTCAGGTTATGTTTAACGTGAAAATTCTGTTCACAAATTGCTCCATAAGATTCACTGGCACAAAGCGCAAGATAATTACCACTTGTCTGCAGTTGTCATCTAACTGGAGACAGAATGCACTAAGACACATATATGCCTTATGACCTTGACATTGCATCCATCTTTGCTTGGAGCTATCCAGATCTAAAATGTAAATGACATATCGTAACATGGGTACAGATGGACAGAAATCTGTCCAGTCCACTAAAATAGACCGTTTCACTGCTTTATGATTCTAAATGATGAACCACCACAAATTATTGAAGCAGATGGTCTATTGCCTGCTACAGAAAGGAAACACATTTAAATTACTTTTCCAGCCTATTTTTGATGAGACTCGGACCATGTTCGTAGAACAAAACAATTTTAAAATATTCAGCTAAAGAAGTTAATGAAGAATTGACAAAAATAAGTCCTTTCGAAACAAATGGCAAGTAATCAGAAATTCCTCTCAAATGACATGATAGGTGGTGCAACTCTCCATAAAATGTGCAAGCCTATTGCTCCTATAAATTCATCAGGGGATGGGCTCACCCCTAGCACTTCCTGATGAAGGTTCGAGTTGAAGAAACAGTCTTGACTGCCATTTTCCTTAAATGTGACTTCCATGAGTTTTAAATGAGTTGCAGGAAGCTTTACTGATAATCAAGGAACAACACCAACAACATTCTTGGAGATTATGGGGAAAAAATTGTCCTATCACTACAAATAAGGGTTTACATTATCAGTCAGAAGCAAAAAGGTATGCTTTACACATTCCAACCATCCCCCCCATCCCTACCACGCTCCCCACTTTTCTACTATGTCTGTTATAGCAAACTTGACTAATGCAAATAAGCTGATTCACTATGGATATTGAGCTAATTTTTGATTTTCTTTTTCACAAATTGGGGCTGAATTAAATGTGGCAACATCAAATTTAATAAACTGGCAGCCAAAAATCAAGAGCTGTGTCGACAAAATGAAGTACTCAGACCACATTAATGGCTGCATGAAAAAAAACTGAAGTCAACAAATTACTCCTCATTAATCCTTTGATCAGACGACAAGCAAGTGCCACTAAAAATTAATGTTACATGGAATATAAATATAAGCCTCAGACAGACCGAGCAAAATTTAATATGTAGTACATGATTTCTGATGGAGGCACTTATGAGACGAGGTCATATAGTTTGCATTCTCCCTCCACTTGTTCTAGTCCCTCTAATTTCCCCATAATTTGTATGAAGCTGATTGCATGCTCACTGACTCAAGTCTTTGGAGAACTAGAGTTAGCATCTAACTCATTTAAAAGCCTTCAAGCTTATTATTTCAATACAATCAGGAGGGGAATCAAAATTACATGGTAGTAGAGAAGACATGTGGAACTCAGCTTACAAAATCTCTGAAGATAACAGTCTTGTCAACTATAGATCTATTTTGTATATTTTGTCTAACCAAGTAAACGAACCTCTTGACAGCAATGTCAACTGAATATCACTTGAAAATGGAGAACCATAATGTAGTCAGCAGCCTGCCAGTCTGTTGGAACAGTTTGTTGCTAATAAATTTACCTGATTGGAGCACCTTTAGCCTGTGCAGGTCTCAGCATGACAGTTATTGTGGTTGCTGTTTCATTAAGAATTGCATCTTCATAGTCAGGTAAAGTAGGCGCTGTTGAAATTTAATTTAAAAAAAAAACATTAAAATGAAATTTATTATATAAAACAAATTCTAAGCACTGTCCATATGATGTTGATTAATGTGAAAGATTTTAGAAAGTTAGAAAAATGCAAATTTCAATAGTTCTACTCAAAGTCCTTCAAGATAAGAATGTGCTGAAATCTAGTGTTTAGTATTGTAAGCATACATTTTCTCTCGGGAAGAAGGAAAAAAATCCTCCTTACATTCTATCATCATAAAGCAGCTGGGCAAGTACATGAAAGCTGCTTGGGAAAATAACTGCAATCTTCTTCCCACTGGGAAAATTAGCCTTTGTTCGGTGCTTCCCCCTATAGCACAACTGACATTAAGAACTCATCACATATTGGAATCATGACATGTCATTGGTATATCATTTTACTTTACAACTCCTAGAAATAAATGATCAAATCTGTTATGAAATAATTTTACACAAATAGAGGAAACATGGTTTCATCTGTTAAAATATGGTAAAATAATAAATGCACAAAGCATATCAAGTGGTTATAGAGCTACACCTTTTCAAAGAATCCAATGTAAACTACCATATATGTTCCTGCTTTTTAAATGCTCTTTCTCTTACCCTTCCAGAACAATGTAAATGAAATAGATAAAATATTCAGCAATTATTTCAACATATATTTTATAAACTGCATTCTGACCTGACTCATACAAAAGTAACATTTCACTTTTATCCTGCATAGAATTGTATGAAGGAAAATATGGATGTAGATGAATAGGAAATAATTTTTAAACAGTTATATGTTCTTTTTGCCCCAGGCATCCTTTTAAAAAATCAGTACGCAGTAATTGTCTCTTTGAAAGGCTGTAACCCACCTTGAATTCATTGAAATTAATCAAATTTTTATTCAGAAAGAAGGGTTGCTTTCATAGTTTTAAATTTGTAATTTGGCAATTGACTGTGCATTCAAGAGACTTTTGTTTTTTTGATCAAGGCATCTGCTTCACTCAGGACATGATGCTTTTTTTTGAACAGACAGAACGCCTCTGAACCTCGTACAGTAGAGCCTTTGGTCTTCACTGATTTTTCTTAATCAAATTTTTTTTGCAAACAACAAGCTCATTAATTATATTATCTTTTAATTCTGATGATACATGTTCTGAATGTTAAACAGCTCTACAAACACTGCATGAGCAATAATTTCATGTTTAAAATATATTAAGATGTGCTTCTAAGGTTCATGCACTTTCTGATAGCCAAAAAAGGAAAACAATGAAATGCAGTAAAATGGTTGCTTTAAGGAAAAAGAAAGAATAATCTTTAAAGTGTGTTGCAATACAAAGTTTATAAGACTGTTATATTTGGAATTAACACTTTAATTTAGGGTAAAATGGAGGAATAATGGGGACCATGTGACCTGCTCTGAATTCTACCTGACAACAAGCTTGGATGGCTTGGTTATAGTAGTTTAAAGGGGGGCCCAGGTTGTCTTACTGGGAAAATGATACAAATGTTCACCCATGCAGACCATGGCCAGGGCATCAATGTTCACTTCAGGTAGAATGTTAGTCTCCAAGTCTCAGAGAGGTGTTAGAAGTGTTAGATTTTACAAATTGTTATACTTTTAAATGTCTATTTCATTTCAAGATAGAATGGAGTTGGGTGGGGGGGGCTCTAGAAGAAAGTTGATGTGGTGGGGGTGTTGTTAGAAGATAGTTAATCTGCATTTCTATCTGGATACAAGACCCATGTGATTTACATTGACATGGGGATGGGCTTTAGGTGGGAATAGCCATTAGGAATACATTGTAGGATCGGGTTGCATGTTTCCCCAAGATATTCCTGAACCTCTCAGGCATAAACAATCTGCAACAATATGAGGGAGAGAAGGGGGAAGGAGAGAGAGGGAGGAGAAGGGGGTGGGAGAGAGAGGTAAAGGTAGCCAGTCCCTATTGCTCACCACACAGAATGCAGAAGCTATGCTTGGATTGAAGAGATCAAGTTTGAGAGGAGTTAATATAGCTCAGTGGTTAATATAGCTAGCTAACTTTATATCATTTTCACAGATTTATAGAATTTTTTTTTAATTCGGCAAAGGAAAAGTAACCTAAATATGGACTGTAAACGTTGTGTGCATGCTTAGTTGGAACATTATTTCAAGACATTTCACCTATAGTTTTGTACAAAATATAATATCCAAATCAATTTATAGCAAGCACTATAATTTCTGTTTCAGTTTTGATAGAAACCTATGTACTTACCAGATATATTAGTTGTAATGTTAACCACCGTCGCTGGACCAAATCCCTTCACTGTACTAGCTTTAATTAAGAAGCGGTAGGTAGTCCCAGGATTCAGATGCGAGAAAACATGATGTGTACTATTCCACATTTTTGACACTATTTGAACAGGTCCAGCCACTTGGACAGCAGGGTCAAAAGATTTGATGCTGCTGTAACTGACCTGCCAAACATTAAGGAAAGAAAACAAAGGACGAGTTAGTTTTTCATCCTACTAAATCTTGAATAAAAAATGGCAACAAGTTATGACTGATCTTTAACATCTTCGAATTGATCTAATTTATGAAAAGATCAAGATATTGGATGAAGGAATGAACAGGGTTGATGTGCTTAATGCGGTTGGCATTGTCAAATGCATTTTGAAAGTCCATATACACAAAATGAAACATAATAGGTTTGTTAACAAAATAGAAGACTAGAGATTAAAAGGGCAGCAGTGGATAATAAGTTAGCTAAGAGACAAAAAGCAGGCTTGCAGTGAACAGACTGGAGGAAAGTATAGAACGGTAAATCCCAGGGGTCAGTATTAGGATCACAGCTCCTTTTGTTATATAAAAACCACCTAAGTTTTCAGAGAACACAAAACTCAGAAATGTAGTTAACCATAGGAGGATAGCAACAGGGTTCAGGAGAAGAGACAGTCTGGTAAAAGGACACAGTATAATAGATTACATTTAACACAGAAAAGTGTCAAGTGCAGCAAGATCAAATGAGGCAAAAGGAACGCAATTGCACAGCCTCGTTATAAAAATCCAAGTTATGGAATTTAGTTTCAGCAGGAGTATTTGGAAACACAGCAGATAGCACGTTTGGATAATTTCTCTCTCTCTAAGCAAAGACTTTCTCCTGCGCCATGCCCCGCCTCCTTCACATGAGTAAGCAGCATAGAGACAAAGTTTGAGAAAAAATGAAATAAAGAAAAATAAGTATCCCCAATTGAGGGGAGATGGTGGCAGAGTGGTAATGTCACTGGACTAGTAATCCAGAGACCCAGGCTAATGCTCTGGGGTTCAAATCCCACCATGGCAGCTGGTGGAATTTGAATTCAGTTAATAAATCTGGAATACAAAGTTGACCATGCAGTTCACTCATCTGGTTCACTCATGTCCTTCGGGGAGGAAATCTGCCATCCATAGCAATGTTGTTGATTCTGCCCTCTGAAATGACCTAGCAAGGCACTCATTGAAATGAATGGAATGAAAGTTGAATGAACAGTGAACGGGCAACCTGAAGACAAAAATTACCCCAGTGAGGGGCAGGCCAGGTCAACAGGTATTATTTGGTTGATGCAAAAGTTTGGGGCTGATAATTGGCCACCTTGTCCCAAATATGCTTTGAGCTACCTGGGTTCCTCTCTCAGTGAACATCAGCCTTATCTGAATACATTGAACAATGACGGAACACTGAATAAGCCAAGCATCAGACAATTCAATGTGGCATCAAGAGTAACGATATTTCATTAAAATGTTAAACATGAAACTTTCCTTATAGAACTACTTTGAGAATATTAAAAAGATGTGGGACTGAACAAACTGTAACAAAACATCCATAAACAGACAAAAAAAAAGCTACGGTATATTTTAGTTCTGGTCCATTAACAGGGAGACTGCAGGGAAAGAAATATATGATTCAGGGCTGGGTAGATGGCAAATAGGCACACAATCAAAATAACAGCACATGTAGTAAACATTTTGCTTATGCATTACAAAAATTCCTATTTGTAAGTGATGGGTGACTGAATAAGCATGAGTTTGGGATTTTTCCAATTTAATCGAAACTATATCGCCGTTCCTTCACTGTCGATGGGTTAAAACCCTGGAACTCCCTCCCTAACATCACTATGGATGTACCTACACCACTTGAACTACAGCGGTTCAAGACAACAGTTCACCACCGCCTTCTCAAGGGCAATCAGAGACGGGCAAGAAATGCTGGCCTAGCCAGCGACACCCACATCCTGTGAAAGAATTTTTAAAAATGCTTTCCTGCTTTCAGCCAATATTTGAAACGATTAACCCTCTGCAGACAACTTTCTCTCTTCTGGCACCTTTATAGCCACGCAAACATCACATGGAATGTTTATTCTGAGATGACTATTGCTACAAAAATTCAGGTTAAAAAAAGTACATCATCATCACTAATTCTATGAAGATTAGTCAAAACAATTCAGATTCATTACTTTTTTTAAAATTAAAATTATCGATTCAGATCCAGATGTTCCTTCCTGTAGCACCTGGAGTGTATTCTAGGTACTATGGAAATGCAAAGGAGATAAACCATTTACATTACATAAAACATACATGTTCTGTATGTCATCTTGGAACCTCCAGGACTTACCCAGAGATGGACTTGGCTTCCAGGTACAAGAGATACAGGACAAGGTTAGCCATGAAGCTGAGGCAGTAGAGTGAGGCGTCCCACCCCCTCCTGCTTCAGTTTTCTCTCTTTGAGGCATAACGGTGCCAGTTTTGGTAGTTTCCTAAAGAAGCTTGCACCTGAGCCTTCAATAGAGAGGGGCTGAGGGAGTCAGCTGGGAAGGCAAGGGAGACCCGAGAAGGTAAATGAAATCTTCCATTGCAGCCTTTTTGATCTCGAGGCATTATGCAACAGCAGCCAATCAGAAGCCAGAAGATCCAGTAGCTGTCAGTCAGTCACAGAGCTGCAGCTCTCCAACTGTATCTATAAACCTGCACCTCGCTGTCCCCCAACCCACCTTTTATAGACTCTAGCTCCTGCCAATGGGCAGCTTTTCTGGGGAGTGTGGATGGACCATGTAAAAGAACTAGGCTACATTTGGGAGCTGAGGCCTGGACAGGTGCTCTGCACTTTGTGTAAGTTGTGCCTGTCCACTGCCCAGACAAAACGTGTGCAGGAAAGGAGGGGTGCAAATATCTCATGAATAATCAAATCTATTACCTCATATTGTGTGATAACACCATTTGCTTCTAAGGGCTCTTTCCACTGCAGGAAGATTTTGTCCTCAAATGGTGTTCCTTTTAATGATTCACTCGGTACAGGACCAGGTACTGCAATTCAAAAGACATAAATATCATTATGTAATTTGTGTAGTAAATAAATAGCTCCAATGAAAAAGTAAATATTTTGCGTGTTGCTGCTTCTCTAGGACACATTATTTATTTCAACAAATCTCCACTGAAATTGAAATATCCTTTTATATTCAAAATTAGATTATATACTTGCTTGTATGGATGCAGCATTTGGCAGTTGCCTGTGAGGCAAATGGATGAACATTTACTTTGTTTATGCTAAAATACCAATGGCATCCCAAAACCTCCAGCTGAATGTAACAGTTTGTGTCCTTCTGTCACTATATTGCTGGACTTACTACATCAACACAAAGTTAGGCACACAATCACAGAATGGATATGGTGCAGGAGACGACCATTTGGCCCATCATGTCCACACCACCCTTCCGAATGAGCAACTCACCTAGTTCCATTCTCCCACCTTTTCCCCGTAACCCTGCACATTCTTCCTTTATATAACAGTCTAATTCCCTTTTGAATGTTTCAGTTAAACCTGCCTCCACCACACTCAGGCAGAGCATTCCAGACTCTAACCACTTGCTGCGTGAAAAAGCTTTTCTTCATATCACTATTGCTTCTTTTACTAATTACTTTATATCTGTGCTCTCTTACTCTCAGTCCTTTCAAGAGTGGAAACAGATGAAACGTGCCAAGGTGCTCCATAGGAGCTGAGAAAACAAAGTATGACACTAAGCCACATAAAGGGACATTAGGTCAGGTGATCAAAAGCTTAGTCAAAGAGGTAGCTTTTAACTGTCCAGAGGTGGAGAGGTGTAGGGAGGAAATTCCAGAGGTTGGGGCCTAGGCAACTGAAGACACGGCCATCAATGGTGGTGTAATTATGATAGGAAATGCACAAGTGACCAGGGTTAAAGGACTGCAGATACATTTTGGATAATTGGAGGAGATTACAGAGACAGGGTCAAGGCCATGGAGAAATTTGAAGGATGAGAATTTTTAAAAATCAAGATGTTGCTTGACTTGGGAGCCAATGTAGGCCACCTGAGTACAGGGGTGAGAGAGGGATGGGGCTTGTGAGTTAAGACATGGGCAACAGACTGAAATCAATATCTACACCACCATTGACACACTGTGGCTATAGGGTGTGCAATCCACAGGATGCAATCAAACAACTTGCTGAGCTTACTTCAACAGCAACCCACAGCCCTGTGACTTCTGTCACCATTGGTGAACAATATCAGTGTCATGCAAATATCATAACCTTTAAGTCACACATCATCCTGACTTGGACATATACTGCTGGCTTCACAGCTTCACCTGTCCCACCCCCCTTAAACAGTATATATTTCACCATATTTTTACTTCTCTTTAGTTCTGAAGAGTCATAAGGACTCAAACCGTTAACTCTGTCCTCCTCTCCACAGATGCTGTCAGACCTGCTGAGTTTTTCCAGCACTTTTTGTTTTTGTTTCAGATTTCCAGCATCCAAAGTATTTTGCCTTTATATTATTATACTGCTGTTTCATTATCATTGCTGGGTTAAAATCTGAAATTCCCTACCTAATGTCATTATCGCAATGAAGACATCATAAATTCAAGATGATGCACGCCTACCATTTCACAGGACAACTAGAAATGGGCAATAAATGTAACCTCGTCAATATTACCTATTTCTACATGACAAAAATAAATTTCCCACTGTGCTAGTATGCACCTGACATAAATACTCATTTGGAACGGGCATGTGGGTTATCCAGCTAGTGGTAAGTGCCCTTCAGACAATGCAGAGGTGATAACAAAATGTATATTTTTTACCATTTCTTCACACACCATTATAGATTGATTGAGAGGCATTTTGGTTTGCTCTAAAAACAAATAAACTGATCATTTATCAGTTAAATTAAAAATATAAACTGATTTACCTCCGATGATCAAAATGACCTGGTTAAATGTTTGTTTTTAGCTTCACCTTCTACCACCACAGCTTCCATTGGACTTAACACCTTCTGATCTAGGGTTTTTATTCCCCTCCTCCCAACACCACAAGATTCCTAATGGGAATCCTAATATCAGACATGTTTGGAAGAAGGGAACCTTACAGATGAACATGCCACTTTGACAGATGTGGGACAAAAGACTTTTGATTACATCATCAAGGTGCATGAATCACTGACACACCTCCCAGTAAACACCACATTCACAGTATTGCTGGTTTCAATAGCACAGAGAGCATGCCAGCTTGATCAATAGCCACCACACCTTCATTATCCCCACTCGCCATATTGCCACCACTATTTTTGTAGGTCCTGGCATACCTATCTGCCACTATCTTATCAAGGCAGATGCATTGATGTGTTTCTTATTCCTGGAACTATGTTGGTGAACTGACTGTATAAAATTGGATATAAACAGGCACTCTGTCCAAGCCCCACCAACCTTTTCTCTGGTAAATTATATTGGAAAATATCCACAATAGGTGATTTACCTTCATTAGTCGAATCAGAACTGGGTTTTACTCCCCTTCATTCCAATTAACCTCCACTAAGCACCAGTTAATATTCAGGTTAGTTTTAAAGTTCCTTTTTCCACAAGTGAGTGACTTCTGCTTTTACGGCAAAAACAACAACGGTATTCAGTGATCCAAAAAAATTACTAAGTAACCATTTATTTCATTAGTGAGGAATGCATTTTATCCAATGATAACTCCATACTATTTTTTCAACATGTTTTCCATCAGAACTACCAGGGCAAAGGGCATTTCAGTACATCTTATTATGTCATGAGAACCACCCCACTAAATTCCTCCCACAGTGCACCCTTCTCTGGGAATACAAGATTTGGCTCCAAACACTCATTCCAAGTAAAACACACAGGTTTTATTTATTAAACGGAAAGCAATAAACTACTTAAAAGTGCTCATACTAAAATAACAGTTGAAGTTTTACTGCTCATCAGGCCACAGTATTGAGAAAGGGGGGGGGTGGGGTGGGGGTGTGGAGGGAGAGGCTGGCTCCTCTCTTTTCCCACTCCTTGTTTGACCACCACAGGTTTTTTTTAAAAAGGATATGCTTGCCAATTCGGCAACAGTTTAACTGTTTAAGTGCTTTGACTGTAAAAGGCACAGGCAGGTTTCCTTGAGTTTTTTTTAAAAAGAGCATTGTACTTATTGCACTTAACCCGGTCTAAGTAAAACAATAAAAAAACGCTTCAACTTTCACGCACACAGACACTCGAAGTTCACACACATAGACAAATGAGTTACAGAGTGGAAGGATAAATTAAACATGTTTTTAGAGTCCGATAAAAGTTAAAGTTATACAGGTCTTGTAGATTGATGACTTGGATGGTTCCAAACTGGCTTGGTGGCTCTCAGGATTTGGTGCTGAATGACCTAAAGATGATGGCGGTCAACATATCTTTTCTTCTGGAGACAGCAGCTGCTGGGTTGATGTTTGAGAAATCTTTGCCTGTGACACTTGGATAGTCAAACAGCAGAAAGGATTCAAGCTGCTAGATGGGTGGAGAGAGAGGGTGCCCACTCGGAACCTTCTGTCCTCAAGCTCTTCTGTGCCGTTGGTTTCCAAACTGACTTATTTACTTCAAGAACCAGGGAGAAACAAGATTTTTTTTACCTGAAGTCAGTTTCAATCGTGTGACCACATGATCAACACTTCCACTGTCCACATCAATGATCCAAAGTTAGAAGCCTTTGTTACACAAAAGCAGATGCATGGTGGCTATTTACACTATTTTAAAAAAAATTCGTTCATGGGATGTGGGCATTGTTGACTAGGTCAGCATTTTCATTACCCATCAATGATTGCCCTTGTGAAGATGGTGGTGATCTGCCTTCTTGAACTGCTGCAGTGCATGTGTTGTAGGAAGACCCACAGTGCTGTTAGGAAGGGAGCTCCAGAATTTTGACACAATGGCAGAGAAGGATTGGCGAGATAGATCCAAGTCAGGATAGTGTGTGACTAGGAAGGGAACTTGAAGGTGGTGGTGTTCCCATGCATCTGCTGCCCTTGTCCTTCTAGGTGGTAGAAGTCGCTGGTTTGGAAGGTGCTGTCGAAGGAGCCTTGGTGAGTTGTTGCAGTGCATCTGCTGCCACTGTGTGTCAGTGGTGGAGGAGTGAATGTTGAAGTTGGTGGATGGGGTGCCAATCAAGTGGCTGCCTTGTCCTGGATAGTGTCAAGCTTCTTGAGTGTTGTTGGAGCTGCACTCATCCAGGAAAGTGGAGCACATCCCATCACACTCCTGACTTGTGCTTTGTAGATGGAGGGCAGGATTTGGGGAGTCAGGTGGTGAGTTACCCTCCACAGAATTCCCAGCCTCTGACCTGCTCTTGTAGCCAACAGTATTTATATGGCTAGTCCAGTTCAGTTTCTGGTCAATGGTAACCCCCAGGATGTTGATAGTGGGGGATTCAGCAATGGTAATGCCATTGAATGTCAAGGGGAGATGGTGGAATTCCCTCTTGTTGGAGATGGTCATTGCCTGGCACTAAAGTGGCAAGTTACATTCATTCCACACATCAGCCCAAGCCTAGATATTATCCAAGTCTTGTTGCATACGGACATGGACTGCTTCTGAAGAGTTGTGAATGATGTTGAACATTGTGTAATCATCCGTGATCATCCCCACTTTTGACTTAATGATTGAGGGAAGGTCATTGATAAAGCAGCTGAAGATGGTTGGGCCTAGGAAACTACCCTGAGGGACTCTTGCAGTGATATCCCAGGACTGAGATGATGTCCTCCAATAACCACAACCATTTTCCTTTGTGCTAGGTGTGACTCCAGCCAGTGGAGAGTTTTCCCTCTGAATCCCATTGTTTCCAGTTTTGCTAGGGCTCTTTGATGCAACACCCAGTCAAATGCTACCTTGGTGTCAAGGGCAGTCACTCACAGCTCCCCTCTGGAGATCAGCTCTTTTGTCCATGTTTGACAGGAGCCGAGTGGTCTTGGTGGAACCCAAACTGAGCATCAGTGAGCAGGTTATTGCTGGGTAAGTGCCGCTTGATAGCATTGTTGATGACACTTTCTATCACTTTGCTTATGATTGACAGCAGACTGATGGGGCAGTGATTGGCCAGTTTGGATTTGTCCTGCTTTTTACGGGACAGACATACCAGGGCAATTTTCCACATTGCCAGGTAGATGCCAGTGAGGTAGCTGTATTGGAACAGCTTGGCTAGGGGCACAGCTAGTTCTGGAGCACAAGTCTTCAGTACTATTGCTGGAATGTTATCAGGGCCCATAGCCTTTGCAGTGTCCAGTGCCTTCAGCTGTGGAGTGAATAGAACTGGCTGAAGACCGGCATCCAAGATGCTGGGGACCTCATGAAAAGGCTGAGATGAATCATCCACTCAGCACTTTTGGCTGAAGATGGTTACAAATACTTCAACCTCATCTTTTGCACTGATGTGCTGGCCTCTCCCCCATCACTGATGATGGGGATATGTGCAGAGCCTCCTTCACCAGTTAGTTGCTTAATTGTCCACCACCATTCAGGACTGGATGTGGCAGGACTACAGGTCTGGTCTATTGGTTTTGGATCGCTTAGCTGTCTGTCTGTCACATGCTGCTTCCACTGTTTGGCATGCAAGTAGTCCTGTGTTATAGCTTCACCAGGCTGACACCTCATTTTAGGTACAACTGGTGCTGCTCCTGGCATGCCCTCCTGCACTCTTCATTGAACCAGGGTTAATCCCCTGCCTTGATGGTAATGGTGCAGTGGGGGATATGTCGGGCCATGGGGTTACAGCTTGTGGTTGAGTACAGCTCTGCAGCTGCTGATGGCCCACAGTGCCTCATGAATGCCCAGTTTAGAGTTGCTAGATCTGTTTGAAATCTATCCCATCTAGCATGCTGATATTGCCACACATGATGGAGGGCACCCTCAATGTGAAGACGGGACTTTGTCTCCACAAGGACAGTGTGGTCGTCAGTCCAACCAATACTGTCATGGACAGATGCATCTAGGGCAGGTAGATTGGTGAGGACGATTTCAAGTAGGTTTTTCCCTCTTGTTGGTTCCCTTACCACCTGTTGCAGACCCAGTCTAGCAGTTATGACCTTTAGGACTTGGCCAGCTCGGTCAGTTGTGCCACTTTTGGTGGTGGACACTGAGGTCCCAAACCCAGAGCACATTCTGCGCCCTTGTCACCCTCAGTGCTTACAATTGGTGTTCAACACGGAGGAGCACTGATTTATCAGCTGAGGGGATGTGAAAGGTGGTAATTGGCAGGAGGTTTCCTTGCCCAATTTTGTCCTGATGCCCTGAGACTTCATGCGGTCTGGAGTCAGTGTTGAGGATTCCCAGAGCAACTCCCTCCTGACTACATACCACTGTGCGCCATCTCTGTTGGTGGAGCAGAATATATCTGGTGATGGTGGTGTCTGGGACATTCCACGAGTATGACTATGTCAGGCTGTTGCTTGACAGCTCTTCCAATTTTGGTACAAGCCCCCGAGGTTAGTAAGGAGGGCTTTGTAGGGTTGGGTGTGCCATTGTCGTTTCTGGTGCCTAGGTCATTTTAGATTTTTAGACTTCGTGGCAGTTTGATACAACTGAGGGGTTGCTCGGTCATTTCAGAGGTTATTTAAGAGTCAACCACATTGTTGTGGTACTGGAGTCACAGGCTAGTTTTTATATCCAGATTTAATTGAGTTTAAATTCCACCAGCTGCTGTGATAGGACTTGAACCTGTCCCTAGAGCATTAGCCTGGGCCTCTAGATAACTAGTTCAGTGACATAATCACTACACCACCACCTCCCCCTGCTTACGATTAATTGATTTCTCTGCAGCTCTCTTTGTTAAGTATCAAGCTCGAAGACAGTGAGTCTGGGAGTCCACAGATTTTGAGTTTTGGTCAGTGCACAAGCAATAGGAGCTTGAATTCCATAAATGGTTTCATCTCCACATGTCCATTCATGGTCGTTTCATTCAGAGCTTTCTGGAGAATTGAGGTAATTCTGAGTCTGTGTAAAAATTACAAAATCCACCTGGCTCTCAGCGGCCACCTTAACAACTTGTTGTTTTAGGCCTTTTAAAACTTAAGTCAGTGACTAAGCGGACTGAATAGGGTGAATACCAGGATGTTTCTTCTTGTGAGGGAAACTAGAACACAGGGACATAGTTTAACAATAAGCGGTCTCCCTTTTGAAACAGAGATGAGGAGAAATATTTTCTCTCAGTGGGTCATTAGAGTGTGGGTCTTTACATTTATTCAAGGCTGAGTTAGATAGATTTTTGTCAGGCAAGGGAGTCAAGGGTTATGAGGTGCAGACAGGAAGGTGGAGTTGAAACCACAACCCAGATCAGCCATGAACTTATTGAATGGTGGAGCAGGCTCAAAGGGCCGAATGGCCTACTCCTGCTCCTAAATCCTATGTTCCTATGATTTTCAGTTAGTAAATACATAAGTTCACTTTTTATAAAGCATGGCTTCATAACATACTGAATTACATTTAATCAGATGAGGGGGTCATTTCTTCACTTGGTATTTCTTGATCCATGCTCACTGGGGAAAAAAGTGGACGTTTGCACAATTTAATTTAAATGGTATATTTTTGGTCCTCTCCAATCTCCAAGGTGATTTAAACTTCCTCTACCATTCTCCCTGGACCTTGATTTGTCCATATGTTTGCTTTTGCCTTTGTTACACTTTCTTTAACTTTTGGAAGAACAATCACTTTGAAGTTCTACATCACCACCTTAAACTCACTTAGTCCGGTTGAAATGCTGCTTTGTTTCAGCAGGAGGATCACAGGAATCCTCCTAGAATGGAGCTGCCCTATGCACAATATGTTGCTTCAAAAACAACATTTGCTGACACAGATTGAGCAGTAATACCAGATTCTCCACGCTTCTCATAACGTTCTAACCTGATTGCTATATTGAGACTCTTGATTTAGGAGACTGTGGGTTCAAAGCCCAATGCAGGATTGAATGCCACTATATTAGTTGACACTTCACTGCTGTATTTTTGATGATATGTCAAACCAAGCTCCAGTCTTTCCATTCAGGTAGACATAAAAAATTCCACAGCAGTATTTAAAAAAAAACAGAAGGGAGCTCTTCTAGTGTACTGGCTACCAATTCTCATTCAATATTTAGCACTTGCTCATCAGCATGCCACACTTCCGCATGCGAAGTGGTCATCAGGTGTCATTGTGGGTTACTTTTTTCAGTGTTCGTGCCTGCTGCCAAGCTGCTGCAGCCACTGGTTATCAAGGTGGTACAAGTGGCAAACAGCTGATGTCGCCATTTTCCTCTGTCATTGGCTAGTAGCTCCCATATGCAAGAACCAATGTTTAGGTCCATCATGTCAAGCTTGCAAGCATCCTTGGAAGTGCAGTTCTGGGCATCTTACTGGTCTTCTGGCTCTGGCTATCTCGCCATATAGAAAATCTTTAGGTATGCGACCGTCTCCCAACTTGTGGCAAACGTGCCTGAGCCAGCCAAATTACCTCTGCTTGATGAGTGCCAACATACTTGGAGATTTGCCTTTAAGAGGGCTGCTGCATTAGTGAACTTGTCCTTCTGTGAAATGCCCAGAATGCATTTCCCAGATCGCAGTAAAGCATTCGACACCATCAGCAGGGCAGGACTCCATAACCAACAATACTAACAACAGGGCAAATGTTTATTTGTTACATTTGATGTTTGCAGGACCTAGTTGTGTTAAAAATAGGAAAGTAAATTGGATGTCTTGAGGATTTATTAGGCTTTTAGAAATGCAAGCTCATTAAAATGCAAGTGCTGCTATAACTTTTCTCAACAGTAGGATGTCACAGACAGACACGCTTACTGACCATGGTCAGTATATTTTGTATGAAAAGAGGCGTGTCTTTTCTTACCTTTGGAGTGTGAATCCCAATTAAATAATTCATTAGCAAGCTTTTGAGGGTTTAAAAATAAAGGTGGCTATTTATTCTCACACACTTGCCCTGAATTAATGCAATGTCACACACACGGTATCATGCATACACACACACACGAAGATTAGTTACTGATACAGATAGCGCACTCTTACAAACTACAGTTAATTCAGTTTCTGATTTACGATTTCCAGTCTTCCACGTGGTAGACCTGTGGTTTCTTGAATGGGTTCAATGTTTCATAGTTGAAGTGATGGTCTTGTAAAGTGAAGGTTTCACAGAAGGTTGTGAGGTTTCTTGCAGTTGCATATCTTGGAGGTTGGTTCTCAGGCGAACTTTGAAACTGGAACAGGTTAAGCAGTTTGACTGCTTGATGACTTGCAGCTACTTTCAGAGTCTGGATCTCAGACTGGCTGACGACTGATGGTTTTGATGGATTGCTGGGTCCCGGGGTAATAAAGATGCTGCCCCTGAAACTAATTTTGATCACATGACTTCTGAGTTCACATTTCTGAGGCCTACCCAGTCTAGTTTGCATGGGGCAGGCTTTATGATACAATGGGAAGTTGATAGTGGCTATTGAGTTTTGATCTTCCCTTTGTCCAGTATGAAGCATGGAGACA
Organism: Cetorhinus maximus; assembly: GCF_964194155.1. Taxonomy (NCBI): domain Eukaryota; kingdom Metazoa; phylum Chordata; class Chondrichthyes; order Lamniformes; family Cetorhinidae; genus Cetorhinus; species Cetorhinus maximus. The sequence continues at coordinate 82,667,626 of NC_135883.1, read as the reverse complement.
GGCAGTCTGGAAACTCCATAGTCTTTAGGTGTTGGCCCAACCTTAAACAATGAAATGTGTGAATTCCACAAATAACTATGAGGTACTCTCATCTATGTATGCCAATATTTAATTAGGTATTCACCGGAGTCTTGATCCTGCAGTCCAAATGGCAAAAGTCACATGATTTGCAGCAGCCATCTTAACAGTTTGTGTTCGCCCAATTTTTGAAAATATTGACTGCAAGTTCGGGCATGACCAGGATATAAACCAAATTGTCAGCACACCAAAGAAAGAGTCAAACCTTTCATGATAAATTCTCAATAATAGAATTATTTTCAGATTTCCATTTTTGATGCAGTTACTTGGTGTCATAAGTAGATTCAAAAAATGACTTAAAAAGTGTGAATGTATTTATAGATTAGCTGTTACAATTAATTTATTTCATCTGTGCGCTGGAGTATGGACAGTATCTTACTGAAAAGGTCAAATGAAATGACAGACCACAAGACAAACTCAAACAATTCAGAAGTCATCAAAACCCTGTATTATAACAAATACATTGTAATAACTCATACTTTTTTGATCTTTCTGATGCAAGTCGAAATGGCTTTAGTAGTTTTATTCTTTTTATTGCCAACAGATGCCAGGCAGCCAGAGTGAGATCCTTGAAGGATCATAAATTGTAATCTAATCACTGTAGATTTATTGAGTGATAATGTACAGTTAGTTACCAGAAAATATGTAATTATTCTACAGTACACATTAAATTATTATAGGCTCATTATAATTTGATTGTTTACCCTTTCCTAGTGTATATGGCTGTGTATATCAACACAGCTTTCTATTTAAAAATAAAATGAAAACAATGCAACAAATTTGTTTTGGTCTGTGCAACTGAACTGTATGATCTTGTATAACTCATTCTGTCCACAGCCAAATCCAATACTTCAGCTACTCATATTACAGGTAAGAAATTATAATATATTAGAACACCTGACTTTATCATTCACATAGATCAGAATGTCTGCCATTACACCTTTCTTCGGCAATTGTGTCAATCAACAAATAAATCAGGTTATTTTTGATAACAGCTTTTGATATATTTAAGAGGGGCTAGCACTACAATAAAGGAATGAGTGCTCTGGCAGGAGACCAGGAAGAAATAGTACATGACAATGAGCACATTGGTTTATATTTTGGTAAAATGGACCAGAAGCTGTAGTTTCTCAAAAAATAGGTTAGATTGAAAGTTGAGAAACATAGATACAGGAGAGGCTTACAAAGACCCGATAAACTGTGAAGGCTGTTCAGGTCTAAGCATGCGAAGCACAATCCTCACATCAAATCGGTGTGAGATATAAGATTATTACTTTGTGATATAAATATACAAAATGTGTCTATAAGAGGGCAACTTTGAAGCTCAGTTGGAAAATGCATCTCATGGGATGGCTCTGAGCCACAAAGAAAGGGTAGTTTCATGTTAGTTCCCTGCTCTGTGCTGAATTAAAACTCTTAGACAGGGCAACAGTGGAATGCACAATTAGTCACAGTATCCCTGGGCTGTGGGTGGATAGCAAGATATGGAGGAAGCAAATATATCGGAAAGGGTTCAAGCTCCTCGTTGCTGTCCAGTCTCACCTGTTGGAAGTGTTATGGATGCTGGATGCTGACAGGCTCAGGCCCGGTTGTGAAAGATCCCACCCCCACTGTTCAACATTTCTATCTGGGGTTACTTATGAAGAGCGGCAAGTTTGTGAGCTAAACATAGGACATCAGCACAGGATAAGTGCATGAAAAAAAACTAAACCTTATCACGAGGGTAATTGGATCAATATCCAAGCCCCTAACCAAGCTGTTCCAGTACAGCTACAACGCTGGCATCTACCCAGCTACGTGGAAAATTGCCCAGGTATGTCCTGTACACAAAAAGCAGGGCTAATCCAACCCGGCCAATTACCGCCCCATTAGTCTAGTCTCCATCATCAGTTAATTCATGGAAGGCGTCATCAACAGTGTTATCAAGCGGCACTTGCTTAGAAATAAACTGCTCACTGACACCCTGTTTGGGTTCCGCTAGGGCTACTCAGCTCCTGACCTTATTACAGCCTTGGTTCAAACATGAACAAAATAGCTGAACTCCCGAGGTGAGGTGAGGTGAGAGTGACTGCCCTTGACATCAAGGCAGCATTTGACAGGGTGTGGCATTATGGAGCCCTAGCAAAACTAGAGTCATTGGGGAAAGCTCTCCGCTGGTTGGAGTCATGCCTAGCACAAAGGAAGATGGTTGTAGTTGTATGGCATCACCGTAGGAATTCCTCAGGGTAGTGTCCTTGGTCCAGCCGTCTTCAGCTGCATCATCAATGGCCTTCCTTCCATCCTAAGGTCATAAATGGAGGTGTTCGCTGATGATTGTGCAATGTTCAGCACCATTCACGACTCCTCAGACACTGATGCAGTCAATGTCCAAATGCAGCAAGATCTGGACAATATCCAGGCTTGGTCTGACAAGTGGCAAGTAACATTCGCACCACACAAGTAACAGGCAAGGACCATCTCCAACAAGAGAGAATCCAACCATCGCCCCATGGTATTCAATAACATTACCATCACAGAATCCCCCTACCATTGACCAGAAACTGAACTGAACTAGCCATATAAATACTGTGGCTACAAGAGCAGGTCAGAGGCCTGGAATAGTGTGATGAGTGACCTACCTCGCGACTTCCCAAAGCCTGTTCACCATCTATAAGGCACAAGTCAGGAGTGTGATGGAATACTCCCCACTTGCCTGGATGAGTGCAGGTCCCACAACTCTCAAGAAGCTTGACACCATCCAGGACAAAGCAGCCCGCTTGATTAACACCACATCTGCAAACATTCACTCCCTCCACCATCGACGCACATTAGCAGCAGTGTGTACCATCTATAAGATGCACTGTTGGAGTTCACCAAGGCTCCTTCAACAGCACCTTCCAAACCCACGACCACTACTATCTAGAATGATAAGGGCAGCAGGTAGATGGGAACACTACCACCTGTAGGTTCCCCTCCAAGTCACTCACCATCCTGACTTGGAAATATATCACCGTTCCTTCACTGTCGCTAGGTCAAAATCCTGGAACTCCCTTCCTAACAACACTTTGGGTGTACCCACACCACATGGACCGCAGCGGTTCAAGAAGGCAGCTCACCACCATCTTCTCAAGGACATCTAGGAATGGGCAATAAATGCTGGCCCAGCCAGCGAAGCCCACATCCCATTAATGAATTAAAAAAAATACATACTGCAATCTAGTCAAAAAGCTGACAACTCAAAAGATAGTGTGTAACTTAAAACAGCTTGTATGCATGCCTTTGTCCAAGGCTAGCACGGTAAGGTGACCAATTAAGTTAATTTATTTACATTACGTTGGTTGGTAGAATTGTCATTAGTATGTTAGGTTCACCCCGCAATGCAAAATGGATTCTAAGGGCCTCAAATAGTTGCCACCAGTGGCCTCCATTTGCATGCGAGCCTGGGAAGAAGCTGATTTGTGGGGCTTGTAAATCCTGTGACTGGTGCATTTCTGTTAATGGTCCAGCTGCAACACGTCTTGCCTTCTGCATGAGAACATAAGATGGGCTCACGCCCAGCTCTCCATGCTGCAAGTCTGAGAGCAAGACATATTGACGAGAGAGCAACAGAGCAATTGCTCTAAAATCTGGTGGCTCCTTGCTTCATTCTTGATTGAACTGTGCTTCTTGCCAAATCACCATGCCAGACTCTGGTACAATGTTGCCCTGATGTGGTGCAGCTGAAGGCAACAGTCCAGAAGGGCAGAAGCACGAGATGATGATGGAAAATGACCAAGTCTTTTGATGAACTCATGCATATTTTAGATTGTAAACTCTCATTTTTTTTAATAAGATGCATAGAAAATTTATTTGTGCAAATATGAAAGGATAGAGCTAAAGAATCTGAAACAAAAAATGTTTAGCTAAGCAATTGTAAGCAAATATTATGTTCTGATCAACAGTCATTTGACCTGAAACATCAACTTTGTCCCACTCCCTACAGATGCTGCCAGACCTGCTGAGTATTACCAGCATTTTCAGCTTTTGTTCTGTTTGCAGTCTTGCTGCTATTGAGACCATTTTCCTCAGTGCTTCTACCGCAGGTTGAAAGTACTTGTAAGCAGCTGTTGATCATGGAGTCTTTTGAAGACACTAGCCATGCTAAAAGTAAATACCCTGCCCTGCTTAAGACATTGAAAAAAATAATGCCACTCTCTGAGATTGTGATGCCAATATGTTAAGAATATGAGATCTATCAGAAAAAGATTGTACTTAAGTCTAAAGATATCTATATGGATATATTTGCATCCTTATAATCGCCTTGTAACAACTATGGCAGAGAAAAGAAATGCCTAACTAGTTTTGCCCTATATTCCTGTCCCCACTACCCAAAGAAAACTTCTCTACCTCTGGACATTCAAACTGATGCTTGTTACGAAGGCCAGACTTAGCTCGTCAGAGAGTGGGCGGGCTGGAAATGCCACGTCCAGATAGCCCTCGAGTTTCAATGTATGTGCGGACTGGGAGTGGGCTGCGCGTGCGTAATTAAGAGTTTTAAGTTCTTCAGGCTGAGGATGGGCCCAGTGTGCTTGTGCAAAGAGAAAACGGCGCGCAATATTGGGTCATGTGACCTAGAAGCAGGTCGTCATTTTGGAGGACAGTCCCAGGCAGGGGACAGGGAGAGATCCCAAAGGAATGCCCAAATAGGGGACGAGAGGTCCCAGTTAAGAAAGAGGAGCAGAAGTGGTCGTCTCCTCGCAGGAAAGGTGCTGTTGGTAAAGATTCCAGTTACTTAGGGCCTGAGAAGTCTGGAAGAGCTGAAAAGGTCACTGGCTCCATGCTGAAAGGGGTTAGGACAGCCAAGAGACAGGAGTTCAGAGAAACCCAGGGGCAGTGCCAGCTCAGTACAATAGTCTAGTAAAGAGCTGATATTACGGCAGTAAGACTTGAGTGCATACTTGGGAGTCCAGGGGAACGGAGTCTCGGGAGACAAGATTGAATCTGTACAGGTGTGTCATCACAGAAGCCATCAGAGTTTGAGCAACCTTTGGAGAGAAGTTCAAGGCGGGATCTTCAAAAGTGAAGACTGGAATCCCTCATGAGAGAGACAGAGTTTCAACGAGCGGTTGACTCACAGCGTTTACTGACGTCTGGGTGGATTGCTGAGAAATCTGTGGAATCTGTCTTGATGGCATCTACCATTTATTGTGCAGTACGCTATGTTCGGCCACAGGTTGACTGTTAATTCACATGTATCTCATATTAACCCTGAATGTTAGAGTATAAGACAGATGTGTAAATTGTTTTATCTTTCTGACATTGTAAAGTAAAGTTTATTTTTGTTTGTTCAAAACCCGTGGAATCTTGTGGTATTATTCTCAAAGCAGGTGTCTTGAATCTCAAACTTTGTCTACTTTAAACAAAATGTTATTGGTCCCTAACCGGATCTTATCAAAAACTTAAGGGTCTGGTCCAGGATCATAACATGCTTCTGTTTGACCAATCCATCCTTTTCCTTAGCAGTCAGAAGTTTGTAAGCACAAATTTGGATGTGCCAAATGCGGTGCTCCTCAGCAAGAGGGATCAGAAGTGTCTAATGCAAGCAGCACACCTACATATATTCACACTCCTCTAATAAGATTATGTTACCAACACAATTCAACACTTAACCAAATAGAAATTGGGTAGAAAGTAAATACTGTATGCAAATTTAAGAGCAGCTGATTGAAAAATCTCTCTGCAGCAAAAGGTTCTTCAGTTTTTATCCTATTCTCTACTCCCAATCATATATCCACCACAGATATGACTATGCAAACACCACATATAAATCTAAATATTCCCCCTGGAACTTATCCATGCGAGAGTATAAATCATAGCAAATATTGTGCACACTGTATTTTTATTGTACTTCATTGGCTGTAAAATGCTTTGAGATGTCCAGTGGTTGTGAAAAGCACTATGTAATTGCAAATCTTTCTTTCTTTATTAAGAATATTCATAGATTTCAGCATGCCTTTTTTCTGCTGCTCTGTTTTTATACACACAGACCCTAAAAAAGTTAATCACACTATTTAAAAGGTTTGCTTAAAAAAGTCAATTTTGCCATCATAAAATAGAATAGACCAAAATTTTTCAGCATAATTAGTGTCATCATATGAAAAAATGAATTACTTTAAACCATAAAATTGTCCTTGGCTGCACCTATTACTTAAAGGAATGATGAATACACATAAAACTGCACGATTGAAATGAAATTTGTCCTCAAGTGGATTAAATTTCTTTACTGCCTCAAGACAGGTAGACATGAAACTACTATATGTGGGAAGTTCAAACATTGTGTTAAATATGAAGAGTTTTATCTTTTATGAGTAGCCAATTTTCCCTGACGTTGCACATGAGAAGTGAAGACCGAGTACAGTCTCCAGATGAAAACAGCTGCAGTATAATTGGACCAGGGTGAACAGGTATAGTTCAGTCCCTATTTTAAAGTTATACATTCCATCCTTTTGCGAAAACCTCTGGCAATTTTGGAGTCAAAAAGTGGAGCAGGTTGAATGCAAAGGTCTCTTAGTAATACGGGCAAAGGACTCAGGAGATGCAAAACAAAAATGAATTTCAAGTGTATGCAAAGATCATAATATTCAATGTATTTTATATAGAAAGTTGTTAATGCAACAGTCTGTTTTCAGCCAATATTCAGCTGCATTTTGAATTTTAAACAACATGATCACAAGTCAAAAATTTTATTCCGCATATTTTGATGCTACATTCCATCTAGGTCCCAACCTCTGGATTTCCCCCTTAAACCACTCTGGTTTCCACCCATTCTTCTTTAAAACTCATACCTTTCACCAAGCTTTTGGACACTGCGCCCAACCCCCCACCAATTTCCACTGCTTTAGCTTGGCATCTGTTTCATACCTTTTGAGAAGTGTATAGGATTCGTTTTTGACATTAAAGATTCTATATATCAGTAAGAAAATGTTTTTACATAAATTCTTCCTGTTTATATTTACCAAATATGTGGGGTGCATGTGTGTGTCTGGACCGAAGGAGTCATACAAAGCATAATCTTGAATGAAAATATATGCTTGTTTAATTATATATGTAGTCTGAACTGATTTAATGTTAGAATGCAGTATAGCACTATTCATAGACATAGATGGCATAATGGCAATTTTTGCCAAACATGTACTGGAGGAAAAGAAATACAATAGATACTGTAAGCAGCAATTTTAGGCAGTGTTTTTAATTTGCGCTAGTCATAATAAAAACTGAGATTCTGTAATCTCATTGGTTATGGCAGATAAGGAGTGCCATCTTGTCAGAGGTCAGTGTGTTATTTAGAATAATTCGTTCTGAGAGTACATTTCTCCCAATGACACAGTAGGCAAAGCAACAGCTGCAGATTTTGAAAAATACCTGAATCCCAAATGCTAAGTCTTTGTTAGATTTGTCCTTATTACTGGATTTGCTTCATTATGAGGATGAATGCCCTGTAAACAGAAGATGGGGCAAGTTTTGTTTCTGACTTCTAATGCCCCAGGGTCCAGTTTTAATCACAAACTCATTAACGTATTTGCATAAAATTCTTTTGCCTGCTATTTTAACAAAGATATTGACTCATACAAAATAGATGGGCCAATCATTCTGCTAAAACAGCAAAGAAATTTTATATCAATCCACTGAAGTGTTTATTACCATTATGCATGGTGTAAGTTTAATCCATTACTGTTATTTAGCCTCCGGGGTGTTCTTTGTTTATTTGCACTTCCTCCTGCCTTAAAACTTTCTTGGCAAACAATTTATAAAACTGTAATTTGTAGCAGAGAAAAACTTGATGAAATTTTTCCTTGAATCTGCCATAAAATCAGTGGATTATTTCCAATCACCAATTCTTACAAAACAGAAATGGGGCAATTTTTACCTCACTGATGGAGCAATATACAACTGATGTGATCAATAGGAAAAATAACTCTAAATGACTCAATCTAGCAAGAACAGATTGTGTATCTGAATCAAAACCTAAGAGGCCAGTATGCATCTCCAATTGTCACGTTGCATGACCTATGCTCTGTAAAAAAACTGATAATGCAAAAATCATAAAAATGAATTGGAGGTGGCCCATCTGCATTAAATTTTGTCCCTTATCCTAATTTGGGAGAGAGAAAGCACTGACCACATCAATGCAGCCACCCAGGTCCCTTAAATTATCCTAAATGGAAATCAGCAGTCTAAACCTTAAACAGAAATTTCACTTTTCAGTTCCCACTTGCTCATTTAGCACGGGATGGGCAGTTGAAAGAAAAACTTGAATTTTTGTGGCACCTTTAACATAGAAAGACATTTTTTACAGAAGTACAATCAGACAAAAATTGACACCAAGGCAGAGGAGATATTAAAGGAGGTGGGGGACTGACTAAAAGCTTGGTCAAAGAAGCAAGTTTCAAGGAGGGTATTAAAGGAGTGAGGGGTGGATATATGTAGATATTTAGGGATGAAATTCCTGATATTACGGCCTAAACTGTTGAAAGCAAATATTGGAGGCAAAGGCCATTTTGGAATAAGCAAGAGAGCAGAGGTGAAGGAACAATGAGTTCCTTGGAGGTTTGTAGGGCTGGAGAAAGGTGCAGAGACACGGAAGATTGAGGCCCTGGAGGAAGAAAAAGGCAGGAATAATGGCTTTGGTAGCAGACGGACTGAAATAGGGTGGATTTTGGCGATGTTATGAATATGGAAGTACGAAGACTTTGTGATGGTGAGGATGTGGTTTCTGAAGTTCAGCTCAAGAAACATATAGGGTGTCAAGGTTCAAGGACAGAGTTTGTGGTGGGGGTTGAAAATAACAGCTCAAGTTTTCCCAATTTTTAAACTGTTTTCACTGATCTGAAAATCTACCCTTGGGAGGAGAATTTCATCTTTCCTTTCTGATGATTTAAGAACTATCTAGCTGCCATTGCTGACACTGCCTTCTCTTGGCCTCCATCACTAATAACTGAACTGTCAGTTGTAGGCTGGACACCATTATCAGAATATTTCTTCCATCTGTGACAGCAAATCTATCTGGAAAGGCTGGAAGTTTGGCACATGTCAGGGACCAGAGATCAGCAGTCAAGGCTTGAATAATCCAAGATCATGCCAGGATGATATTGGAATTCTGTTATTTTGATTTGATTGAACTTTAGCAAACCTATTTAAAACTGAAGTTTATGCAGATGAATCGCGCCAGAGAAACAAAATCCGAAGCGAGAGAGAAAGATTTAAGAAGAGCTCTGCTGGCATGCAAAAATGGGACTATAACAAAATAGTTCTTAATCTTTAATCTGCATTTGCTGGCTGATGTTGGGCTCTGGCAAAATTATCACTCTGGCATCTTCATTGGGCTAGCTGACTATAATGGAATACAGTTTTGTTACCTGCACACTCAGAGCAAATACTAACCTACTATAATTTCTGGTTCCTGTTTGAGGCATAATTTGCCCAATTCAGGTAGATTTATCTGGATGCAGACTGTTATTTATATCCACATTCTTTAATTAGATTGTATTTTTCTCTCATCATGGGGAATTAATTTAAATTTTCATTCGACATGCCATTCTTCTCACTTTGTTGTGTGGAATTTATTCCAAATTACAACGGAGGGACTTGAAAGTATGAATGGGAAGTTCACCCCTGGGAAGAGCCACATAATTTGGAACAAATTCCTAATGCTCCTGTTGTATACTCAGATGGAAAATCTAACACTCAAATTCACTGGTGCTATCCATCTGTGCTGAAAAATGCAGCAAGTTAACCATGGCAACTGCCACTGTCTTGGCAACCAGTTGTAGTACACAATCACAGCAATACAGCACATTCAGAGTGAAAGGCAAAGACAGCAGGATGCTGCGGTTGGCAACATTTGCTCGCTGAAAGATTCTTTACTCTGTTCAGGTAATAAGCTGGGGTATAACCTCAGGCACCAACAGGTCTGTTTGAAGCATATAAAATGTACCTGGGAAACAACATTATTGATTTAATGCTGAAATTCAGAAAACACCCATTAAGAGGTGGCTTATCTTTTAAACGGGGATATGTTTAAGCCCTTTTCAGTAAAACCCTGAGAAAACAGGCCTCTCTTTAAAGGAATGAAAAAGATGTTCCCGGGGTCTTTCCATTGTTTGACTGCAGGACATTTAGCACATCCTCATGAATGAAGTAAACAATCTAATATTAATAAAAGTTTTTTGGCATGTTAATCAATGCATTGATCAACATAGAACTACTAACAGAATAAGATTTCAACAGATTAACTGCTCTTATTTTTTTTAATGAAAATTCTTAAACATGATTAGCTGCTTAGCCTGCTTGATAAGAGCGCTGTTGTTGGACACCAGAGAATCCCTATAGCTGACACTTTCCAATGATAATTTCATTCCAAAGTGAAATCCACATCACAGAGATAACTAGATCTTTGTGGGGAGATTTTGAGGTCAGCAACAAACACCATAACTTTGCTACTGACTGCAAAATCCAGGCCATTATTTTCTTGTGATATTATGGTGTCAATTCTCCACAAGTGGTGAAGAAGTGCAGTTCACTGAGGTGAGCCTCCAAACTGGGTTGTTCACAAGAGTATGCCACTTCCAGGAACCACTTAAAAACAGAATGCACTGCAATTCCATCACTAATTGAAACATAAGCTGCAATTGAAAAATTATATGCAAATGATTGCTGCTCCTCAGGTATCATTCTCCTTTTCAAAATCATCTTCAATCTGATATAAAAAAATACACTTGATCCATCACTCATTGCAAAATATTAAATCTCCACACTGCCTTTGTTTTCCAAGTTCCTGAACATTTTTGTCACCTCCTAGATCTGTACATCTCTCCCTTATTTACATGCTCAAATCTCTTCAGTTTCCATCCCTACCCATAGCAGTGAATGACTCTAACCAACATCACAAACAACATTCACTGTATCTGTGATCATGTTACATAAAATTCTCCTCCACCTCTTTGTTTGTTTTGACAAAGTTGATCTCACCATCCTGTTCCAAAGCCTCTGTCATCTAGCTAAGCATGACTGCCCTTGTTCTGTTTCTTTCATCTATCTGATCATACCAGAGCACATCCACTGTTTATGTGTTTTCAGATTGCTTGGTTTACATGTAGTCTTGAATAAACTGCAATTGCCTTCAGTTGAATGTTGGAAAAATCGAAGCCATTTTTAGCCCTTGCCACAAGCCCTGTACACTTACCACCACCTCCATCACTTACTCAGTCGCTAGACTCATCCTATTCAAACTTGAGCTCCACCATATTATCTCCATAATATTGCCCACTTCTATCTGAGCTCCATTCTCTTGGTGCTGAAGTGCATTACCTCTAGAATCATCTACTACTCCAATGCTCTTGTCGCCAATCTCCCATCCTCTACCCTCTATAATACTCTTTAATACTCACTTTATTTCTTTTTATACAGCTGTGAAGTGTCATGAATCATGTTTCTTTAACTCTAACGAATTATTAAACATTTCTGCACTCCAGCACAAATGTATTTCTTAATACAGCCAATATGATTTACACCCATAACCTTAAGATTGCCTGGGACAGCATAACTAATTTGCATGGACTTGTCCGCAATTAATCAAATCCCCACAATTTATCCTAAAGATACCCTCCTTTTTCATACAAAGATACACTCTGCACAGTGCTGTAAAAGCTGCACTGGTAAATTATTGCATTTTCCATCACATTGAAAATTATGGAAAGTTTGCATAAAATAAACAAATTTTGTTCTGTAATCATGGTAATGACATAAAACATAATAATTACCATCTTCATCTGTCTGAATGACAACCTCTTCACTCTCCTTTCTTCCTTCTGGATTTGTCAGAATCATTTTGATACTGATGTTTGTGTAAGGTGGCAGGTGTTGAATAATAAGCTGGGGTGCTTTCTGATCCATTTCTATGCAGTCAGCTTTGCTCTTGTTATGACCAAAGTAGTGGTAGCACACAGTTACGTTGAAGGTGTGACACCGTGTTACATTGTAGCCCAGAGACTCCAATTCAACAGCAAGATGTCTAGCATATATCTCTGCAATCTTCAGACTTTTTGGTGACCTCATAGGTTCTATTCAGGAAAAAAAAGCAACACAATTTGAAAAATTGTAGGCAGATATAAATTAGAACATTTTCACTACTGTAACATTTACTAAAATACTGTTTAACTGGCAAACATTAACAAATCTTAATCCTAGAAACTGCTGAAGAAAGTCACTGGAAAATAGTTAAGATGCCAGTTCTTCACATCTATAAGAATCTCAGCAACTTACTTGTACGCATAATAAAACAAGGAAAATATAAGGAAGCAATTTACCTAAAGGGAAATGTGTAAATCATGGAAATGATTCTTCCACCTGGCCTTTCCAGAGCACAATGGTTCTAACAGAGAGAGCACCTTATGTAAGCATGCTCCCCCTGGACTGCTGGATTGAATAATTACTATTATTGCATTTGAATGTCTCAACAGACTGCAGTGGTTTTGAAATTTGGAATTTTACAGGTACAACAGGATAGGGTGGAATCAAGAATCAAACTAGAAATGTGCTTCAATGCAACCTCATTGCAGGAGCGCAGATTATTAAGTTAATGAAGTAGTAGGCATAATATTGCATTTCTTTACTGTTAAATAAAATAACCTCACATTCAGCTTTTCTACTTAAAGTAACCTTTATTCATCTCCTTATCCTAGTCTTCTAGTGCCATATAACAATTGCAGTGAACCTCAGGGTCACATTCAGAATTCTTGGGACGCGAGGAACAAAGAACATTTGCCACATTGTTGTTATTCCTTACTTCAGGAGGGATATACTTGCATTGGAAACAGTTCAAAGAAGCTTCACTAGGCTGATTCCTGTGATGAGGAGTTTGTCTTTTGAGAAAAGGTTGAGCAGGTTTGACTCTATACTCATTGGAGTTTAGAAGAATGAGGTGATCTTATTTGAAGGGGCTTGACAGGGTAGATGCTGAGAGGATGTGGGGGCATCTAGAACTAGGGGGCACAGTTTAAAAATAAGGGTCTCCCATTTAATACAGAGGAATTTATTATCTCAGGAAGATTTTAAGTCTTTGGAATTCTCTTCTCCAGCAATAAGTGGAGGTTGGGTTATTGAACATATTCAAGGCTGAGTTAGATTTTTGATTGACTAGGGAGTCAAGGGTTATGGGGAGTAGACAGGAAAGTGGAGTTAAGGCCATAATCAGATCAGCCATGATCTTACTGAACGGTGGAGTAGGCTCTAGGGACCAAATGGTGGTCTCCTGCTCCAATTCCTAAGTTATGTTCTTCTGCTATCTCAGAATATCAAGCTTAAATAAATTCTTAATTTTGCCACATACAATTAAAAAAAGTAGTTTATTTTTTTGGAAAAAATGGTTACTAAAAAAGTACGAGTGTTAAAGCATTAAAATTAGTGTAAACATATTGCTTTTTACTTCTTTACGACACTTGTAAACTGGGCAGTCAGTGTTATTTGAGCACAGCTGCTACCCCACATGCTGTTCTAATTTTCCCTCCACTGGCATTCTTTTCTTCTTTAATATTATGTTGAAGTCATCGTTATCACAAAGGAAGTTGGTTGTGGTTGTTGGAGGCAAATCATCACAGCCCCAGAACATTGCTTCAGGAATTTTTCATGGCTGTGTTCTTCGCTTAAAAATTTTCAGCTGCTTCATCAATGCCCTTCCCTCCAAAATAATGTCAGAAGTGGAGATATTCGCGAATGATTGCACAATGTCCAGTACCATTTGCAATTTCTCAGATACGGAAGAGGTCAATGCTCGCATACTCAGGGTTGGGCTAAGTGACAAGTAATATTCATGCCAAACAACTGCTAGATAATGACCATTTCTAACAAGAATCTAACCATCTGCCTTGACATTCAATGACATTTCCATTGCTGAAGCCAATAACACCAACATCATCCTGTGGGTTACCAATGACCAGAAGCTCAGCTGTGTTAACTACATCAACACTGTGGCTACAAGAGCAGCTCAGACGTTGGGAATTCGGCAGCAGTTAAGTCACCTCCTGGCTTCCCAAAGCGTGTCCACCATCTACAAGGCACTAGTCAGGAGCATGATGGAATACTCTCCATTTGCATGGATGAGTGCAGCTTCAACAACACTCAAGAAACTCAACACAATCCAGTACAAAGCAGTCCACTCGATCATCATCCATTCACTCCACTACCAGTGCAAAGCAGCAGCAGTGTGTGCTATATACAAGATGCACTAACAACTTGCCAAGGATCCTTCACCAGCAGCTTTCAAACCCATGATCTCCACCACCTAGAAGGAGTAAGGCAGAAAATACACACGAACACCACCACCTGCATATTCCCCTCCAAGTCTCACACCATCCTGATGTGAAACACTATATCATCGCTCCTTCAATGTCACTAGGACAAAATCTTACAATTCCCTCCCTAACAGCACTGTGGATGTCCCATTACTGCACAGGCAGCAGAGATTCAAGAAGGTGGCTCACCAACACACCACCACCTTTCAAAGGAAAATTAGATTTGGACAATAAATGCTAGTCCTGCCAGAGAAACTCTCATCCCATGAATAAATTTTTAAAGATTTAGCTCACATTGAAATCCATTCAAGTTGTGGTAAAAATAACGATGTTTTAACCATGTGCTTATTTCTCATTAAGTGCATGATCCTGACGTTATTTGGCATCTTCACTAAGTTCCATGGTAACACTGGCCTACCAGTTCTGTTGACAGTCTCAACTTTTCCTCTTTAGCTGTCTTAGACCAAGTGTGGACCATATGGTGCAGGCAGCAACAGTCTAAAGCACAGTGGATCTCCAACCCACAAAACAGGTTGCAGGCCTCAGCACTGGAATTAATGTAACTAGATGACAGTGGATGCCTGGTGATTGCTGAACTGTGTTCCTGTGGACCCTTGCAGAGTCACCCTATTTGGCTGGAGCCCTTGAACACTGGCCCCACACACCCTTGTGTTAATCCAGTCATGGCAAACCTGCCCTGTAGGTGACTTTCCTATCAATCATTCACCCATCTTAATGGGAGAATTGTGCCAGTGTTTTCCCCACAATAGGTACTGGAAGTTAGGAGCTCAGCAGCAGGGGAATCAAAACAGTTCATGCATCCTCCCTCAAAGCCCTTTCCTGGTGTAAATGGCTTGATTACATTATCAGTTTCTATAAACAGAAAGAGTATCTTGTGAACTGAAAGCTGCATCTTTATTCATTGTTGTAAATGGTTGGCGTACCAGGTTACCAATTAACTCGGTTTTGGTAAATTGGTTACTGAAAACATGTAGGATACCCCAACACATTCTGCTGTCACTTCAGATGGACAGGCTTTAATGTTGTTAGCATGCTACAATCTACAAGAGATGATGAACACACAGCAAGCAATCCATTTAGGTAGGGCATCTTCATTTGGTGCACCTTTGCTGATGGCTGTGAAGGCCACATATTCCAGTTTCCAAGTTGAAAGGTTACCCTTCTTTGCTTGCTGCATAGCCT
The DNA here is from genome assembly GCF_964194155.1 of Cetorhinus maximus. Lineage (NCBI taxonomy): Eukaryota > Metazoa > Chordata > Chondrichthyes > Lamniformes > Cetorhinidae > Cetorhinus > Cetorhinus maximus. Next base: position 82,652,039 of record NC_135883.1, on the reverse strand, counting down.
AGACTTGGCTTTCGACCTTGTAGGCTGGTAAATGTCACTACATTTTGTCATGCCAGTGATTGCATTTTATATTTTGCTGTGTATCCTGAGGCTGTCAAAAGCCAGATGCTCTTACATGTCTTTATTCAGAATATTAGAAACTTAAAATACCAATTTCAAGCTAATTATTAGTTCAGTGGCCTCTGCAAAGTTGAAGTGGGTCAACACATTTAATTTTATATGTGAGAGATTGCCAGAATTAAGAAGTGTGCGGGCTATACCTCTCAGTTTTTATTCAGTCCATAAGCATATTTAGTATGGATATATGCCTCAAGTGGTATGAAATTTCTGATCAAGTCAGGCTGGAAGTTAGTTTTGCTTAAATGAAGATGCATATCATTCAGAAAATTAGCAGCAGGTCTGGGAATATTCCATGTGTGCCAGCTGACTTTAGATGCTTGTAAACATAGTTGCATCCTGCTAGCGCGGTGATGGCCAGATGTCAGCTAATACTGTGATGTCAACTAAAAATCTGTATCTGCCTATAATTCAGGGGAAAATAGATGACTTTTTAATGGAAATATGTCAAAGTGGTACTGCATACGTTAGAGCTTTTATGGAGAAGAATAGCAGCGTAATGAAAATGATAAACAATAATTAATAATTTGCGTCAGTTTTGTAAGTGGCAGTTAAGTTGTACAATTAGTGTAATTAGTACGCAGTATGGCTAGCTGGCATGATAGATCACATTCCAGATTTTGTTGACTCTCTTCTAGTATGATGTATAGGGCAATTTAGCAGCTTTGAACATTTCACATGCAACAGCTGTGGCGGCCTCATGCTAGGTCTTTGGCATCTGTCAGCACAGTTTCAAAATGTTTAACATTGATGGTGCTTTCAATCGGATTTTTTTTTCCCTTAAGAGCTAATGAATCCTGCTGGAGTATATATTAGTATGCTGAAGACATATTATAAAAACACTTTGAAACTTGAGGTAGATTAACTTAAAAAGCAGTAGCGGCTATATAGTTTTTTTTTAATATCACAGCAATCCTCCCATGTTTACTGAAATGTTAGCCTGCTCAGATACCATCTTCAAAGAGACTTCTGCATTAAAGGGACTCTGTTGTTAGGACTTGTAGGAACTGTTCAATTTTCTGTTCATAGTTATCTCAACGTTATGAGATAGACAACATTTCATAAGCAGCAACTTCACATGTGCCCCAGAGAATTTATTTCTTTGAGATTAACTTGAAAAATGCTATACTCTTACTTTCAACAGTCAAGCTCTTGTCTGTATCAAAAGTTTGATGGCTGTCGATTTTAATATTTTCACTATGACTTTTCAATTTCTGCATTTCATTTTAACTATAAATAAATCTAGGCTCACATTATAGCCATTGACAAAAAATCGTATGCACACCCACGATTTCCCAAGATATGGTCCCTACAAACACCATTCCATATTGGGAGTGCTGGACTGTGGAGCCAGAACTAATATCTCATCATTCTCTTGGAAAGGAGGCAGTATGAAAAATACTTGTTGTAGATACATGAAGGATTGTGACAACACGGACAGCAGCAGTTTGAATGCACTGAAGTAATGCCAGTGGAAGGTTACAACAGGAAGGCCAACTAGGAAGGAGGTAGAGAAATTGAATATCAAAGTTAGAAACCATATACTTAGGTTTCAGTGTGGTGGAAAGGGTGGTCAGGGGAGATTGTGAAAAATGCAAGGGCAGAAGTGGGCGTTGTTATAAAACTTTAAGAAAGCAACCGTGGTGAAATGGTGAAAGAGGCTGACTCTACATTTCCTGTTAGGCTTTGGTGGCAAACTAGATACTGCAGAGTCATGGTACAGACAAGTTAGTGCTGGCAGGTTGGCTTCAAGTTTGACAATGTTGCAATGGCTTATCCAGCTCTTGATGTCAAAGGGTAATTGCAGAATGCAGCAACAGTTCCTCAATAGATAGGGGAGACAAATAGGTAGAATAGGGTGACCGCAGCTGAAATGTGGAAGCAAACCCTATGCTTCCTGCCAAGATCACCAAAATGCAATATTTCAGCAAAACTCTTTTATGGCTGTGACAACTAGGAGGAATTCCAACAATTTCATGAACTAAGAGCAAACATTGACAGTTACTTCATCAGGCCATCGGAGTCTTGCATTATCACTACCATATATCACCAATATCCTTTTTTCTTTCAGGGGATATGGGCGCTACTGGTAAGGCCAGCATTTGTTACCCAACCCTAATTGCCCTTGAACTGAGTGCCTTGCTAGGCCTTTTCAGAGGGCAGTTAAGAGTCAACCATGGGTCTAGAGTCACATGTACGCCTGACCAGGTAAGGACGGCAGATTTCTTTCCCTAAAGGACATTGGTGAACCAGATGAGTTTTTACAACAATCAATGATAGTTTCATGGTCACCATTACTGAGACCAGCTTTATATTCAAATTCCACCAGCTGCCATGAGATTTGAATCCATGTTCCCAGAGTATTAGCCGAGGCCTCTGGATTACTGGTCCAGTGACATTACCACTATGCCATCATCTCCCCCAGTCTCCACAGTGTCACGTCACGCTGAAGGAATGTTTCTGGGAAATTCTCTCAGGACAGGAAGTAAATGATTTACAAACAAAAATCCACCAATAATCTTCACTTTGACAGTTAACATCCTGTAATATATTATAATTTTTTAATTTTCCTGTCATACTTCTATTAGATTGCCAACAGTTTGAACTAACCCCTAAAGTAATATCTGCTTCTGTTACTTTAACTGTTAGCACTTAATCCTTCTACCATTTTAAAAAATAATTCGTTCATGGAATGTGGGCAGTGTTGGCAATGCCAGCATTGTTGGTATGTTCCATTTATTTAGAGATGCACTTTACAAACATGCACCTCTTCATCCAGCAGTTTCAGTCTGTTCCTTTATATAGGGGCCCAAATGAACTCCCAGTTAATGACCATCAGCTGCATACAAGTACGTACAATTTATACACAATTAGCCAATTTTCTTCTCTACCTTTAAATAAAAATTTAAAGTTTATATGCACAACCAAAATGTCAAAAGAAAATGAAATCAAAAACCTTCATAATCTGAACAAAGTTTTATGGTGCGAAATACCCCTCCTCCAGCACCCCTCGCAATTTCTTCATACATGCACCTCTTTTTGTAAAACAATTCAAAATTCCTTTCTGTCCAACATTTATTTCAAACCAGCATGGTCAAACTCTTTCGAGTTATCAACAGTCACAGATTGCAACTCTTTTGAGTACAATCACAGTTCTTGGTTTTCCAGGAGTGGGACATGAACCCACAACCCTCTGGTTCAAAGGCGAGGGTGCTATGAACTGAGCCACAGCTGACACTGTGCAACCTTTTCTCACTCACATTTTTAATAGCATGTAATTATACCACAATAAACAATTATCTACATAACATCCTATTAGCTAGTACTAATAACGCAAAGGTCACAGATTGAATCTCATTACAAGTTATTCATTGCCTTAGGGATGAAGCTAGTTTCTAACAAACATAAAGCAGGGCTTCTAAATTGGAAGGGGGCTAACTTCAGTGGGATGAGGGGGAATCAAGCCAGGGTAAAATGAAACCAAAGATCGACAAGAAAAAACTGTAACAGAGCAATGGATGATCTTTAAAGAGATGCTTCAAGCACAGGTTAGGTACATTTCAACAGGGTGAAAGGCAAGAGAACCAAAGCCATGACTCCTTGGATGATGAGAGAGAACGAGAATATGAAGAAACAAAGAAAAGAGGGTGTATGATGCAGGTCAGGTGAATTCTTCAAACGAAAACTGTCTAAACAGAATATGCCGAGTGGGAGCGTGAAGAGGAAAATGTGCCTGGTAAGGGTAGAATATGAGAGTACAATGCCAGATAATATTAAAAGGAAACCCCAAATCTTCTAGTAGGATGTAAATAAGTGAGCAGTAAGGGGTGGCGTGGGCCTTTTAGGGACATAGTGGCTCAGGGCAGGGCTTCAATAGTTTATGAGTACTTTGCATTGGTGTTTACTAAGGAAGAGGATGCAGACAAAATATTGGTAGAAGAGGAGATGGTAGAGGTAATGGATGAGGTGAAAATTGATAGGAAGAATGTACTGGATAGGCTGGCTGTGTTGCCTGGTTCCGATGGCTTACATCCCAGGTTGCTACAGGAAGTGGGAATGGAAATAGTGGAAGGCCTTGCCATAATCTTATAATCTTCCCTAGATGCAGGGGAGATGGCAGAGGATTGGAGAGCGTTGGCAAATGTGACACCCTTACCAAGAAAGGTCATTCCTAGTAACTACAGGTCAGTCTAGCATCAGTGGTACATAAGGTTTTAGAAACAATAATGATGGAAACAATCAACAGGCGTTTGGAGACATTTGAGTTAATTAGGGAGAGCCTGCATGGATTTGTACAAGGCAGGTCATGCTTGACTATTTGAATTTCTTGATGAGGTTAACAGAGAAGGCTGATGAAAGGGAAGCAATGGATACTGTCCATGTGCATTTTAAGAAAGCCTCTAACAAAGTATCACATAAAAGGCTGGTTAATAAAATTGAGGCTCATGGAATGGGAGGGTCAGTGTCAACTTGGATAAAAAATTGGCTTAAGGACAGAAAAGAGTGAGCTGTAGTAAATGGTTGTTTTTCAGACTGGAGGATGGTACAATGTGGTGTTCCCCAAGAGTCAGGGTTAGGACCACTGCTTTTTTGATATATATAAATAACTTGGATGTTGGAATACAGAATAAAACTTCAAAATTTATCACCGATACCATACTCGTATGTGTGGCAAACAGTGAGGATGATACCAATCAACTGCAACATGACATGGATAGGCTAGAAGAATGAGCAGACAAGTGGCTGGTGCAATTCAATACAGAGAAGTATGAAGTGATGCATTTTGGAAGAAGGGATAAGCAATATAGACTTAATGGCACAGTTTTAAAGAATGTGCAGGGGCAGAGGAATCAGGGAGTGTATGTGCATTGATCTTTGAAGGTGGCAGGACATATTAAACATAGAAAATAGGAGCAGGAGCAGGAGTAGGTCATTCGGCCCTTTGAGCCTGCTCCCCATTTAATATCATGGCTGGTCCTATATCTCAATGCCATTCTCCTGCTCTCTCCCCATACCCCTTGACACCTTTAGAGCTCAGAAATCTATTTCCTTCTTAAGTATATTCAATGACTTGGCCTCCACAGATTTATGTGGTAGAGAATTCCACAGGTTCACCACCCTTCGAGTGAATAAATTTCTCCTCATCTCAGTCCTAAACAGCCTACCACATATCCTGAGATTGTGAACCCTTGTTCTAGAACCCTCAGCCAGAGGAAACATCATCCCTGCATCCAGTCGGTCCATCCCTATCAGAATTTTATACATTTCAACGAGACCACCCATCCCCCCCAATTCTTCTAAGCTCCAGTGAATACAGACTTACGACCCAATCTATTCCTCATGCGACAATCCTGCCATCCCAGGAATCAGTCAGAGGGCAGTTAGCAAAGCATATGGGATCTTGGGCTTCATAAATAGAGGTATTGAGTCAAAAAGCAGCCAAGTTATCCTGAATCTCTCTAAAGCTCTGATAAGGCCACAGCTAAAGTGCTGCATCCAGTTCTGGTCACCATACTTTAAGAAGTATGTGAGGATATTCAAGACACGGCAGAGGAGATTTCCCAGAATGGTTCCAGGGTTGAGGCATTTTAGCTACAAGGTTTGGGTGGAGAAACTGGAGGTGTTCCCCTTGGAGCAAAGGAGATAGAGGAGAGATTTGATAGAGGTGTACAAGATCATGACAGGTGTAGACAGTGCAGATAAAGAAAACTTGTTCCCATTAGCTAATGGTACAAGGATTAGGGGACACAGATTTAAGGTTTCAGGCAAGAACTGCAGGGGTATGCGAGTGAGAATTTTTTTACACAGTGAATAGCAAAGATGTAGAACTCACTGTTTACAAGGGTGGCGGAAGTGGAGAAAATTAAGGATTTCAAAATTAAATTGGATGGGCAATTGAGAGAAATAAACTTACCGGTCTACAGGGACCGCAGGGCAGACTAGATTGCTCTACAAAGAGCTGGCATGGGCTCGATGGGAAAAGGGCCTCCATATGTGTTATTATGGCTCAATGACTTTCAATGGGTATACTATCTTCAGTCTGCCCATTGTACTGAATGTCACATAAAATATTTGACAACTAGAATCTCCTATCAGTTCCCTCCAAAACAGCCCACTTTCCTGCAGCAGGAGGACCTTGGACTATCTTTTTTTTTAGCTTCCCAAGCCAAAGGACATTTTGCATTTTCACCCCATGGAAATATTACGAAACCAGCTGCTAATTGAATATTAATTATGCTTAATTGTATGCAGGTGGTATGCATTAACTTGAGTCCATGTGGAGAAAAGATTACAAAAGAGGTAAAAATAGAACAGACACTGATACTGTGGTTGCTGGGGTTAGGCCATCGAATTTCATGGGGAGATGGTTAGATTCTCTCTTGTATCCTATACAGTTGCCAAGGCATTCCTATGCAGCAGAACACAGCCACAAGATGCCACACCCATCTCGAGTAAAATTCCAACAAAGTGATTCTCACCCATTCTTAGCCCGTCCCATTCTATCCTGTTGCTGCTAGACTTGCAAAAAAGATGAGGTGGAACATGACAATACTGACGAAAAGGGAGAACAGGAGAGAAGGGGAAAGACCAGATGCCTGGCAGCCTCAAGCATGTTGCTACTGGCATTTACTTATTCTCCAAGCACCATCTCCCCACTGGTAGGGATATATTGTCTAATGGCAGCTGTGAGATCCTGAAAGCTGTGAAAAACAGCAGTCTGCCCCCAGGTTCCTAGGATCTGAAGGGTAGTAAGTGCTGCAGGATGCTGTCAAATCTTTCTCTTCCAGACACCAGAATTGTAAGATAAAAGCAAAAAATTGCAGGTGCTGGAAATCCAAAACAAAAATAAAAATACCTGGAAAAACTCAGCAGGTCTGGCAGCGTCTGCGGAGAGGAACACAGTTAATGTTTCGAGTCTGTATGACTCTTCAACAGAACTAAGTAAAAATAGAAAAGAGGTGAAATATAAGCTGGTTTAAGGAGTGGGGGTGGGGGGAAGAGCTGGATAGAGGGCCAGTGATAGGTGGAGATAGCCAAAAGATGTCATAGACAAAAGGACAAAGAGGTGTTGAAGGTAGTGATATTATCTATGGAATGTGCTAATTAAGGGTAGAAAGCAGGACAAGCAAGGTACAGATAGCCCTAGTGGGGGTGGGGTGGGGTGAAGAGAAAGGATCGAAATAGGCTAAAAGGTAGAGATAAAAGAATGGATGGAAATACATTTAAAAATAATGGAAATAGGTGGGAAAAGAAAAATCTATATAAATTATTGGGAAAAAAAAGGGGGGGTGGATCGGAAAGGGGGTGGGGATGGAGGAGAGAGTTCATGATCTAAAATTGTTGAACTCAATATTCAGTCTGGAAGGCTGTAAAGTGCCTAGTCGGAAGATAAGGTGCTGTTCCTCCAGTTTGCGTTGAGCTTCACTGGAACAATGCAGCAGGCCAAGGACGGACATGTGGGCATGAGAGCAGGGTGGTGTGTTGAAATGGCAAGCGACAGGAAGGTCTGGGTCATGCTTGCGGACAGACCGAAGGTGTTCTGCAAAGCGGTCACCCAATCTGCGTTTGGTCTCTCCAATGTAGAGGAAACCGCATTGGGAGCAAGGAATGCAGTAGACTAAATTGAGGGAAGTGCAAGTGAAATGCTGCTTCACTTGAAAGGAGTGTTTGGGTCCTTGGACGGTGAGGAGAGGGGAAGTAAAGGGGCAGGTGTTGCACCTTCTGCGGTTGTATGGGAAGGTGCCGTGGGAGGGGGTTGAGGTGTAGGGGGGTGATGGAGGAGTGGACCAGAGTGTCCTGGAGGGAACGATCCATGCGGAATGCCACCGGGGGGGGTGAAGGGAAGATGTGTTTGGTGGTGGCATCATGCTGGAGTTGGCGGAAATGGCAGAGGATGATCCTTTGAACGCGGAGGCTGGTGGGGTGATAAGTGAGGACAAGGGGGACCCTATCATGGTTCTGGGAGGGAGAGGAAGTATTGAGGGCGGATGCGCGGGTGATGGGCCAGACACGGTTGAGGGCCCTGTCAACTACCGTGGATGGAAAACCTCAGTTAAGGAAGAAGGAAGACATGTCAGAGGAACTGTTTTGGAAAGTGGCATCATCAGAACAGATGCGACGGAGGCGAAGGAACTGAGAGAATGGGATGGAGTCCTTACAGGACGCGGGGTGTGAGGAGCTGTAGTCGAGGTAGCTGTGGGAGTTGGTAGGCTTGTAATGAATATTGGTGGACAGTCTATCACCAGAAATTGAGACAGAGAGGTCAAGGAAGGGAAGGGAAGTGTCAGAGATGGACCATGTGAAAATGATGGAGGGGTGGAAAATGGAAGCAAAATTAATAAATTTTTCTAGGTCCAGACGAGAGCATGAAGCAGCACTGAAGCAATCATCGATGTACCGGAGAAAGAGTTGTGGGAGGGGGCCGGAGTAGGACTGGAACAAGGAATGTTCCACATACCCCATAAAGAGACAGGCATAACTGGGGACCAGAATTGTAAACTGTGCTTCTGTAGATGAGGTGTGATTTTACTGGAAAGTGATATTTAGCCCCATCCAGTCACCTTTTTTTTTTAAAGGTATATCTCTTGCAGCTGGACTCCAAGCCTTCAGCATCAAAAACAGTAGCACTATCCAAATGTTCGCACCACTGTGAACAATTAGTTAACTTTTTTGTTATCACCACAACTTATTTTTTTAATGACAGGGAATCTCTCTTTCATTTTTGCTATTTTATGTAATGACAGTAACATGATTATGCATCTGCCAATTTTTGTTGTAATTTGTCCTTTAAGCATTAAGGCCTGCTGTCTCAGCAAATTTTCCATTCTCCAACCAAATGCCAATTCTCCGGGCTTTGAGCATTTAATGTGCCAGAAGCCTATTTAAATACGGGAAGGGCCTGCTGTCAGACAATTCAGTGTAGTGCACGCAAGTTGGCAGAATAGGCAATTCTGTACCAAGGGCCAACTCATGTTCATCTTAACTTAAATCCATAATTTTTGTTATTTCCAAACAATTTTTTGGCCCAGGTCTTCCAATCTCCGGATCGTTGGAGACCGGTCCTACGCCCCAAGATGAGTTTCGGGACTCTGCAGATGTCCCGATGCAATGACTCGTGGGAATTGCCCGGGAAGTTTGAACTTCTGACGGGCAATGCCCCTGCTCCCTGGGGCCCTCTGAAAAGGTCTCCAACAGAGTCAGAGACTTCATACAGTTCCCATTTACTTACCTGAATAGTCACCCAGGAAATGTTAAGACAGAAAAATCCTAGCCTAACTCTTGGGTAACTATAAAACTGACACTACCCGATTCCTCCTCCCAATCACCCGACCCTCAACTTCCTTCCCCAACGTCACCTGACTAGCCTCCCCACCTGGCTCCCCCTCCAACCCAACCTGACAAGCGCTCCTGACCACCTACCCACTCACCCACCCTACCTACCCTATCCACTCATCCACCCTACCAACCGACTTCCCCTACCTACCCATTCACATAACCCCACTTGCCACCCTTCCCATCCACCCACCACCCTACCCACCTGCCACTCTACCTACTTACATACCTACACATTCACTCATACACTGAAAAGCTGTTTTAACGTCCCAAAGATTTTCAGTGTCTTATTGAACACTTAACAGAATACGACAGCTAATGCCGTAAAAAGGGGGCATGCCTCGTCTTCCCCCTGACAATTCAGTGCTATGAGAAAGCAGTGTAATGGAAGGCTGCTCGGTATTTCTGAAAAAACAAGGATCGAAAGACCCAACCGGAAATGCAGAGCTCCGTCGTGGCGTAGAAAAGTAAGAGTGGAGCAGCACTCCAACAGTGATTGCTGCTCATTGGAAGGTTCGGGCCATTATATTTCACGTCAGCAATTACATGCATTTTTCATTTAAAGCGCAAGGCTAAATTAAACCAAAGGCTGGCTGATACAAAGCTGTGTTACTGGTCATTAGGTAAAAAGTCAATAATGGAAGGGAGAAAACTGTGGACAATTGCTTTCACATGGGTGAGCTTTTTGATTAAGAAGGAGAAGACTGTGGGCTGTTAGCTTAATGACTTATTCTGCCTTGGCAAAACTACATGTTAGAGAAACTTAATTGCCTTTAATCAAACAAAATTACATAGCTTAACAGTGGAACTTTTTCTTCAAGATTTGGATGACAGTACACTGCTTTCCAATTATATCAGCAGTACATATATATCATCCATTCAGATTGTTAAAATAACTGGAAAATAATACCTCCATGCTAGTCTTCCTACACTTCTAGTCTTCTAGCACTTCCTACAGTAGGACAGGAAACTGATTATACATACCCATTTTTGTCTGATCTGTTTTGTATATTTAAGTGCATGGGGTTAATTTTAATCTAACCCACTAACCATGAAAGTAAGGGACCTGACTTCAATGGAAAGTAAAAGAGCACAAAATGGTTGCTGATCCAATCCAATCACTGGGCAGGTTGGGTTCAATTTACTGCCAATATATATGCTTGATTTATATCATGAGTATTTTGTTCTAATTAAATAATTTTACTGAATTACTGTTTTCTTTGTATCAGTCCAGAGGCATCCAATTTTGTAAAAGAATCCATTACAGTAAACTCTCACACAACCAGCGAAACGTGAAAAACAGACTACATATATTCATTAAAATCTTATTAATAAATGCTCTTTAAATGAGGCCATGCATCATATGACCTCCATCTATGGTACATCCACCTCCAATTTTATATTTGTTTTATATGTTCTTACAAATATTCTTTCCAGAAGTAATATTATAGCATGAATGAAGCACAGAGTAATAATTTGGTAACATTTGGTATGATATTCATTTATTGACCAGAGCCAAGAATCCCATGTATGCACTTGCTACTTATTTAGTAGCTGCCTCAGCAAAATTATTGTTTCAAAGAATTCTTTGTTGGAACTGGTTTGACGTGGAAACCTTTAATAAATTAAGTTACATTGTCAAACATCTTGCATACAAAAATCCAGTATGTCTGCAGCAAAGACCGCAGTTTAATTAGTCTACAAGTTACAAAATGCCATAACCATTGCCGTGCAAAGCTGTAAACAGGGAGGCAATATGCCCAGGCAAGTAACAGTCAAGAAAGAGCAGAAACTTAGATGACACAGGATGGAATTTGATAGCCTACAGCTATACTTTCTAACGATTTAAATCGATTATACTAGTATGGGTGGGAGAGCAGTGACAAGTTATCAAATTACTTGGATATAATTTGTCTGTGAATCACAGAGCCAAAATCAAAAGCAAATGCACATTTAACATCCCAATTGCAGAGTCTATTGGTTTCCACATAAAATAAATAAAACTATCCAAATAATTAGATACACTGCATTAATGTATCTTTCTTTCTGAGCAGAGAAAAATATAATCCAGACAGTTCCAAAAACTGCCAAACTGCCACTGCAACAAAACTTTATTTGCTAATAAACATTTTCAGTAATAGTGTACTAGGAATTGGAATTAGGAATCGGAATTAGTATTACAGTAGTCTGTGACCATGGCATATTTGGAAGTAATATTAAGAAAAAAATGCTCATTACTTCCAAACACAGCACTTATTTCCAGGAATGTTGTTTTATTAACTGGCAAATGAAGTTTCCTATGACCTATTTCAACATTGCTCCTAAGCTCTACTCTTTGGCCCTAGTTCTAGCTAATTAGAGCAACCCGCAGTGAATAGTAAGACATCAATGCCAGAAGTAAAAATACATGGTTAGAGAATTTGATCCCCATTGGAAATGTTCAAAGAGGAGTTTAAAATCCATGATAAAACAGCTCACCACCAGCTAGGGATGGGCAATAAATGCTGGCCCAGCCAGCGAAGCCCACATCCCATGAATGAATAAAAAAAAAGGTTTTAGCTTCAAGCTTTCAAAAATAAAAATAGGATATATCAGCACATTTTACAAAAAATTTTACAAAGGTTTAACCAGTTATAAACAAAAATGCACAACGCCTTTGAGGCAAAAATAATCGATGCAACAATACTCTGACGATACGACATACTTCATTAATTCAGTTAACTAGATGTTGATACTTTTAACAGAGATATGTTAATGTTTAACATAAAACTGTCAAAGCGTAGGTTGTTTAGTTGGTGTAGTGGAAATATACTAATCAGCAACCTACAGAGATAGAATTACCTTTACTGTCTTTAAATACTGTGCAGTATTATTTATTGTGTTTGCTCTGTGTTGGTTTAACAGTTTGCGTGCCTGTCACACAATCAATAGTGGCAAAGACTAGCATTACCTTCACAGATTAGACAGAGGGATTCCTCTCTATTAAATTCACTTGATTTTAAAAGCTTACGTGCTTGAAACCCCTGATGCATTTAACAGGGTTTAAATTAAAAGGAGATATATGGCCTACATGGAGAAGGAATAGGAGTGAGATTATGTGGAATGACTTCTTTTAACTTGTGCCTCCAGATGAAAGAAACCCGTGCAAAGATTTCAAAATGTAATTGATGTGTCATGTGTCATCTTAAAATAAAAATCGGCTATAACAAAGAAAGAACTGGTACACCAAGTGGTAGATTCTCCCGCCAGTTGTCACAGGTTAAAGAAGGCATAAGAGATAAGAGATACACCACTAAATTTACATAATTGACTGCAGCTCAAGTAATAAACTGGATCAAATGCACTTAGCACCATCCTGCCTCCACCCTCACAGCACCGCATACTCATAAACCCCTGTGGCTCTTTGACCCGTAATGTGTCACTTTTCATACCTCATAAACAGTCACAATGCACATCAAACTTATCACAAATTGCAATAACTGCCAACAATGAGTATGAAAGATGATATTAATAATTGTTTGGCAGTACATAGCTTGAGTATTGCTGAAAAAAAAGGAGGCATGTCTATACTTTTCATCTTGCATTCATCAGGACACTTGCAAGAATGCGAATATTAGGGGGAAAACAACAATTTATACTGTATGTGAAGATAGTGTTGATTGGTTGACAAATGGTATTGCCATGGGGAATGAAGAAATCAGTGGTGCATTCTCCATGGTAATGCCACTTGCCAACCAATCGACACTCTCTTCACATACAGTATAAGTTGTTAAAGATGATATTACTGTGTAATAAAACCAGCTTCCAGCATCAACTATGCTCTAAATAAATTTCTAGTACAAAGTCCTGATTAATGGAATTATTAAAACTCGTGCCGATTTTCATGCATATTTGCAGAATTGTTGCAAAAAGTAAAATGCAAAGCATAAGAACATAAGAAATAGGAAGAGTAGACCATTCGTCCCCTCGAGCCTGCTCCACCATTCAACAAGATCATGGCTGATCTTCTTGTGTTTCGATTTCCACATTCCCATCGAACCCCGATAACCTTTGATTCCCTTGCCTAACAAGAATCTATCTACCTCTGCTTTAAAAATATTCAATGGCCCCCACCTCCACTACCTTCTGAGGCAGTGTTCTAAAGTCACACAACCCTCGAGAGAAAAAAATTTCTCCTCATCTCTGTCCTAAAAGGGCGACCCCTAATTTTAAAACAGTGCCCCCTAGTTCTGACCTCACCCACAAGAGGAAACATCCTTTTGGTGTGCACCGTCATTCAGGATCTTGTGTACTTCAATCAAATAACCCCTCACTTTTCTAAACTCAAGTGGAAACAAACCAGTCTGTCCAACCTTTCTTCACAAGAAAACCCATTCCAGGTATCAATCTAGTAAACCTCCTTTGAACTACCTCCAATGCATTTACATGACAGCAGTTATTAAACAGAAGATAAATGGCTGAAAACGTCAATATTTTTTAAAAATTGAATGTCTCTCATGTCTCTCACTACTACAATAAAGGTTAAACTTTGATACAGCAGTATTTTATACACATGGCCTCCAAGTGCTATCTAGTACTTTCTAGCTATTCTTTTGAGCACCAGGATGGTTCCTATTGGCACACTATTGGATAATGGCTGGAATTAAGATGGCAGAGCAGGAAAGGTAGAGTGTGGGCTTGGCAGAACAAGCATTGCGGACCAGAGACCAGTAGCCCAGGGTGTGATATGGGGCAAGATGGGGTGTGTGTGGGGAGCTGAGCCATGGCAGGCACATTGCTCTGAGGGGATTTGGTTTCACAACAGACAATAATTTCCTGAGCTTCGTGACCTGAATGAACTCTGTGTCACCAACATTTTCTTTCAGGGCAAACATCACCACGTGGTATCAAGGCATCACCCAAGATCTGGCAATTGGCACCAACTTGACCCGATTATCATCAGAAGACATGATCTGCCCAATGTTCTCCGTAACTGCACCTACCACTGTGCAGTTTGCGGCACTAATCACTCTCTTATCAGAAGCAGAGCGAAGATGCAAATGCAAAAGTTTCAGAACTCGAACCATAACAGCTCACATGCTGTCCCTGGTACAAGAAATTATGCCGAATACCAGCAGTTTGTATTGGCACTCAAGCAATTAGAACCCACTAAAGGCTTACCAGGAAATGTTGATATTGATGAAGTTTAGAAGTTGCTGACTTCAATCATTCATGACACAGCAGCAGCATTTAGTAAAGATGGAACCTGCAACAAAGACTAGCTTGAGGCCTACTCAGTAGAGGGGACATCCAGTATTGAACCAAATGCACAACATAAACCCAACAGCTTGAACACTGCATGGCTTTAAGGTAGCCAAGTCATGCAAAAGGCACAGAGACACAGCAATAAACATTGGACCAACTGATGCGAAGAAATCCAAGCTGCCTGTGACAACGGAAAACTACAAGCTATGTACTTTTTTATATTCATTCATGGGATGTGGGCGTCGCTGATTAGGCCAGCATTTATTACCCATCCCTAATTGCCCTTGCTCAGAGAGATTTTAAGAGTCAACCACATTGCTGTGGGTCAGCAGTCACATGTAGGCCAGGCCAGGTAAGGATGGAAGATTTCCTTCCCTAAAGGACATTAGTGAACCAGATGGATTTTTACGACAATCAGCAATGGTTTCGCGGTCATCATCAGACTTTTAATTCCAGATTATTATTGAATTCAAATTTCACCATCTGCCATGGTGGGATTCGAACCCAGGTCCCCAGAGCATTGCCCTGAGTCTCTAGAATACTAACCCAGTGACAATACCACTATGCCCCCACCTCCCCCATATGAAAGGGATCAAGAGGGTGCGTGGTCTCACAATCACCAATGTTTACCCCTGAAATCGGCAGCTGGTGAAATATTCATCAACAGAAGTTAACACTGGGTTGAACACTACTGTGAGCTGTACTCTCATGAGATGGACATCTCCCAATCTGCATTTGATGCTCTCCCACAACATCCTGTCATGGTTGAATTAGATGAAGAACCTCATCAAGAGAGCTTGAAAAGGCCACTGATTACTTAGCAAACAGAAAGGCACCCATAAAAGGATGGAATTCTAGCTGAAGTGCTCAAGCATGGAAAATTCCACACCTGTACTGCCACACCTTCATGACCTCCTCCTTTGCTGTTGGAGGACTGGATCCATTCCACTGGACATGATGCAAAAATCATCACATTATACAAAAACAAAGGTGTCTGAGGAGATTACAACAACTACAGAGGCATCTCACTCCTTAGCGCCATGAGGAAGGCTGTCTCTCTAGGGTTATGCTTAAAAGATTCCATCTACTTTGTGACCGAGTGTGTGCAGAAGCACATTGCAGTTTCCGTGCTGGCAGGTCTACAGTAGACATGGTCTTCTTTATATGCCAGCTACAAGAGAAGTGCGGGGAATAGGATATACCCCTTTACCTTTGTTTCATAGATCTCATGAAAACATTCAACACCCGTCAGCAGAGGGCGGTTCTACAAGATTTTGGGGGAAAAAGCTGTCCACCCAAGTTTCTCAATCTTATCTATTTCTTTCATGACAATATGCACTACACTGTGCAGTTTGATGGCACTACTTCCAATAGTTTCAGCATGAAGAATGGAGTATAACAGGGCTGTGTCCTAGTCCCCACTCAGTTTGCTATCTTCTGTTCCATGCTCCGACCTTTGCCTTCCCTCCAGATATGGAAGGAGTTTACCTGCATATTAGGTTAGTGGGCAAGTGCTACAATCTGCCCAGACTGAAAGCAAAGACAAAAATACAACACATCTTGATCTGAGAAATACTCTATGCTGATGATGCTGTACTAGTCACCCACACAGAATCTCAGCTCTTGGGCTGGCTCTCCCATGCCTGTAGTTTGTAAATGCATTGGAAGCAGTTCAGAGAAGATTTACCAGACTAATACCTGGAATGGGAGGATTGTTTATGAGGAAAGGTTGGACTGGCTAGGTTTGTATCCACTGGAGTTTAGAAAGAGTAAGATGGACTTTCATTGAAACCTTTAGGAACCTGAGGTTCCTTGACAGGGTGGATGTAGAGAGGATGTTTCCTTGTGTGGGAGAATCTAGAAATAAGAGCCACTGTTTAAAAATAAGGGGTCGCCCATTTAAAACAGAGATAAGGCGAATTTTTTTCTCCCAGAGGATCGAGAGTCTTTGGACTCTCTTTCTGAAAAGGCAGTGGAAACAGACTCTGAATATTTTTAAGGCAGATGTGGATAGATTTTTGATATGCAAGGGAGTGATATGTTATCAGTGGTAGGCAGGATACAGATTTGGGGTTACTATCAGATCAGCCATATTCTAATTAAATGGCGGAGCAGGTTCTCGGGGTCGAATGGCCTACTCCTGCTCCTTGTTGGTATGTGTGTTCTCCCCAACTATAAGTATCACGAAAACCATGGTCACTGGGACACGGTGTCATATCACTAAACAATACCCCATTAGAAGTGGTTAGCAAATCCTGCTACTTTGGTTCCTCGGTGACAGACGATGTGACTCTTGATGCAGAACTTGATACACGCATAGGGAAAGCAGCTACCAACTTTGGCTGAATGATGAAGTGTGCATGGAATAACCAATGCAATAATAAGAGCCAAGCTGACTCTTAGGAACAAGATGCTGGTTTACGAGCCACGTGTTCTCATCACCTTGTTGTACGACTGTGAAACATGGTCAACTTACAGCAATAACTTGCATCTTCGCTGTCTATGGAGTATTCGGAGCATCTCATGGAAGGACAAAATCATGAATGTAGCAGTCCTCTAAAAGCCAAATCTCCCAAGTATGTTGGCACTCATCAAATGGAGGTGTCTTCACTGACTCAAGCACATTTACAGGATGGAAGATGGACGCATACCCAAAGACTTTCTGGATGGCAAGGTAGCCAGAGCCAGAAGACCAGTAGGATGCCTAAAGTTCGGCTTGAAGGGTGCACCTGGGAAACATTAACTGATGAAAGAGGAAAATGGCAACATCACCTGTGGGCAGGCGTACGTCACCAATGATGTAATCTTTGGAGATCTGTTATTGTTCTGGGAAATCTACACTGCACTCCTTCCCAGGCCAACATGGTGCGAGAACGGTGCCAACTTTGGTTTTGTATAGCTGGAGCAAAACCTCCTCCCATTTGTATTCTAGCCCTGAAGTTAGGTGTTTTTTTAATTATCTTTTTGAACTAGTCCATTACATTTTAGTGATAATCTCTCTTCCAATCTCTTCTGGCCTCCACTGTTCTTATATTTAGTAAATAAAAATCTCGGATTGATCCTCTTTTGGTCCAAAATGGATTAAGTAAACCATTAATACCCCAACTGATATTGGGCTAACAAGTCTATAATTTCCTCATTCCATCTAGCACTTTTTTTTTTAAACAGAGCTATATTTACAACTTCCCAACCTAAAGGAGAAATTCTTGAATCAAGAAAGCTTTGGAAGATTGCTGCTAAATTTCCTCACCTATTTCTTTTGAAACCCTAGAGTGGAAACCATCAAGTGCTGGGGACCTGTTAGTTTTTAGTGCCATTATTTTTGAGCCTACACCTTAATCTGATCTTTATGAATCAGCTACTCATTGGATAAGCTTAGTCAGCCATCAGGGAGCTGTTACCTCAAAGAGAAATTTACAATTATACAGTTTTCCTCCATGGTTCTAATGCTAAGTGCCACCTTTTTATAAAATGTTGTCAGTATCTTTTGTAAACACTATACTGTTAATTTTTTGGCAATTTTATTAAAAAGACTCACATTTATATAGCACCTTTCATAACTTCCCAAAACACTTTACACTTCAAAAGTACTTTATTGATTGTAGTCACTGTAAGAATGTAGGAAGGGTGTCAGCCAATTTGCACACAGCAGCTTATACAAACAAGGTGATAATGACCAAGATAATCTATGTTTTTCTAATATTGGTTATGGCATAATTATTAGCCAGGGTGCCAGAGATAACTTGTCTGCTACTTGGTCAAAATAGTGCCATGGGGGTCTTTATGTCCACCCGATGGCAGCTGGGGTTTTGGTTTAACATCTCATCTGAAAGACAGTGCCTCACACGCTGCAGCCCTTTCTCAGTACAGAATTTGTGCTCAAGTCTCTAGAAGGGAACTTGAGCTTGAACCCATATCCTCTGACTCAGAGATAAAAGTGCCACCAACTGAGCCATGGCTGCTAGCGTGGCCATTTGCATGAGGTACTGCAAAGTTGCTTAACATCTTTTCTTGAGTCGAGATTGTCATAGCAGATACATGTTACTGAACAGACTGAGGGTTGTGTTGAAAACTGACCAGTTAATACCTTTCGTGTTATTCGCAAATTTTTAAATTGTGCCCTGTACACCAAGGTCTAGACCATTAATATATATCAGGAAGTGCAAGGCTCACAATGCTGACCCCTGGGTAACTCCCTACAAACCTTTGTTCAGCCCGAAAACATCTATTCACCAGCACTCTGTTTCCTGTCATGATTTGCTCTTAACAAATCCACACTGGCTTTAATTAACCCATATTCGCCCAATTGACAATTAATTTTGTTCCAAATGATTGTTTCTAGAAGTTTCCCCGCCAACTGAGCTTATTATTTTTTCAACAAGTGTGTAACATTTTCAGTTCTCTGGTCCTCTGGCACCACCTCAGAGTCTAATGGGGACTGGAAAATTCTGGCCAGTGCCTCCATAATTTCCACCCTCACTTCCGTCAGTATCCTTAGATGTATACCATCTGGTCGTGGTGCCTTATCAACTCTAAGTACAGACAGCCTAACCAATATCTCCTTCTTATCAATTTTAATCCTTCACGTGTCAGAATTTTAGCCCTTCAAGTCACCATGACCTGCTCAGCATCTTGTTCCTTGGTGAAGGCATGCAATTGTTTAACACCTCAACCATACCTCCTGCCTCCTTTTTGGTCCCTAATTAGCCCGTGACATGTAGGTTTTAATACAGGCTTTTCACCATAGCTCTGCACTATTGGTTTGTGGGATATGTGGTTAAGACATGAGACAGTGAAAAAAAATACGAAATATAGAAAGATGAGGTAAAGAAAAAGACAGGGAAGAGAGTATACCTGTATTTTAATGCTACTTGACACTGCCTTAGGGCCCATGTAAGACACAGCTTCCAGGTAATTCTGTTTTTGTTTTGGATTTCCAGCATCCGCAGTAGCTTTTAGCTTTTTGTTTTTAAACTAGAGTATTGTTTTTGGCATCAGTGTATGCTTCATTTGTGCAGCTAACTGAAAACCTTACACCTAGGATTTGTCCAATCTTGTCTAAACTCATATCAGCCAATGTTGAGAGCTCTATTCAAACTAGTAGAGCTGCAGTAGTTAGCTGGCCAGTATGAAAGGTAGTGGTCAACTCTTGATAGGCTAATCAGTTAATCATTTTGTTAACATAATCATATGCACATGCATACCCTACAAAGATAGCTGCTCACTTATCTGTAGAGCACCTGCACATACATAAGCACAATAAAATCCACAGTCAGAGCATTCGAAGAGAAGAGTGAACCCATAAATTAGCATTTGAAGTAGAGATGAACAAAAAGCTGCTATTTAGAGATTTAATTTGATCCCTTCCAGTTTTTTCCCCACAGCTGAGTGAACCAATGAACCCTACCTTCCGCCATCTGCACACATTTTAATTTGACTACTTCCGCAATTTCCTACTAAAAATGAAACACTGGCACTCAGAATTTAATCTTGCGGCTCAACAGCACTGCATTTAAGGAAAAGACCATTAGAGATAATTCTGATTATGCATCCACTACAATTATCATCACTGTTATTTTACACTGAGCAGAAAAAAGTTTATCCTTGAGTATAACTGTCTCCGCTAATTAATTGACGTTTATTCTCCACACAGTTTAAAGAATGGAACTCAAAATACAGTCTATGGGTAACTTTCACTTCATTCATTTCTATACACACTCACAGGCTCTCTATCATCTGTCAGATGTTATTGGAATTTAGTTCTCTGCCTCATCCCACTTGTGAAAAAAACACTGTATAAGTGAAGAATCCTCTTAAAGCTATGAAAAACCTATTGGGTATAACGCTTTTTGAGACAGGTTTCACTTGGTGGGTGGGTGAACAAATAACCCAAAGCCAATTTTAAATCGACACAGTTTTGAAAGTCAATGTTCCAGCTGTCGTATTCTCCAAAAATGTGATTCATACCCATGCTCACCAACTCAGTTGGTGCTTTCAGGTCATTCCCACATATTAGCCAGAAGAAAGACATCATCCAGTGACTCATGAGGCTACTTGGAAACACAACAACCACAGTTCAAGCCTAAGGTTTCGTAGTCATCATTGTCCTGAGAAAAATTTTGGTCAAAAAAAAATTACAACCAAGTCTGAGATGACACATGTGCTTTACTTTGAAGCAGATTATCTGTCAAAGCATAATCTGGATCCTGGCCATACTAAGATGTCAGGGTAAAAGCAACTGCTAGTTCAAACATTAACTCATACCTTAGCCCATGTTCTGGAAAAGTTTCAGATTTGTGACTATTAACACTCGAGATCTGTTTTTAACCTTGCATCTTGTGGCATTTTGGGTATTGCATTCTTAACTCTGATTCCACCACCTCTTATGCCTCCTGAGCACTAGGGAATATAACATAGATTGATCCAGATTCATATTTAGCCAACTCCCTTCACCTCAGTTATCATCCTCCAAGACCAGTACATACTTTTAAACATTTGATGAATCTCAACATTTCATTAGCATTTTTGATTAGTGCTTTGCATCTGCATGTCAACTTTTAATGGGTTATGCAACTAGGTCACTAACTCCCTTTTCATCTACATCAGCCGGATTCCAAATACTGGTCTCTGGTGAGGAAAAACAAATCAAGCAGTCTTCAAAGAGAAAACTCCAAATTATATATTATCGTGGAGTTTTACAGCACAAGTGGTGACCATTTGGCTCATCGTGCCTGTAAAGATTCTCATAAAGAGTTATCCACTTCCTTTAGACAATGTTACATTTTTCTTTTTCAGATAATAACGACTTTCCTTTTGTAAAGCACTTTACACATCTGCTTCCACCACTGTTTCTACTAGGGCATTCTATACTTTACCAACCTTACACAAGAAAAACATTCTCAAGCTCCCTATTGTTCTTTGGATGATTCTACATTTATGTCCTATAATTACTTACTGACCAGTCAAAAAATTTTCATACTTCAGATATCATCTTAACTTTCTAGGCCATAATAGAAATATCAAAATTTGATGAGGCAGTTCTGGTGAAAAGTCATAATCAAAAATGTTAACTCAGTATTTCCAGCATTTTGTTTTCATTAGAAGTTTATTTGGTCACTCTTCATAACAAAGCTAATTCGTTCCTGGTTAACATTTCTGTATACTTTCCATGTTCTTGATAAACCTCTTAAAGTGAGGAGCCTGAACCTACATGGGAACATCACCTGCAAATTCCCCTCCAAGCCACACACCATCCTGACTTGGAAATATACCGCCGCTCCTTCACTGTCGTTGGGTCAAAATCCTTGAAATCCCTCAACAGCACTATGGGTGTGCGTACACCACATGGACTGCAGCGGTTCAAGAAAGCAGCTCACCACCACCACAAGTCAATTTGGGATGGGCAATAAATGCTGGCCTAGCCAGCAACACCCACATCCCATGAATGAATAAAAATATATATACAATAATGGTCACAGTAACTGCAGCCTAGCAACAATTTGCACTCCCAGAATAGTTTTAACATAATTTCAGAGTTGACAGCCCAGGTAGTTGAGGGGGAAAAAAAAAAAATTGGGGGTGTGTATGATGGCAGAATTGAAGGAGTGCAGACATAGTCGTTTGGTAGAACAGAACTTGAGTATTGCTGAAATAAAAGGCTTTTTTGTTGAAGCTTTTCAACTTGCGCTCATCAGGACAATTCGCAAGATACCAAATGTAAAGGGAACAACAATTTATACTGTATGAGAAGAGAGTACTGATTAGTTGGCAAGTGGACTCTGATTAGTAGTGGCATAGCCGTGGATAATGCACTAGTTGATGGTGATTGACAGTTAACTGTCAAGCATTGTTTGAAATTTAAACCAGGCAGCTTGACCCTGACTGGCCAAGGCATTGTCTTAAGGAATGAGTCAGGTAATGGCTGTCACTTGCTTTGTTTAGCTGAGACAGGCACAATGTGTGTACATGTTCTTTCTGTCTGCAAAGAACAGGGCCCTATGTATTAACATATGTAACTTCCAGTACACGCAAATGTTTGACAATGCCACCCTGACTGAATCTTAAATTGGCTGTCAGTGTCATTCTTGGCACACTGAGGATTATTTAGCAATGTTGTCCAATTGCAGAATTACATCTAACATTGGACACTATGTTTTGAGTTTTTGCAAGCATGTTGCGTACAGTTTGTACTTGCCCGTTGCGAACAGAAGCTGGGACATGCTATTTGATACAATCTGCCAGTCTTTGGGACATGCTGCCTACATACCTAGCATCACACTGGCACTGAAATTCATATACCAGATTACTCATTTATGTGATAGGCAGAATATCTTTTTGGCTTGACGGCAGCATCCTGTTAGTGGCGAATACCACTTGTGTTGCCACTGCACAGGAGCAGTGTGAAACAGCTAGCTTCACCTGTTGCTCAAATTTTTGAGATACCTTGCCCTTCCAGGGTGGTCTGAGCTAAACTGGGCCCTTTTAAAGGCCCAGTTTTCAGGCCCTATTTCAGCATCAAGCTTGCATGGTGAGCAAATGGCTCGGGCACTATTTACAAGGTTGCCAATAAGGCCAATCGTATAGTGCGTGGAATTGTAAGAATCCCAACATGTATATTGACCAGTGCAAGTAGGCTTGTGGTAGACCGTGGTAGAGAACTCCCCTGGCAGATTTCTCAAGTAGTACATCAAAGAAAGGGAGTGCATATACTTAGGGGGAGGCAGTGGCATAGTGGTATTGTCACTGAACTGATATCCCAGGGATACAGCAGATGGTGAAATTTGAATTCAACAGAAGTCTGGAATTAATTAAACCATTGTTGAAACCCATCTGGTTCACTAATATCCTTTAGGGAAGTAAATCTGCTGTCCTGGTCTGGCCTACATGTGACTCCAGACCCACAGTAATATGGTTGACTCTTAAAGATGCCCTCTGATGGGAAATAGATGCTGGCCTAGCCAGCGACGCTCAAATCCCATGAACGAGTAAACAAACAGCTAAGGAACCAGAAACATGACTTGAGCAGGTATTCCATTAGCAACCTAAGTTATTCATGTAGTTTCCCAGAATTAAGGTAAGCCTTTTGCATTTCTACCTAATGTCACAATACCATGGGTGGACCTTCAAGAGATTCTTTTGTTTTGAGTTTATCTTTGTGAATTCAGTTAGGGCATAGCGAGCAGGAAGGACTGGTTGAGAGAATCAGCTAAGAGATTGCGTACAGTTTGTATTTGCCCATTGTGAACAGCAACTGGGACATGCTATTTGATACGATTCGCCAGTCTTTGGGGCATATTGCCTACAAACCTAGCACCACACTGACACTGAAATTCATTTGAGTCTTATGTAGTTTGTAGCTCCTTGGTAGTCAAGAGATAAAGTCAGACCTAGACCCGAAGTAGGGTAAATGCTAGATCTATCGTCCATGAGGCAGCCTGCGATTGGAAGATGGTATTCAGTATACGGCAAAGTTGGTAAGGGGAAAAGTGACTGGAAAAGGGACTGTTTAGCTGGAGGAAACCTACATTAAACCTCTCAGTGAAAGGTAGTTAACATTGTTGCAGTTGAAGTTCTGCAAATAATAAGCTTGGTTGCAGCTTGAAACCAGAGCGGGCTATTGAAAATCAAGGGTGCCTTCTGATGTTTTAAGCAATTGCGCAAAGTTGCAAGGAGGCCCATACTTGATATGTGGAATCCAGAGTCATGAGGGTGGTAAAGTAACTGGAGGGCCACATAGTCAAAAGCAAATGGAAGGACCACCATGAAATCTTGTACCTTAGCGAATAGCTGAAACACTGAAGAGAAATCAGACTGAATTCCGGAGAACAGCAACAGACCTTTTGATAAAAACAAAACACTGCGGATGCTGGAAATCCAAAACAAAAACAGAATTACCTGGAAAAACTCAGCAGGTCTGGCAGCATCGGTGGAGAAGAAGAAGAAAAGAGTTGATGTTTCGAGTCCTCATGACCCTTCAACAGAACAGACTGTCACAGACCTTTTGAGTTGGTCCTAGGAAAAGTGAATGAACCTTAAAGATTTCGTAATGTATGAGAACTCTTGTTGGGGGGTGGGGAGAACTGAGTTATAGCATAAGTCTTTATAAGCTATATAGTATGGAGTTAATAGTGCTGACTTTGTTTAATTCTTTTTATATATACAATAAATTTTATTTTTGTTTAAAAAATGTAAAATCTTGTGGCGCAGTTCTGTCAATTAATTACCGTGTGTTCTATTTAAACTTTAATGGTCCCTAACAGGATTGTAACTGTACACGTATCAGCAGGTTGCTTGTGGCAACACTCTGTCATATAGTATATTGATTTATGTTATGTGATATACAATATATTAGCATGACCATTGGCATGGTGGTTAAATGAGGCAAACTGTGTCAGCAATATATTAGATGTAGTTGCTTATAAACCTGTAAATTAGGTGGCATAATGATATAATAGATTTCATTTAATTTTCTATCTAAAGCCCAGGTGATACAGAAAGATGGTAGGGAAGACAGTGCTGGCTGTAAGTAGGAAGGAGGTATGTGGATTGCAAAAACTACATGCACTATTAGAGGTGAGACAGGGGCCAGTGAGGATAGGTGGCTATTTGGAGGATGGAATTTGAAAGCAAGACCCAAAGTAAAGGAATAATGAGGGTTCAAATATCCCCAAGAACAAGGAGAAGATTGCAGCATGTGGAAGCATTTGTAAACACTGACTGTTGTTTTGGAGCACTGGGAATGGGGTACGAAGTTTGGAAACAATGGGAAAAGGATTCCAGGAAGTGACAATGCTGGACTTGAGATGTGAGAGATGGTAGCGGACAGGTGCGGGACAAATCAAGAGACGGTAATAGTGGAAGCAAGGTGGCAGATAAAAATGCAAAGGTTGGGGAAGCACGTCCACAATACAAAGGATTACGCAGCTGTTTGTGGAAGAAACAGGATGCATTGTCTGAAAAATGGAGGGGGTTGGTTGGGGGTGGAGGGGGCAGAAGAGGTATAGGTACAACAGGATTGGGGAGCGGAAGGCACAACATGGAGTGTACATGGTGATCAGATCCAAAACCTGCAGAACAAAAAGAAACCACTGAAGAAACCACATTTTATACCTTCTCTCTTCTGATGATTTATGAAGAAGAAAAAAAACAATGTTACCCGTCTTCACACTTTGCCAAATAAAGGAATACCAGCTTCTGACTGATGTCTTCCTTATCCAAAGACCACTTATCTTAACATCTGATAGTCAGGGGAAATTATTTCCAACGTGAAAGGGAATCCTTTATCAAGTGTCTCTTTCATGCAGATGGAAACCTCTGCCTTCCATTTTTAGCTAGCGAAGAGAGGGCCAATTCCATTTTAACCCGAGCTACTTAAGACATAGGTGAACAAGAATAATCCTGATTTTCTAACTTCCTAAAAAAACGTCAGGCTTCTGATCAGAATCCTATCGCATTATAGACATCACATCATATTAGACAACCCATTTTATGTGATACCAAGCTTCCCTGTGAAGTGGATTCTTATTTGCTTCCCTTCTCTGCAAATATGCTGAATTATGCTGGGTTCCCATTCCACAGGCACGAGCAGCCCTCTTTTACTCTGTTTAAATGGTCATTCTTCAAGTGTGAGCTTCAAAAGTAAATGCTGACAACCCATTCAAGTTTAGTGGGCAATACAGCTAAAACAGATCTGTCCACCCCTAACATGGAGAGGTGATTCTTCCAACAAAGGTGATTGAATAATAAATCAACAGTTGGAACTTGGGCCAATTCCCAGTTTCTTAGTAAGTAACCACGCTGCACGGGGCGCTGCTATGCAATATGACATAAATGGGAATAGCTCACAGAGATTTTAGCTCTGGGACTTCAATTCTCCAAGAATGATCAAACATCCTTGACTTGGGGGTTTAACTTGTGGGGTTAAAATTTCCTCCTAGATCATTTGAGCTTTGTACAGCTTTAAGTAGCTAGAGTTAAAATGGAGTTGGCCTTCTCTTTGCTAGCTAAAAATGGAGGGCAGAGGTTCTCCATGTGCATGAAACAGACAGTTTCAGGTCAGTGACCCTTCATCAGAACTTAGATGTCATACAGTTTGACAACATTTTGTAACCGTCATAAACAAACATACTGTGCAAGTGAATCAGCTTCCAGTAACACAAACTGATGCATTCAAATTTAATGTGGATTAGTGATTGGGTGATTAGGTGAGATGACGAAATGGACAAAGTGTGAAAGTAGTGAGATTGACAACCATCTTAGTTTGCATGAAACAACTATCCACAAGCCTGGTCAGATTGTGAAGTGATCAGACTTCATGTCCAAACTCAGGCAATTACATAACATGACGCTTACTCACAGCTGCACAAAGAAAGATTGATCTAGCTCTGTACTATGGTGCACCCATTTAGCAATGTAGAGTATTTAACAGAGTGTCTTTTCTGATTATGCCTTATTTGACTCTTGCTCATTTCTCTTATGTTCTTATTTCATAGGCTTCAGATCAATTTAGATGTTCATCTCTTTGAACTTACGGCTCACTTGCAGCTGTCTTTCTTTTCATTTTTACACAGCATGAATAACCAAAGAACTAAACGTCCCATAACTAATCTGGAGTTGTCAACCACACAAAGGGACTGGCATATTAAATGATACTTTGTATATTGATCTGAAATGGAGTTTCCTTCCAAAAAGGATTATTAGCTGCAAGAGGGTAAATGAGCAATCAAATCAATGAACCAAAGTCAGTATTGAGGGTGTATCAAATCAGCTTTCAATCATTGAAGGTGTAGCTAATTGCAGAAAAACTCTGACAATGTTTTGCGACAATAACTAACCTCAGAAATTATTCAGTGGTTAAGCTAATACAAAGGCAAGTTAATATGCTTGATTAGAAAGATGCTTCAATCCCAAAATACATAAAAGGACAGTTTTGCACAATAAACCTGGAGGTGGTTTTTGAAAACGACCTCATCTGTATTGTGGAGACTGCCTGCTAATGTATTCTCCACAACTATACAAACATTGTTGTAAAAAAAATGTCACAGGCCTAAAAAAGGAAAAGTCAATTAAAGCAACCCAATACTTTCAAAATGTTGGGCATCAAATCAATTAGATGTGTAACTGTTTTCTCTTGAAGAAGAAATGAAATTGCACTAAATGCTCAGCATGCTTGTAAGCATCTACTAAACGTAAGAGAGGTTAATGTTTCTGGTGTACCTTTATTAGGGCTGAAAACAAAGGAAAAAAGACCCTGGAAAAACTCAGCAAGTCTGACAGCATCTGTGGAGAGAAAGACAGAGTTAATATTTCAAGTCCGTATGACTCTTCTTCAGAACTAAAGAGAAGTAGAAATATGGTGAAATATATACTGTTAAAGGGGGTGGGACAGGTAAAGCTGGATAGAAGGCCAGTGATAGGTGGAGGCAAAGGACAGATTGCAAAAGATGTCACAAACATAAGGTCAAAGGGGTATTGATACTGGCTAAAGGAGGTGCTAACGGCGGCTGGGGACACTGTGGAGCATCCGCGAGTCTGATTGCATCGTGGATAGCACGTTCAGAGAGGTGATCACATCGCAGCTGAAGGGACTTGAGGAAGGAAGGGAATGGCTGACCACCAGGCAGTCCAAGAGAAACAGGCAGGTAGTTCAGGAGTCCCCTGGGGTCCCGTTCGCAAATCGGTATTCCATTTTGGAGGCTGATGAGGGCGCTGGTTCCTCCAGGGAGTGCAGACAAAGCCAAACCTCCGGCACCACAAGCAGCCTGTCTGTACAAGAGGGGAGGAAGGGAGGAAGAGCAAAAGTAATAGGGGATTCTATAGTCAGGGGAATAGATAGGCGCTTTTGTGGCCGTCAACATAACTCCAGGATGGTATGTTGCCTCCCTGGTGCCAGGGTCCGGGATGTCACTGAACAGCTGCAGGGCATCCTGAAGGGGGAGGGTGATAAGGCAGAGGTCATGGTACATGTTCGTACCAATGACATAAGCAGAAAGAGGGATGAGGTGTTGCATCAAGAATTCAGGGAGTTAGGAAGTAGGCTAAAGAGCATTCCCACAACACCAATAGCCATACTACATAGGTTTGCACTACATACAACATGTAATTGGAAATTATACCAAAGATAGTGTTGGGAGCCGTAGGGTGCAGCAAAAACAACCAAAATACATTATTTCATACTTTAAGTATGATGAAATAAGGGTAAACTGAAAGCTTATATCCAGACTGGCCACACCAACTGTGATGGTACACCAAACAGGCAATGACCAGAGTGAATTGGTTTGATAAGGTTAATGACCAGAGTGAATTGTTTCCACAGGTTTTCAATCAGCAGGGAGCCAATTAGCACAGCAAGGGCAACTGCTGACGGCGCTGGGGATATGGTTCGGAGGGACTGGGGCATGCGTTAGAAACTGGAAGGAGCGAGTGTCCATGGTGCAAAGAAAACTGGGCATGTGGGAGCGACGCTGCTTCTCCATTGCGGGTAAGAACCTGGTCATCAGACGTGAGGCACTCTCACTGTTTCTGTGCGTGGCGCAGGTCTGACCCATTCCACACTCCTGTGCGATAGCAATCACCCGAACCATCTTTCGCTTTATCTGGAGGTCGAAAATGGATCACGTCCACAGGAACACGATGTACAAGTCTCTAGATAAGGGGGGGAAAAGCGTGCCCAACATCACCCTCATCCTGTTGGCCACCTTTGTGTGCGACTGCATCAAGCTGTGCGTAGACCCTAGGTATGCAAACACCAAGCATCACTACATGCTGAGGTTCTACCTGTCCCCAATGTTGTGAAGGATGGATCTGGCCACACTGCCGCAGAACCACCTGTCCCTCGTGGAAAAATTTATGCAGAGAAACACCTTTGACCACAAGTCCATCAGGCAGTGGTCAGCACGTAACGTCTTAGAGGCCCTGCGGGAAAAGGAGATGGTGGATCCTGTCGGATGGTTCCCCAAGCAGACTGTCAAAGTCATTTGGCAGAAGGCATAATCGCCAGAACTTTCCAACAAGCACCAAGATGTAGCTTGGCTGGTGGTGAGAAAGGCCCTCCCCGTCAGATCCTTTCAACATGCCAGGAGTCTCACCCCCTCTGCATATTGCCCTCGAGGTGGCTGTGGTGTGGACAAGACCGTTGTTCACCTCTTTGTGGATTGTGCCTTTGCAAAGAAGTTCTGGAGAGAGATGCAGTGGTTTCTGTCGAGGTTCATCCGGAGCAGGATGAACTCAGGACTCTGTGCTCTACGGGCTGTTCCCAGGGACACACACCAAGACAAACATCAACTGCAGCTGGAGGATCATCAACTCGGTGAAAGATGCTCTTTGGTCTGCCCGAAACTTGTTGGTCTTCCAGTGCAAAGAGTTGTCCCGACTGAGCAGACTGGCACATTCCAAGGTCCAGGACTACGTGTTGAGGGATGCACTAAAGCTTGGGGCAGCCGCCGCAAAGGCGCAATGGGGAAAGGTCGCTGTCTAAGACCTTTCTGCCATTATGCACCGAGGGGCTGGGAAAGGTATAGACCCCTCGGGCTGTACAGCTCACAATGAATGTATGCATTGAATACTAATTGTATTATAATTGTATTGAAGCACCTCAGAGTGCAACATGATGCATGTTGATAACTCCAATACCATTGCACTGTCTGACTGTCTGTAATGACCAGATTGAAATGATTGTAATATTCATTGACTGTATTGAAGAACCTCGTGATCCATGTGTAAAAGTTGAATCTGATTGTACTTTTTGTGATGGCGATTTAGAAATGTTTTTTGTAATGTTCTTCCAGATATTTTATGAATAAAGTATATTTTTCAAAAAAAAACTGCAGCCAACCTGCATTGGGCTATCTATAAACAATATGGCAAGGTTACCCACATATGTAACTGTTACTCCTTTCAATCTAGTATTGGCTTCACATAAGCCAATTGGCTGCCCATAGATAGGTGAAACATCTCATGATGTACCTGTTATCATGTGTGTGTTTTTTTTTTACAGAATACCAACGAAAGCATGATGTAAAAGCACATTGGCCTTATAATGCTACATTTCCAAAAGAATGGGGTTTTGGCATCAGGCAGCAGGATTTCAATTACTCCTCCATCACCAGCATTTGCCTGCCCTCAGCCTGTCCACACCCTATGACTTACCTGATGTTAAATCCCCAAGTTCACCAACAGCATACTCTGGGATGTGTATAGCTCTTTAATGCTTGCAAAAGTTGGTGAATAGTTTTTGTTCTATCCGGCTCACTAACAGAGCTGGATTCGCTGCTGACCTCATCATCAAATGCCTGACATTTGCCCGCAGGAAATGCAGCACTGTACTAGGAGCCTAAATTCATATGGCATATCCTATGATGTATAAGTTTATTTCCAGGTCACATTGACATTGAAGTTGCATGCGAAGACATTGTTTTTGAAAACGCGTGGATAGCACAATTGGGAGCTTTGCAATTTGTTGCACATAAGTTATGGCACATTTGTGGAATGAAGGGGAAAGAGAAACACAGGAAAATTTAAATACTGGCCAGAAAGGACAGCCAACAGAAAAATTAATCTATGAGTGTCAAATGAATGTCTTTGCAAATGGAATCCATTTTAGGCTGATCAGGTGGAAGCATGCTCATGAGGCAAAGTTGTCCTAAATGCAACCCAGTATCTTGATCCTCAGGGTGCCAATAAAACTATATTGCAATATATCCCAAAATAGATCCACACACTTGAAGCACACCTTCAATATGCCAATGGCACACTCAAGTATGACTCTGGTGATGGAATGGATCTCATCATATCACTGCTCAGCTCACATCTCTGGAAACGTGCACAGTCTTGATCTGAGAAGTCGAACAGAGTCTTAGCTTAAAAACAATTTCACTATGACAGTTAGGAAAGTCATTGGTAATTGCAAAAAAATGCACCTAACTCAACTGAGAAATAAAGGATTTCCCTGCATGCTTTAGGACTCTACCATCAGGCTCAAACGAAGGTCAGAGCCCATGCTGTGAGGGGAACAGTGACTTATCTGTGATTTTCTCCAGATTGGCCAATTAACGGTCAGAGAGCAGACTGCCCACCCAATTAAGGACAACAAGCAAGCTCTCCAAAGTTGCAGGGCCAATAGGAGGCCTTCCAGCTTCACAGCAGCAGAAGGATGACATGGCAGTTAAGTGAAGGAGAGGGCACCCAAAATGGAGGCACCCTCTCTGTAGCATTTTCAAATCTAAAAAAAAATGATGTAGCAACCAGGCCAGCACTTTGGGGGTGAGGGTGGGGTTGGTGGTGGGAGAGAACACCTCTATAGGGTGGCCTGCAGCTGCTGCTGCCCCAGGAAGGCAGGGAGGGCCTCTAAGCCTGCTTGGAGTGTTGGCTCCCCAGTCTGCTGACAGGACCCCACCTCCAGGCAACTAAATTGCCCCCCTCCCCCCCCCGCAACAT